>NC_064921.1:655520626-656120626 GCF_023897955.1 Schistocerca gregaria | reverse complement strand
TAAGGACGCAATGTGTCAACACACATTTAAAGTCACGCATTCCGGACATCGGCCAGATATAACCTGTACCGGTGATGTTAGCTCGCCGTATACTTGCGGCTTTTGGGTCCTTCGTGAGTTCAGAAATGCTTTTCAAGATCAAATATGAGACTCTCACCATTCCCCCGGATCGAGGAGGGCTTGTCCTTTATCACGTTCATGACAGAGCGGTCGCCCTATTTGTGAGCACATTAGTCAAACTATGGCACCACCGTCCGGACAGTCTGACCAGTTTGTTAATAGAAGAACTAGCACCGCCCTCCCTGTTGCCACCTGTGCCGATACACCACGTCCCCTCCTCGCTCTTCTACATCTGTGTCTTTTCCCTCGAACTAAGTTACGTTCGACTTGCCTTACCCGCGACTCAACTGGCGACGGCAAAGACGGTTTATCGGGTCCTGCAACGTGGACGACCCGATAACGTCGTGGAGAGGAAGCACAAGAACGTCAACTGGCGAGTAGTGCGGAGGACAATTCACCACGTAACACTGGACACTGACGTCACGGCGATGTGGTATATCACTGTCAACGGTAAGCAGGTGACCAGATCAAACCTACATGCGATCCACATGATAGACTCACCCACGTGCACGAGCTGTGGCGTTCAAGACAACGATAAACACCGTCTTAGTAGTGGCGAGTCTACAGCAGTGTGGCACTTAGTGAGGCAAATGTCAGCATACTTCCTTCGAGTAACGGCGAATCTTATCGACCCCAAGACAATCTTATTCCCGGATGAGACATATTACCCACGCACTAAAAGTAATGCAATGACGTGGCTTCGTGGACATGCAGTGCATTATTTGTTTTAAGGCGACGCTAAGGACACTTTAGACTTTTGGAAGTATTTACAAGAACGACATTGCAAGATCCTCCGTAATCCAAAGTATCGACAATATTTTTCCAATTGTTTGTGGAGTGCATTCCACGACACTCCACGAGGCTGGAACATCACGGGTAAGACAAGCTAAAATTACAAGACGATGATAGAACACTACGTTGGTCATTACGAGAAGTCTTACCTGGATGATAGAACAGATGGAGAGTTTTGTCGTGAACCCTCACACTCTGTTGCAGTATTTGCCCATTTCCTCTTTTTGTCCCCGGTGCGAAAAGGTCTTTTTGTTTCCCATCCGGTTTAAGATGTAGCACTGGTTAACGGTGGTATGGATTCCACCCTTCAGTTTTGTTTCATTGTGCATCCTCAACTCGACGCAACGAGTGCACTGCCTACTTTTCAATTCCTTACTGTTAAAATAAAAATATTTAAAAAAAATAAAAATAAAAAAAATAAAAAACACAATTAAAAATAAATAAATGACTAAATAAAATTTTAAAAAAATCACAATAATATACCAACTGCATCGTTTGTACCGCGTCCCCAGGATGGGAGGGAGGAAACATTGGGGCCAGGCCTCGGCTTGCGACCCCTGCCCACCTCGCCTTCGCCAGACCACTACCTGATCCATCTCCCACACACACACACACAAAGCGGTTAGCGTGGCAGACTGTCAATCCTCAGGGCCCGGGTTCGATTCCTGGCTGGGTCAGAGATTTTCTCTGCACAAGGACTGGGTGTTGTGTTGTCCTCATCATCATTTCATCCCCATCGACGCGCTTGTCGCCGAAGTGGCGTCAAATCGAAAGACTTGCACCAGGCGAGGGGTATACCTGACGAGAGGCCCTCGTCACACGACATTTCATTTTTTCAGAGGTAGTGGTATACCTCGATTTATAATACTTAGCATGCATCGGATATCTTTTGTGATCGCGTGAAAATTTGAGGAGACTCAATATGTACATGTGTTTGCACCAGGCGAGGGGTCCGGGAGGCCCTCGTCACACGACATTTCATTTTTTCAGAGGTAATGGTATACCTCGATTTATAAAACTGGTATAGCTTTCAACATGGATACTTGTGTGTATCTGTAGAACCAGGACCGCTTGTGGCAGTAACATACAGTAGTTGTTGCGATTGTGCTTTTTAACATCTGGCAGTTTTTAAGATGATTACACCTCTCTTTCTAAGATGCAGTGGTACCACTCACAGGAAAAACTTACGAGACATGTCCACCCATCGCCTAATATTGGTCAGTATTATTTCGTATCACCGGCAATCAGTTATTGGCAAATTATTGTACTTAGTAGTAGGGGGTGTGTGATAGGTTCACCTTGAGCATCAGGCTTGTAAAGTGTGTGTGTGTGTGTGTGTGTGTGTGTGTGTGTGTGTGTGTGTGTGTTCGACATGTGCAAAGGGAATGACTATGTCCAATCATAATGAAGGTATGGATTTGACGTGGAATACTGTGATATCAAAGGGAGAGGTACGTCAAGTCATAAGAATGGTACAGATATTTTTATTTCTAGAGTCACTGCTGTCAGCAGGGTTTATTTCCGATGCTTCGCTCATTGTCGAATGCTGTCCAATTGAGACAGCGACCATAATATTTAATTGTAAGTATAGCGATCAAATATGTATGTGGCCAGTTTCCTAGGACGATTCTGTCTATTGGTGCATGGTGATGGTCTGTGGCTGGAATGATTCACGTTTCCCACTAACGGCAGGAGCTGTCCAAATGGAGGGGCCTGTTGGGAGGCAGGAATGTAGCTAACTTAACCATGTCATCCTCTATACGGCCGAGTAGCGAACTAATACTTAGCATCTATCGGATAGCTTTTGTGATCGCGTGGAAATTTGAGGAGACTCAATATGTACATGTGTTTGCACTGGACCATTATTCCTCCTGAGTAAATTGTCCAGTTAACTGCTTCTGCACATTTCGCGCCTTCATTTAGTTGAGGGAATATCGATTGTGGTATGCACATCTAGCAAGTGAAAGATGGGTGGAAGAGACGTTTGCTGCTTCTCTAGTCATTTCGTGTCTATATCTTCAAAATAATACTGTGCGAGCGATACTGCTATGCAAGTGAAATTGTTGTGTGCTTGATATCGAGAAGTATCGTGCAAATGGTATAATATTTTGGCAAACCATGTGAAAATGCATGTGTTCTTGTAATCCTAGAGTCTGGAGATGGGGGTAGAAAGGGAGCAATCAAGCTGGTCGGGGCCAGAAACAGTAACACCTTTGTGCAGAGGGGAAATGAGCCCAACTTTGTACAACAGTTCTGAGAGTTACTATGGTTGCTGAGGGTATTCTGGTCACACATCGGGAATGAATGCCTTGTGACCGTCGACTGTGGTTGATGATCACTTGACGTCATGGAGAACATCCAGTGCTGTGTGGAGTATACACAGTTCATGTACTTGTTCTGTCTGTTTTTGCGGTAAATGTACGAGTATCTTGCAGTCGATAGCTATATGCATGGTCCAAAAAGAGCCATTTTGTATGGCGCGGGAAACGAATTGTGTGTTTATCACATCAATATCGTATGTGGAGATCGGTTTAGCACTAAAATATTTTAGCTTCTGTACTCAGTGGCAGAGCAGTGTAATTGAGCAAGTGTCTTTCCATATTTGACGATCTGTAGGCCACTTATGCAGGGTTTAACTGTCATTGGAATATGGCGATCTGTACAAAACAGTTTGCCACTGAAAGTCTCGTCTGCAGAAGCAAAACGAGCAGCATCAGTAATTTGGAGGGTAAATCCAGTAAGAGCCGGTCAGATTGCTCCATTCACTCGTAAGATATCCTTTGTGCTGGAACATAGGAGCCTCTACATAATGGTGAGAAAGTTTCAATATCTGAGATGATTGTTGAAAGCCGGCTGGAGTGGCCGAGCGGTTCTAGGCGCTGCAGTCTGGAACCGCGCGACCGCTACTGTCGCAGGTTCGAATCCTGACTCGGGCATGGATGTGTGTGACGTCTTTAGGTTAGTTAGGTATAAGTAGTTCTATGTTCTAGGGGACCGATGACCTCAGAAGTTAAGTCCCATCGTGCTCAGAGCCATTTGAACCATTTTTTTTGATTGTTGAAACCAGGACTTAACAATGTCCAGGATGGATAACTTGTGATTGATGGGGTCCCACGTTAGAACCATCAGGAGGAATGCATTTCTGTAAATGCTATTTCCGTAAATAAGTACTGTTAGGACAAGAATTTCCACCCAGACAAGCTGAGACATCAGGAAACCTACTACAAAAGGGATCGTGAACTATTTCTGCAGTGCTGTACTATTTCTGAGAGGCAGACTTGGCTCTTATTTACATAGATATGTGACATCAGTATAATACTGAGAACGTTTTAGCTGCACCTGCACAGGTGATCATCGAGCCAGCAATGGTGTCTAGGTAGACACGTGTTTCAACCTGTATTTCTCAAGTGTCTAGTGTGAAAGGGATTCCACCACTTCTTGTTCGCAGGACCCAAACTGATACATGAGCTTGGTTCAGCAGCTGATGGCCATGTCGTTGCTTTGCGCGTGTTGCCATTACCTCGCGACTGCTGGGAGCGTGTGTGGTAGTGATCCGTGCAGTCGAGTGGAGAGGGGATGGTGGGCGGTGTGTACTTCACGATCGAAAGATTTTTGACTGTGTAATTTCTTGTGATGTGCGTTCCATGACGGTATTCCTTGCACGCTCGGAATATAGTCGATTTAATTACTTCTTACAAGAACTTTATCTTTCCAAACAGCAGAAACTGATGAGCTAGAGAAATGCAACCCCCACAAATTGATTTGTTTTGTAAATAAGCAGTATAGATATGAATTTCCCTTCGTGAGACCCTTCCTCTACACTGCAGAGCCGCCATTTGCAGATATAGGATGAGAAGGTGAGTGAGGAAGGGGTGAGGGGGGTTTGGGGGAATAGTGTTTCGAGGAGAGGGATCGATCTTTGAAAATATTTCAAATAAAGAAATAAACTATACTCCATACACTGCTTTGAATCCCATAAATATTCCATTCTCTGCATTTCTGGACTAATCCTTTAACTAAATATATAAACCATATTCCATACACTGCCTTAAATAATTAAACAATATTCTAGTCATTGTCTAAAGTGTTTAAATAATATTCCATATACTGCACTCGATTTCCCTCCAAACGACCAATCAACTCAGTCTTTTTCCCGCCTATTTCTGGGAGGGAGTGTGGGAGGGGAGGTGAGTTAATTAATTGATCAGTTTAATTAATTACCCAATCAGATTGATTGAGTACTTAACTCAGACCTGAAAGTGTACCTGTAGCAGTGAGGGAGAGAGGGTAGATTGGAGATTTCCTGAGGGGGGTATGGGGAGAGGGTGTGGGGGACAAAGGGGTTAAGGACCTGTCAATGAAAAGGAAGGAACCTTTTAGCAGAACAGTAGGTTAATGACCTGTCAATCAAAGGAGAACAATCGATTAAGGACCTGTTAGTCAAAGGAGAACAATAGGTATGCCCCTGAGTGCATACCTGTCCCTGATGTAGGTACTCCACAAAAAGGTGCTCATATGGACCTTGTCCCCCTACAACCGTCACTGTTTTGTGCTACTCGTAATGTAGTATCTGGCTTTCAGAAACCACTCACGAGATTTTCATATTTTCTGTCTTGCTACGCGCTAGCTATTAGTCCTTCCCTGAAGAAGTAACAGTCCTTTTTTGTAGGAAATTTGATGTAGTTAAGTAATGCACAGGGATACGATGTCGTTACAAAAACGTGCTCATACCAGCCTTGTCCCCCTACCACCGCCATCGTTTTGTGCTTCTCGTAATGTTGTATCTGGCTTTCAGAAACCACTCGCGAGGTTTTCGTATTTTCTGCCTTGCTACACAATAGTTATTAGTCCTTCCCTGAAAAAGTAATAGGCCTTTTTTGTAGGAAATTTGATGTAGTTAAATAATGTACAAGGATACGATGTCATTAGAGGCCGTAGTTCTATTCAATAATAGGGTGCAAAATTCACCTTCAACCACACCCACACTCTACACTCAGCCTCTACGGGTTGCGATTTATAGTACGTTGTTCATGGTATTCCTTCTCACAACTCTGCAAATATTTGTGACTCTACGATTTATTTCCCACATTAGATTTTCTTTGCTGTAGATGGAATAGCATTACTAAGCCTCTGTCATATTCGAGAACTTACAAATTGTAAAATTGATGTCTGTGTAAATTTTACCTTACAACTTCGTGGTTTTTAGCAGCATAAAATAAACAATAACGAACTTGTATTCGTCTGACCCTCTGAATATGAAACTACTGTGCTTGTAAGGGTTTAATTTGGATCGAATTGTCAAAGTATTTAGTTTTAGCATAACGTTCACAGAAGTTCTTTTTCTTTCATTATCCGGAAGGGTACGTTTAAATTAATAAAGTTTTCGAAATTGCTGACTATGCTGTCGGCGTAATAGTCCAATCAATAGAGACCAGAGAAAGTCGAATATCGTGAATAGTTTGTGTAGTCGGAAATTTTTGCACAGTGGTAGTAGGGAGTACCACGAGCAACACACTAGAAACCCTGACTGATGGTAGATGAATGCTGGGAATGGAGATGCGTTTGAAGGTCACTTTTCTTGAATAGCTCGCCTTCGGCCAACACGTATCCCAGTACAAAATTTAACTACATTAAATCTCCTACGAAAGAGTCCTGTTCATTTTTTCTGTAAGACTAATAGTTTGCACGTAGCGAGCGAATGAATATTGAAGTCTTGCGCGTGGTTTTTGAAGGCCAGATACAACATTGTGAGTTGCATAAAACGACATTGGTAGTGGCAGCTGAATCACCCTGTATACGTTCAAAGAGAATTTCCTTGAATGGAGAAAAATATCGCTATCCAGAGAGATAATTATTTACAAATGTAAACGCAAATATTACTATGGCGATTGAGCACCGTGATTTTCACAAAGAGTACGCTGTCCAGTGTTGGTGGACGTGTACCATACGGATACGACGTTCTGTATGGAGGATACCCGATATGGTGTCCTAAAGCAGCACAAATTTAGGAAACAGGAGCCGAGGTTGGTCTCTTCCTGCACGTCGGTCAGGGACTGATGATGGCGTAGTAAATCGCCGAAACTGGTAGCCAAATAAAATAGCAATTTGGATATTAGACGTCTGAAAAGTATTTGTCTGACATTCTGTTCAAAATTTTTCGATAACGGCTACGTCGCAAATGTTTGCTGATATTGGCACGGTCGTGAACTAGTTAGATTAGATGTGGCCCCTACCGGTATCTCTCAGCGATAGAGGTTAATGAAATTTTTTCGAGTTCCCAGCAGCTTCGGATGACTGACTAAACACGAGCTTATGAACGAGTGTTCCTCGGCAACTGTCAGGTGATTACCGTGACTGCGTTTTCTATATGTTCAACCAGTCGACGGAAATTCGAGAAAATTTCTCTCATCCAGCGAAACTGGTGTCGCATCCGTTGGCCCAGTGGCTGCTGTTCCATATATTTGGCCAGTGGACCAGAGCCGCTCGATACTAATTGAAAGACACCGCATTCCCATCTCTCCGTGTGGTGGGAAGTCGTGTTTCACACTGATGGGGGGGATAATGTCAGATAGGATGCGGGGTCGCTAGTGAGAAGGCTGGTCGCCGGCAGAAGAGTGTAAACCGCCAATTTAAAACAGGGGCCCGGAGCGCCGGCGGCGATATGAATATTAAACGGGCACTCACTCTGTGCAACGGGCGCCCTTGTCGCCGCCTGATGAGGGTTTGCTGAATTAAACAGCAGCCGACAAACAAACTTGCTACGGTTTTTCTACTCAATAAGGGGATGCTTTTCACTACGGAGCGGAGACGAGGGCAGACAGAAGTGAGGCAGTGGTGCCAGCGGCGGCTGGGCTCTTTTGAGAACTCTTCTGCTTTTCATTTCGTCTCTGACTTTCCGTGTGCATTAAAAAGCAATGACGTGACTTGATCTTCATCTCAAGAAACCTACGCTTTTAGTAAACCCGAGTAAGAAAATATGCAATTCCTCCCACTCCTCGGAAAACCTGGGCCAGGCTGCACTGACGCATACCACCTGCTCGGAATTTAAGCTCACTACACTGGATTGTAAGGCGTACCCAGGATCAGATATAGTCTCAGATCACAATATAGTAGTGATGAAGAGTAGGCTGAAGTTCAAGACATTAGTCAGGAAGAATCAATAGGCAAAGAAGTGGGATACGGAAGTTCTAAAGAATGACGAGCTACGTTTGAAGTTCTCTAACGCTATAGATACAGCAATAAGGAATAGCGCAGTAGGCAGCACAGTTGAAGAGGAATGGACATCTCTAAAAAGGACCATCACAGATGTTTGGAAGGAAAACATAGGTACAAAGAAGGTAGCTGCGAAGAAACCATGGGTAACAGAAGAAATACTTCAGTTGATTGATGAAAGGAGGAAGTGCAAACATGTTCCCGCAATATCAGGAATACAGAAATACAAGTCGCTGAGGAATGAAATAAATAGGAAGTGCAGGTAAGCTAAGACGGACGGAGCAAGAAGGACATCAAAAGCAGACTCGCTATGGCAAAGAATTTCTAAAATCATTAGGGGAAGTGGAAACAAAACGACTATTCACGTTGGTGTGTAGAATATATGAGTCTGGCGACATACCATCTGACTTTCGGAAAAGCATCATCCACACAATTCCGAAGACGGCAAGAGCTCACAAGTGCGAGAATTATCGCACAATCATCTTAACAGCTCATGCATCGAAGCTGCTTCCAAGAATAATATACAGAAGAATGGAAAAGAAAATTGATAATGCGCTAGGTGACGATCAGTTTGGCTTTAGGAAAAGTAAAAGCACGAGAGAGGCAATTCTGACGTTACGGCTAATAATGGAAGCAAGGCTAAAAAAAATCAAGACACGTTCATAGGATTTGTCGATCTGGAAAAAGCGTTCGACAATATAAAATGGTGCAAGCTGTTCGAGATTCTGAAAAAAGTAGGGGTAAGCTATAGGGAGAGACGGGTCATATACAATATGTACAACAACCAAGAGGGAATAATAAGAGTGGACGATCAAGAACGAAGTGCTCGTATTAAGAAGGGTGTAAGACAAGGTTGTAGCCTTTCGCCCCTACTCTTCAATATGTACATCGAGGAAGCAATGATGGAAATAAAAGAAAGGGTCAGGAGTGGAATTAAAATACAAGGTGAAAGGATATCAACATACGATTCGCTGATGACATTGCTATCCTGAGTGAAAGTGAAGAAGAATTAAATGATCTGCTGAACGGAATGAACAGTGTAATGAGTACACAGTATGGTTTGAGAGTAAATCGGATTAAAACGAAGGTAATGAGAAGCAGTAGAAAGGAGAACAGCGATAAACTTAACATAAGGATTGATGGTCACGAAGTCAATGAAGTTAAGGAATTCTGCTACCTAGGCAGTAAAATAACCATTGACGGACGGAGCAAGGAGGACATCAAAAGCAGACTCGCTATGGCAAAAAAGCATTTCTGGCCAAGAGAAGTATACTAATATCAAATACCAGTCTTAATTTGAGGAAGAAATTTCTGAGGATGTACGTCTGGAGTACAGCATTCTATGGTAGTGAAACATGGACTGCGGGAAAACCGGAACAGAAGAGAATCGAAGCATTTGAGATGTGGTGCTATAGACGAATGTTGAAAATTAGGTGGACTGATAAGGTAAGGAATGAGGAGGTTCTACGCAGAATCGGAGAGAAAAGGAATATGTGGAAAACACTGATAAGGAAATGGGATAGGATGATAGGACATCTGCTAAGACATGAGGGAATGACTTCCATGGTACTAGAAGGAGATGTAGAGGGCAAAAACTCTAGAGGAAGACAGAGATTGGAATACGTCAAGCAAATAATTGAGGATGTAGGTTGCAAGTGCTACTCTGAGATGAAGAGGTTAGCAAAGGAGAGGAATTCGTGGCAGGCCGCATCAAACCAGTCAGTAGACTGATGACCCAAAAATAAAACACTTTGTGATGTGTGCGAAATTCATTGCTACCTGCTGCCTGTAATCCATTTCGTCCGTAGCACATTCGTAAACTAACGTCCCATCACGCACCCATTCACACGCACTCTCATCACGACAACCCATTCACAACTCCCACATCAAACTTCTAATATCATACATAAGCTGTTCCAGTCCAGATTCTCATCCATCGACTAGGTCGGCTCTAGCAGGGTTATCTTGCCGTTCATTAGGTTTGGGCAGATCCACGTCACAGGACGCAGCAAAAAAGTTGCAGTTTCGATTTTGTATCGACATTCCCTCAACATTCAAGATCCCTGTGAAGACATACATCGACAAATCTATTCCACCAGTGCCGCAAGATAAATGAGACCACTCAGACTTCATGAAGAATGTGATAAATCCAAAGAACGCAGACGCTCAACGTGTCAGTGTTACCGAGTCATTAGTTTATAAAACAATAAGTGCGAGTAATCACGCTAATTATTCTCGGCAGAATTAAAATACTGATAGAAGCTGACCTCAGGAAAGATTAATTTGGGTACCGGAGAAATGTGCAAATGCCCACGGCAATAGTGACCCTATGATGCATATTAGCAGATAAATATAAGAAAGACAAATCTACAGTGTAACATTTATTTATTTAGAGAACTTTTTTTATTTTGTTATGTTATTGTACTCTGACTCACCGTGCCTCACTAGCACGGGAGTAGAGAAAGAGAGAATTTAATGACAGAAATTGAAGATGAGAGGCTCAGTATCTAATAACATAATACGTACGCATTTTGTTTCAATATTACAATTAATTAATTTCAAAAGGCTTGTGGTTTAATGTAAGGTACGCCTATGTATGCGAGTTTTATGAAATGCTAATACAATTGTAAATTTAGAAGTACGTACTAACCGTCAAGCACAATCAGCTGTTTCCCGACCCTAATGTGGCTTTAAAAAGCTAAATATCAGAATTGCAGCTGAAACATACAACAGCTTATATCACTATGACTTGAGTTAAAAATTTATAAATTGTTACAGGCGAACCAGTCATTTATTACTTGTTTCGACATTTTTTGTGCACTCTTCGACGCATGTTTACATACATTAATACAGCACAGGATGTGAAAATCTATCTGCTGTGTCCCTTGTAACCCTTGTGTATGATTTGCTTTCATATTTTTGGCGAGACGTCTTGTTTGTGGATACAGATACGAGTTGGAATATTTTTATTCTAATAATAGCATTGTTTCCCTCCGATCACCAAACCTTATACGCTGACGCGCCTATACAAGAAAAAAAGAAAAAACATACCACCGTCCGCAAATCTACACACACACACACCATATCCTATCCCATCGCAATCTCAACCTACTCCGTCTCCCAGCCAATCAGGTCCGTCCCAATATTTATCCATACTACCAGCTGCAACTCTTCCGAACCTGTCTCACTGCACACCAGGGCTCGCCAATCTTTCTCCCTCTCCACCCCTCTTGATACCACAGCCTGGAGCACACGTGTAACACTTCCTTCCATGTCTTTCCACTATCCATTCCAATACCTATTTTTAACATAACGGATGTCAATATTTTTCTACACGCACCCATCGGACCAATACAACACTTTTTCCCCTCTCCATATCAGTTTCTCCCAGGACAGGTCCTTCACCTTTTAAGTGAAACTGCAGGCGAGGGAGATGAAGCAAGTAATATTTTTTAGCCCAAGTTCGGTATTACACCGCTCCTCTACGCTCCACACGTACAAAATCTTCACCCAACCCATTCTCTCTTAGGCAAGTTTTGTATGTACATCCGTTCCAGCTATGTTCTCAGTTACTCCAAATGCTAGAACTTCATGCCAGCCTTGCTTTCCGCATCCATTCACCGTTCAACACATGAATCCTTTAGAGCCTTCTAGATTCCATATCTTCTGACTCATAATGAATACCTATGAACAACCACAGCTTCCCGAAACGTGACTCCAATGACGCTATTGATTCACCTTTAATTTCCTTTCCTAGTAGGCTGCCGCGCATATAGTGACACATTCCACCAACGCTACGTGTGCACTCCATCTGCTCTTCCAACGAAATTTCAACCTTTTATCTCTTCCAGACAATAAAATCCGTCCAGACGTTTTTACATTCAAAAATGGTTCAAATGGCTCTGGGCACTATGGGGCTTAACTTCTGAGGTCATCAGTCCCCTAGAAGCTAGAACTACTTAAACCTAACTAACCTAGGGACATAACACACATCCATACCCGAGGCAGGATTCGAACCTGCGACCGTTTTACCGTCCTACTAACTATTATTCCATCACACTCGTACCACATCGTCATGGCTTCGCTATTATCCTTTCTCTCCCCACCTTTCTCTGTCCTTTATCCCCTTCCCATTTTTCCCTCCCGTTTTGCCCTTTGATTCTACGGCCCTCCCCCCATGAACCATGGACCTTGCCGTTGGTGGGGAGGCTTGCGTGCCTCAGCGATACAGATAGCCGTACCGTAGGTGCAACCACAACGGAGGGGTATCTGTTGAGAGGCCTGACAAACGTGTGGTTCCTGAAGAGGGGCAGCAGCCTTTTCAGTAGTTGCAGCGGCAACAGTCTGGATGATTGACTCATAAGGCCTTGTAACATTAACCAAAACGGCCTTGCTGTTGTGGTACTGCGAACGGCTGAAAGCAAGGGGAAACTACAGCCGTAATTTTTCCCGAGGGCATGCAGCTTCACTGTATGGTTAAATGATGATGGCGTCCTCTTGGGTAAAATATTCCGGAGGTAAAATATTCCCCAATTCGGATCTCCGGGCGGGGACTAGTTAAGAGGACGTCGTAATCAGGAGAAAGAAAACTGGCATTCTACGGATCGGAGGGTGGAATGTCAGATCCCTTAATCGGGCAGGTAGGTTAGAAAATTTAAAAAGGGAAATGGCTAGGTTAAAGTTAGATATAGTGGGAATTAGTGAAGTTCGGTGGCAGAAGGAACAAGACTTTTGGTCACGTGAATACAGAGTTAAAAATACAAAATCAAATAAAGGTAATGCAGGAGTAGTTTTATTAATGAATAAAAAATAGGAGTGCAGGTAAGCTACTACAAACAGCATAGTGAACGTATTATAGTGGCCACGATAGACACGAAGCCCATGCCTACTACAGTAGTACAAGTTTATATGCCAACTAGCTCTGCAGATGACGAAGAAATTGAAGAAATGTATGATGAGATAAAAGAAATTATTCAGGTAGTGAAGGGAGACGAAATTTTAATAGTCATGGGTGACTGGAAATCGAGGGTAGGAAAATGGAGAGAAGAAAACATAGTAGGTGAATATGGATTGGGGCTAAGAAATGAAAGAGGAAACCGTCTGTTAGAATTTTACACAAAGCATAACTTAATCATAGCTAACACTTGGTTCAAGAACCATAAAAGAAGTATACATGGAAGAATCCTGGAGATACTAAAAGGTATCAGATAGATAATATAATGGTAAGACAGAGATTTAGGAACCAGGTTTTAAATTGTAGGACATTTCCAGGGGCAGATCTATTGGTTATGAAACTGTGGATTAAAACTGAAGAAATTGCAAAAAGGTAGGAATTTAAGGAGATGGGACGTGGATAAACTGAGTAAACCAGAGGTTGTACAGAGTTTCAGGGTGAGCATAAAGGAACAATTGACAGGAATGGGCGAAAGAAATACAGTAGAAGACGAATGGGTAGCTCCGAGGGATGAAGTAGTGAAGGCAGCAGAGGATCAAGTAGGTAAAAAGACGAGGGCTAGTAGAAATCCTTGGGTAACAGAATAAATATTGAATTTAATTGATGAAAGAAGAAAACATAAAAATGCAGTAAATGAAGCAGAAAAAAGGAATACAAACGTCTCAAAATTGAGATCGACAGGAAGTGCAAAATGGCTAAGCAGGGATGGCTAGACACAAATGTCAGGATGTGGAAGCTTATCTCACTAGGGGTAAGATAAATACAGCCTACAGGAAAATTAAAAAGACCTTTGGAGAAAAGAGAGCCCCTTGTATGAATATCAAGAGCACAGATGGAAACCCAGTTCTAAGCAAAGAGGGGAAAGCAGAAAGGTGGAAGGAGTATATAGAGGGTCTATACAAGGGCGATGTACTTGAGGACAATATTATGGAAATGGAAGATGTAGATGAAGATAAAATGGGAGATGCGATACTGCGTGAAGAGTTTGACAGAGCACTGAAAGACCTGAGTCGAAACAAGGCCCCGGGAGTAGACAACATTCCATTAGAACTACTGACGGCCTTGGGAGAGCCACTCCTGACAAAACTCTACCATCTGGTGATCAAGTTGTACGAGACAGGCGAAATACAATCAAACTTCAAGAAGAATATAATAATTCCAATCCCAAAGAAAGCAGGTGTTGACGGATGTGAAAATTACAGCTGCAAAATACTAACACGAATTATTTACAGACGAATGGAAAATCTGGTAGAAGCCGACCTCGGGGAAGATCAGTTTGGATTCCGTAGAAATGTTGGAACACTTGAGGCAATACTGACATTGCGAATTATCTTAGAAGAAAGATTAAGGAAAGGCAAACTTACGTTTCTAACATTTGTAGACTTAGAGAAAGCTTTTGACAATGTTGACTGGAATAATATCTTTCAAATTCTAAAGTTGGCAGGGGTAAAATACAGGGAGCGAAAGGCTATCTACAATTTGTACGGAAACAAGATGGCAGTTATAAGAGTCGAGGGACACGAAAGGGAAGCAGTAGTGGGGAAGGGAGTGAGGCAGGGTTGTAGCCCCTCGCCGATACTATTCAATCTGTATATTGGGCAAGCAGTAAAGGAAACAAAAGAAAAATTTGGAGTAGGTATTAAAATCCAGGGAGAAGAAATAAAAACTTTGTGGTTCGCCGATGACATTGTAATTCTGTCAGAGACAGCAAAGGACTTGAAAGAGCAGTTGAACGGAATTGACAGTGTCTTGAAAGGAGGATATGAGATGAACATCAACAAAAGCAAAACGAGGATAATGGAATGTAGTCGAATTAAGTCGGGTGATGCTGAGGAAATTAGATTAGGAAATGAGACACTTAAAGTAGTAAATGAGTTTTGCTATTTGAGGAGCAAAATAACTTCTGAAGGTCGAAGTAGAGAGGATATAAAATGTAGACTGGCAATGGCAAGGAAAGCGTTTCTGAAGAAGAGAAATTTGTTAACATCGAGTATAGATTTAAGTGTCAGGAAGTCGTTTCTGAAAGTATTTGTATGGAGTGTAGCCATGTATGGAAGTGAAACATGGACATTAAATAGTTTGGACAAGAAGAGAATAAAAGCTTTCGAAATGTGGTGCTACAGAAGAATGTTGGAGATTAGGTGGGTAGATCACGTAACTAATGAGGAGGTATTGAATAGGATTGGGGAGAAGAGGAGTTTGTGGCACAACTTGACTAGAAGAAGGGATCGGTTGGTAGGACATGTCCTGAGGCAGCAAGGGATCACAAATTTAGCATTGTAGGGCAGCGTGGAGGGTAAAAATCGTAGATAGAGACCAAGAGATGAATACACTAAGCAGATTCAGAAGGATGTAGGTTGCAGAAGGTACTGAGAGATGAAGGAGCTTGCACAGGATAGATTAGCAAGGAGAGCTGCATCAAACCAGTCTCAGGACTGAAGACCACAACAAACAAACAACACTACGGCCCTATCCGCACCACAAACTAGGTACCATTTGGTATCTCCCAAACATCCGCTCATCCTCCATCAACAGTATCCATACTTATACCCTTGAGTTTCTACCATACTAAAAATATAACTTTCCCCCTCCAACAACACTGCTCATTGAACTTTTAGCGAAATGCAGTGCTTCACATTTGGTAACTCCGTTTTCACATCGTACTTCAATTGTATTCTTATCGTTTTAAATACAACTGACATTAAAGTTTTCTTTCATATAAAACCTTTAATACAGTCAGCGTCCGTCTCGTATCCTAGTGGGTTGCAACCCTGTGTCTAAATCGCGGACTCCAAGTTAGATCCTTGGCCGGAACGGGGATTCTCTTCACAGATGGACTGGATGTTGCCCCAATAATTTTATCACCTCTTCATATAGTCACAAGTTACGAAAGTGGTGTCAAATAAAAAGACCTGCACCAGGCGTCCAAGCAACTCTAGATGGGGGCCTCCTGATCAGTAATGCCATACGGTCGTTTCATTATAGTCACCCTTTACAAGTTATTAAAATTATTTGTAAATGGCCCAAATTTTAATTTTCCTTTTTCAGTATTTATGTATATTCCTTATCCTTTCTAACCGTGCTTTTGTTCACTGTTAGGCCGCCGTACGCATTCCACAATCGCCTATGAATATCTGCGATGTTCTGCTTTTCTCTGGAAAAAAAAAAGCCTCAATGACGACTCTCTGCTTAGAACACGCCTCAGTTACAGACGCCATTTTGAAGACTATGTATAGCATCACCACCAATCTGAACTTAATGGACCTGTAGGTGTTTAAGCGGGAATATTCCATGCTGTCCCACAACACATTCCGCATTTTTTCAACAGAAATGGACCGTAATCGAAAGTATTAGCTATCCGAAGATGAGACATGGCAGTCCGAAACCTTTTAAAGTATTGAAATATGGTACCTTGTAGTGTCCAGTATTGATACCACCTCACGGGCGTCTTAGTTGGCAGTGGAACTGCAGGTTTCTGTCAGACGCCGACAGCGGTCTGCGGGATCCGGCGGACTCAATAAAGTACACCTGCTGAGCCGCGCCTCCAGTGCCGTCTGCATTACGGGCGCTCTCTGTCTCCACAATACAGGGTGGCCGGAGGCAGCCACTCAGCCCACTCGTGTTTCGAACTTCTTTCTCTACGACGTGCTACCCAGCCGCCGCCTAGTTCCAGCTCCGACTACATTATTCGTGCTTTAGTGTAGGGAGCCTCATCTTAGCTGCTATTGTATGAGCTGGACTCTATTCTCGTTGTATTATTTATAATGGGTCTTCGCGCGCTTGGAGAAATAACAGTTTAGGTAAATGTTCTTTTTACGGTGTTGACTTGTTCGCCAATGATTTTTGCTCCTGTCCAGCTCTCCTACGACGACACTTGCCGCACCACTGTGCAGCCCAGCTCTCCTTACCATTGTGTACGAAGTCGTGCAGAACAAAAAGTATTTGTGACCGTTCGCGTTATTCACCAACAATAATACTCATCTTGACTCCTGAGTCGTATGAAGTTGCATTGATGCTGTACGCCTTGAGCTCAGCATGAATTATAGCACCGTTGTTCTCCTTCGAATGCAGAAAACAAACTACCTACTCCTCTTAATCAACTGCTTGCCCAATTTATTCAAGAGAAAAAGCTTCAGAAATTGAGATAATCAATAACGTGATCGTTGACCTCTGGCCCTTATGCAAGCAGTTATTTGGCTCGGCACTGGTTGATATTGATGTTCGATGTCCTCCTGAGGGATACCGTGCCAAATTCTGTCCGACTGGTGCGTCAGATCGTCAAAATCCCGAGGTGGGCGGAGGGCCTTGCCCGTAATACTCAAGGGATTCGGCGAAAGCAGTGTTTGGCAAGTACGATGACAAGCTGTAGATATACTCGCCGTGGGCAGGAGCGCATTGTCTCGTTGAAATGTAAGCCCAGGATGGATTGCCATGAAGGGCAAGAAAAAGAGGTGTAGAATATCGTTGAGGTATCTCTGTGATGTAGATTGCCAGGTATGACAACCAAAGGGATCCTGCTATGAAATGACATGGCTCCCTAGACGATGACTCCAGGCTGTCGGGCCGTATGATGGGTGGTGTTCCACCGTTGTCCACGGCGTCTCCAGAGACTTCTTCGCTGGTCATGGGGAGTCTGTTAGAAGCGGGACTCATTACTCAAGACAATCCTACTCCAATCAATGAGATTACAAACAGAATGTTTCCATCACCAATGCCGATGCACTTGAAGGGGCACAGAGGTGAATGGTAGTCGGGGCAAGGAGCGCCGTGAACTCAGCTCCGTTTCTGTGAGCCACCTACTTGTGATCCGTGATACTGAAGCACCAGTTGCACGTAGGTTCGAAGATAAACATGAATTGGAGGTCGCAGGGCCTGTCTGACGATTGCTTCAGCGTCATTTTCTGTCGTATCTCTAGGTCGACCATCGAGACCTGCCAACATCGTCCTATAGTGGCATCGCTTGTACTGAAATGTCGAGCGATTCGCCAATTATTCCAAACAGTTTCTTTGAGCCCAACTTCACGTCCCCTCCCAAATTCTGACTTCTTCGTACATTGTTGACGCAACTATCTGCGAGGCATATTGACTGTGCAACCCGGAACGAATTTCGCAGAAACTTTGTGCCTCTGCTTAGTATTCTCGCCAATTACGCGGTGAAGTTGCACTGCAGCGTCACACATTCATGCATAGGCCGCCGAAGTTGACAATTTTGCATTTTCCGTCAGTACAAGTGAGCCGTGGTAAAAAAAAAAATGCTGTTTTGAAGAGCGCGGCACAGCGCGTTGCGTGAAGCACTCACCCTCCGTTTCTGGCGGTGGCGCCGCAGAGGCAGCCGCAGCTTCGGTGTCTCCATTTGGTGGGAAAGCGGAAAGGTAGCCGTTCACGTGCATTTAAGGAGCGCTGTGAGCTCGTTAGTCGGCGAGTCTAGTCAGCTGGTCACCCGGGTCAGTGTGGGGGAGGTCTGTCTGTCGTCCGGAGTGCTAGTATGTGTTGGCCGCCAGTATGCTCGAGTTTGTTCAGGCAATGGTCTTTGGCGGTTGGATCAATCGGTTGGTCGGTCGCGCACTGAGACACAAGACGACTTGCACACCTTGAGCGTCGGCACATGTGAGGTGGCCACGTCAGTCCAGTGGGCCGCGGCGTATCGCGAGGGGTAGTAGCTTCGTGGCCGACACGAGAGCAACAGGATTCAACTCACGACGTCGGTCTGGCCGGTGAGAGCTGCGACGCCGTGAGGCGGGAGATCGGCGTGCCTTCCTGCTTCCATTGAAGCGGCTGGCGGCGGACGGTTCGGGAGAAGGTTTTGGGAGTGCTGCGCCAGGTCTTCGCCAGAAATCGCAGTTCTTAGAAGTTAAGTGATTGGATACATGTTTCAGGTACTTGTTAAATTCTGCTTGCTTTCTTCGTCAGTCTCTCGTCCCCAGCTTGCTCGTCTATCTCTCGTCTGCATTTGTAGGGAGTTAGTGTCTGTCTGTCTGTCGGTCTGCCGAACGTTAATAGCTGCCTCTGGCATGTTTGTCGGATTCGGTGTTAACGAATTTATTCCTAGAAGTGTAACGGCCGAATTCCTGAAATATGTTTTTATCTTTCCTATCATCTTGAGGCGGTATATGTGTAAAGTAGAGCATGTTTGTGTATTCTGTGTAAGACTACATTTCATGGGTTTTTATTTAATGGTCATTTTAGTGTATGAAGTTGCCACCCTTCCACCGTAAGAGGTTTTTTTTGTTTTAAATCAAGTTGCACTTTCGGTGGCAAGTTAATTTTTTTAGTGTTAGTGTTTTGTACGATTTCCACCCCTCCTACGGGATGCATAGTTTATGTGCTTGTGTGAATTGTTAAGACTTTTAGTTTAAAATAATCTCGTGTGTTGCAGATTTGCACCAGTGTAGTCTTGGGTTGTTGTGAGCGGTCGTGACTACGGCCGTCTCAAAAGGGAGCGGGAAGGTTCTCAGCACGAAAGCTCATAGTGTCAAAATTTGTTCTTTCTTCCTCTGAATAAATTGTAACTTGATATTTAGAGGGTGCTTTCAGATTATAATTAAAATCTGTTTTTTAAGGAAAAAAGGGCTTTTAGGAATGAAATTTCCATTTGTTGATAGAATTTTAATTTGTTATCATCAGTTACCCACTGGCAACTACTTCCACGCTCACAGCCCGCATCTCCTGGTCGTGCGGCAGCGTTCTCGTTTCCCACGCCCGGGTTCCCGGGTTCGATTCCCGGCGGGGTCAGAGATTTTCTCTGCCTCGTGATGGCTGGTTGTTGTGTGATGTCCTTAGGTTAGTTTGGTTTAAGTAGTTCTAAGTTCTAGGGGACTGATGACCATAGATGATAAGTCCCATAGTGCTCAGAGCCATTTGAGCCATTTCTTTCCACGCTCACATAGTGTGATTAAATGTGTTCATGTTCTTGATGAATCGCTAGTAAATAATGTATATTCTTGACAAAAGGTTTTGAAAGTAAATTCACGGTTCAACAAGTATGAATAATAATTTGTGACCAGTTTACATAACTCTTTCGTGATGTGTCGTTTTTTTTTTTTGTCTTAGAGTGGATTTGTACTTTTTTCACATCGATGAAAACCTACATGATTTGACTGATATGTGAGGAGAGCGCTCTAGCAATAAAAGAGGAGCTCTGTAGTCGTCTCGAGTACTGAGTGAGCAGTGTTCAGCACCCTCTGACAGCGGTGGACCGAGTGGAGACCCTCCCCCCCCCCCCCCCCCTCGAGTGTGGGGAGCCCCGGGAGTGGCCCTGTCGCGAAGCCGCTAATGCCAGGTGACAGCGAGAGGACAGTGGACGAACGGGAGGGCGCCGCGGGGCCTAACCCGATGGACAAAACTCAATCTCGTCGGATGGAGGCGGCTCTCAAAGATAAAGGGGAAACGATTTCGGCGGAAACGGAATTTTACTTCGATGCTGCACTGGGAGAGGACGCGGTGCTCTCTGCGTGGGGAGAAAGCAAATCCAGTTCTGCGCAGGCGAGTCCGGGGCTTTGGGGCGACTTTAATGCTTCCTGGGACGGCCCCGCGCGGACGGCCGTCGCGATCAGGAGATAGCGGCGCCGCGGCGTAATGCATTGAGCTCCGGCGGCAGGCGAGGGGTCGAGCCCGCACACAATCCCATTGTATACGGGTCCGCCTCCGAACGTCTCCTCCCGCGTGCTTGGCTAACGCACGGGTTGCTAAACTCATCTTACTCTTGAGCAAATTCGACAACTTTTCCACTAAAATACATGACAACTTTTCCACTAAAATACGAGAATGTATCAAATCGCTTCGAAGTACACTACTGGCCATTAAAATTGCTACACCACGAACATGACGTGCTACAGACGCGAAATTTAACCGACGGGAATAAGATGCTGTGATTTGCAAATTATTAGCTTTTCAGAGCATTCATACAAGTTTGGCGCCGGTGGCGACACTTACAACGAGCTGACATGAGGGTAGTTTCCAACCTATTTCTCATACGCAAACAGCAGTTGACCGGCGTTGCCTGGTGAAACGTTGTTGTGATGTCTCGTGTAAGGAGGAGAAATGCGTACCATCACGTTTCCGACTTCGATAAAGGTCGGATTGTAGCCTATCGAGATTGTGGTTAATCGTATCGCGACATTGATGCTAGCGTTGGTCGAGATCCAATGACTGTTAGCAGAATATGGAATGGGTGGGTTCAGGAGGGTGATACGGAACGCCGTGCTGGATGCCACTAGCAATCGACATGAGAGGCATCTTATCCGCATGGCTACAACGGATCGTGCAGCCACGTCTCGGTCCCTGAGTCAACAGATAGGAACGTTTGCAAGGCAACAACCATCTGCACGAACAGTTCGACGACGTTGGCAGCTGCAGGGACTATCAGCTCGGAGACAATGGCTGTGGTTACCTGTCATTATCGCAACAAAATAGCCAAAACCTTGTCGATTTCCCAGGTGCCGGCCTGACGCACACAGCTGTGACTCCTGCATGCTGGAGTGTGATGACAGTCTCATGCGAGGTGTTCGAAAGTTCACAGTCAGATACCTCGCTTCACAACTGGAAACTTCTGTTCGTAATCCTGACACACTCTTTCACCGATTGAGTTACTCATAGGTTGTGGTCCGCTGGGTTCCTCGGCGCCTAATAGAAAACCATAAAGAGCAACGAAGGACGATCTGTGCGGAGTTGCTCGCGCGTTACGAGGCAGATCTCGACAATTTTTTTGTTGGACTTGCACAGGCGATGAAACACAGCTTCATCACTTAGATGCGGAAACAAAACGGCATTCCATGGAGTGGCACCTAACCACCTCTCCTCCGAATAAAATATTCAAAGCCGCATCTTCAGCCGGTAAAGTAATGGCAACGGCCTCCTGGCCAAATGGAGGCATTATTCTGCCTGATGTCCTCCAAATTGGTGCAACGATCAACCCTGAAGTCTATTGTGCTACCCTCAGGAAACCGAAGAAACGACTTCAGCGTGCTCGTCGCCACAAAAATGCAAGCGAACTCCTCCTTCTCCATGACAACGAAAGACCTCAAACAAGTCTACGCATCCCCGACGAGCTCACAAAACATCACTGGTCTGTTCTTCCTCATCTATCCTCAGACCGACTCTCAAACCTTCCGACTTCCATCCGTTTGGCCCAATGAAGGATGCACTCTGCGGAAAGCAGTAAGTGAGTGATGGGGAGGTCATTCATGACTCCGACATCAGCCATCAGAGTAGTACTATGTGGGCATATACACTAATGGCCATTAAAATTGCTACACCACGAAGATGACGTGCTACAGACGCGAAATTTAACCGACAAGAATAAGATGCTTCGATATGCAAATGATTAGCTTTTCAGAGCATTCACACAAGTTTGGCGCCGGTGGCGACACCTACAGCGTGCTGACATGAGGAAAGTTTCCAACCGATTTCTCATACACAAACAGCAGTTGACCGACGTTGCCTTGTGAAACTTTGTAGTGATGCCTCGTGTAAGGAGGAGAATTGCGTACCATCACGTTTCCGACTTTGATAAAGGACGGATTGTAGCCTATCGCGATTGGGATTTATCGTATCGCGAGATTGCTGCTCGATTTGGTCGACATCCAATGACTGTTAGCAGAATAGGGAATCGGTGGGATCAGGAGGGTAATACGGGACGACGTGCTGGATCCCAACGACCTCGTATCACTAGCAGTCGAGATGACAGGCATCTTATCCGCATGGCTGTAACGGATCGTGCAGGCACGTCTCGATCCCTGAGTCAACAGATGAGGACGTTTGCAAGACAACAACCATCTGCACGAACAGTTCGACGACGTTTGCAGCTGCATGGACTATCAGTTCGGAGACCATGGCTGCAGTTACCCTTGACTCTGCATCACAGACAGGAGCGCCTGCGATTGTGTACTCAACGACGAACCTGGGTGCAAGAATGGCAAAACGTCATTTTTTTCGGATGAGTCCAGGTTCTGTTTACAGTATCATGATGGTCCCATCCGTGTTTGGCGACATCACGGTGAACGCACATTGGAAGCGTGTATTCGTCATCGCCAAACTGGCGTTATCACCCGGCGTGATTTTATGGGGTGCCATGGGTTACACGTCTCGGTCCCCTCTTGTTCGCATTGACGGCACTTTGAACAGTGGACGTTACATTTCAGATGTGTTACGACCGGTGCCTTCAGAAAAAAAACATGCGTTGCATTAATCCCCTCGTCATTGATGTTTTTGTCAGCAGCATTATGTCTACCCCTATACTGAAAAAAAATTTGAATATTTGGAGCCATTTCATGTGTTATTTCATTAATAAAATCATGCTAATGTGCCTACATTTATTTAATTGTAAGGTTAAAGCGTTTTATATACTTACACATGTTGCAGTGGATCGTGATTAGTTTTGTTGTGGCCCTTACGGTTATCCAAGGCGACGTGTACGCTGTTGCATTGTTTTTATATCATTACAATGCCTTGGCTCATTCTGCACCAGGAAGCAGTCACTTTCTTCTTTCTTCCTCACGCTCCGTATTCGGCTGAAATGGCACAAAACGATTTCTTCTCGTTCCCATCATTTCAAGAAGGACAACGAGATATTTTTGGGGTGGAATGTTTCCTAAAATGCCAAAATGTAAACTTCTACCACCAAAGGCCACGCGCATTGTAAAATGAATACGTAGGCGACGAACACCATAACCAACTTTCGCGGGCGCAACTTCTTTTTTTTCCCAAGATGATAATTAAACTTGTGGCTACCCCTTATAATCGTAAATCAAATGGTAATGCGTTGGATGTGATGAAACTCTGACAATATGTCTCAACCACAGTTTTACAGAGCATTCAGTGCGATAAACATTTACGACAATTTCAAACTGAGTCATACAGGAAACCTTATAATTGGCTACCTTCGTTAACGATCAGGTTACCCTAGCCGTAGAAACCTTAAAGTTGAACACAAAGAACGAAAACTGAGAATACGTAGGACAAAAAGAATGTAGAAGAACAAGGCATTACCCCGACAAAACTCAAGCTAAATGATGTTTTAGATACTTGAGAATGTCGGAAATGCCACAGTTCGAAGTAACTGACGGAAATTCATCGAGGGAAACAAAAGTTATGTCTGATGTTCCCCAAGGAAGTGGTGTATCTAATCTCTTTAAATTATCTAGGTGACAATCTGAGCAGCCTTCTTAGATAGCAGATGATTTACCATCTAGTAATTTGAAATCAAGACACGTTCATAGGATTTGTCGATCTGGAAAAAGCGTTCGACAATATAAAATGGTGCAAGTTGTTCCAGATTCTGAAAAAAGTAGGGGTAAGCTATAGGGAGAGACGGGTCATATACAATATGTACAACAACCAAGAGGGAATAATAAGAGTGGACGATCAAGAACGAAGTGCTCGTATTAAGAAGGGTGTAAGACAAGGTTGTAGCCTTTCGCCCCTACTCTTCAATCTCTACATCGAGGAAGCAATGATGGAAATAAAAGAAAGGTTCAGGAGTGGAATTAAAATACAAGGTGAAAGGATATCAATGATAAGACTCGCTGATGACATTGCTATCCTGAGTGAAAGTGAAGAAGAATTAAATGATCTGTTGAACGGAATGAACGGTCTAATGAGTACACAGTATGGTTTGAGAGTAAATCGGAGAAAGACGAAGGTAATGAGAAGTAGTAGAAATGAGAACAGTGAGAAACTTAACATCAGGATTGATGGTCACAAAGTCAATGAAGTTAAGGAATTCTGCTACCTAGACAGTAAAATAACCAATGACGGACGGAGCAAGGAGGACATGAAAAGCAGACTCGCTATGGCAAAAAGGCATTTCTGGCCAAGAGAAGTCTACTAATATCAAATATCGGCCTTAATTTGAGGAAGAAATTTCTGAGGATGTACGTCTGGAGTACAGCATTGTATGGTAGTGAAACATGGACTGTGGGAAAACCGGAGCAGAAGAGAATCGAAGCATTTGAGATGTGGTGCTATAGACGAATGTTGAAAATTAGGTGGACTGATAAGGTAAGGAATGAGGATGTTCTACGCAGTATCGGAGAGGAAAGGAATATGTGGGAAACACTGATAAGGAGAAGGGACAGGATGACAGGAGATCTGGTAAGACATGAGGGAATGACTTCCATGGTACTAGAAGGAGCTGTAGAGGGCAAAAACTGTAGAGGAAGACAAAGATTGGAATACGTCAAGCAAATAATTGAGGACATAGGTTGCAAGTGCTACTCTGAGATGAAGAGGTTAGCACAGGGGAGGAATTCGTGGCGGGCCGCATCAAAACGGTCAGTAGACCGATGACTCAAAAAAAAAATTTGATCACAAAATCAAAATCAAATGCAAAATGATTTAGCCAAGATATGTATACAGTGCGAAAACTGGTAGTTGACCTTAAATAACGAAAAGTTTGACGTCAACCACATGAGTACTAAAAGGAGTTGGTTAAATTTCAGTTACACGATAAATCATGCAAATATAAAGGGTGTCAGCTTAACTAAATAACAAGAGTTACCAAAAGCTAAGGTGTAAGGACCACAGAGATAATGTTGTGGGGAAGGCAAGCCAAAGACTTCGATTCATTGGGAGAACGCTTAGAAGATGAAAGGAAATGATCGTATGGCATTAGGCACCCGGAGGTCCCATTCGGGTTCGGCCAGCAAGTGCAAGTTTTATTACAGTCGGCGCCACATTGGGCGACTTGGAGCCGATAATGAGGATGAAATGATGATGAGGAGAACACAACACCCACTCCACGAGCGTAGAAAAATCTCCAACCCGGCCGGGAATCGAACCCGAGCCAAGCACGTTACCATCGAGCTATTATTGCTGTGTGGTACGGAATCGTTACCAGACTGGATTGACGGAGAACATCGTGAAAGCTCAAAGAAGGGCAGCTCGTTGTGTATTATAGCGAAAGAGGGGAGAAGTGTAACGGATATCATACATGAGTTCCTATGGCATTCATTAAAACACAGGCATTTTTAGTTGCTGCAGAATCTTTTCAAGAAATCTCTATATTCATCCTCCTCCGAATGAGAAAACATTTTTTGATACTCGTATACATAGGGAGCAATGATCACTGCAATAAATCAAGTGAAATCAAACCTCTCACGGATAGATTTAAATGTTCCTTTTTCCCGCGAGCGGCTCGGGAGTGGAACGGTAGAGAAGCAGAGTGAATGTGGTTTGGTAAAACACTTAAGTTTGATAACAATTTGTCCATTTTATTTGGACTGTTGAGCTCCGTGGCCGTGGATAATGATATTTCACTGCAAAAATACGGCAACCAGCCACTTTTTAATGCGTTTTTTAATTTGCGCCAGTATGCATTTCGGGTTTGCACCCATCTTCAGCTGGCAAATTACATGGATATTCAGTTACTACAGTAGTACAATCTCGATAGCAGTTTGGATGCTGCAGCAGGCCTGTGCAAAAGCAACGACTCCAATCATTTACTTCAATTTCGCGAGTTTAGTCACACCCTATCTGTTGTTCATTTTACTTCATTTTACTTACCACAAGTAAAATGAACAACTGATAGTGTGTGACTTTAAACTCGCGAAATTGAAGTAAATGATTGGAGTCGTTGCTTTTGCACAGGCCTGCTGCAGCATCCAAACTGCTGCCGAGATTGTACTATTGTAGTAACTGAAGGTCCATGTAGTTTGCCAGCTGAAGATGGGTGCAAACCCGAAATGCATATTGGCGTAAATAAAAAAACGCATTAAAATTGGCTGGTTGCCGTATTTTTTCAGTGAAATATACTTAAGTTTGAATTGCAGAGTAGTCATAAAGATGTAGGTAGTACCATTTTTCCCTTTTTATGAGCTTTGCGCTATTTAGGAAACGAATTCGAAACTTACCTGTTCACAACGGTTCAGTCCAAAAACGATATAGAGGGTAGAGTTGTAAACACCATGCCTCTTACGGACGGTGTAAAACATACGTCATACTAGAATTCAAGTCAGAAGATCGAGTGGACGCTCCCAAGTTTTAAATTATTCGTTTGCTTTCTGGAGTCTAAGTAACACATATCAACCTTATAGATCGTACTTTTAAACACCTTCTTCCCTCTACTATCCCCCACCCCCACTCACAGACACACACACACACACACACACACACATACACACACACACACACACACACACACACACACACACACACACGACGCCAGTGTAAAGAAATAAAAATAATCGGTGATTTCCGTGCACGGGCCTAAATAATGTAAACGTACACACGCATTAAAGACGTGTGTAATCGTGTGCGTATCTCACAACATGGAATCGTTATCGCTTCTACTGACTCTAAATGTTGACAAAGCGTAAAGTCGTTTCAGCTGCCGTTTACGGAGTTAAAAAAGATACAAGTAAGTACTGTGGAAATAACAACGAAAACACAGGAAAGCGCACGAACGGCAAAAACAACAAACAGCGAATTCTGTAGGGAAAGGAGGACGAGCAGTTACAAATGAGATTTCACCGAGAATGTAAACGGGGCACGTACGGCGTGAAATAAAGTTTTCATTCACTTCAGAAGCGCTGGATTAGCGACTCTCCCTTTCCTTTTAACTGTGTTTTGCATTTAAATTCCGCTACTCTCGTTTATTTCATCTCATACGCAAAGTAATTATTTAATTTTATTATGTGGGCTTTATTTCGTGTGTATATAACACATTCAGTGCGCTAGATAACTGTTATCTTTGGCACGTTTCGAATAATTGTATACCCTAACTCTCGTCGCTATAGAAGTTTGTTCAGCAAGAAGGTTGCTTCGGATACAAGCGAAATTTAATTAATCTGATATATAACATAAAAGGAAGAAGTTAAGCCAATAACCCTGCACCGAAAAATGTACTGCGTGCAGGGCAGAATAAAGTTTCACTGGAGGATGAGACAATCACGCTGCACCTTTGACACAGACCTGACGTCAAAAATATCGCTTTGCTGCATTCAGCCAGATGAATGCCGCCGATTACGTACCATTTAAAAGCATTATGGCCGATTCGGATTTCGATATCAGCTTCAACTTTAACGATGAACAGTAATGATTTATGCGTGCTATTGCTAGCACAGTATTCTCAATGGCCAGTTCAATGAATGCTACTCTTTTGTATCACGTAATTGAGGTAGTACTTCAAGTGCCATTCCTCGTGGTTGAACGTTTGGGTCTCTGTTCTTTATTAATTTGTAAAACATTTATATGTTTTAATAAATAGTAGCCAGTCACTATGATAGGTAAGCAGGCACCCAGGTCAGGTGGAATGACGATTTCTAGCTCAAATGACGCGACAAAATAATATTGTCTGAAATACAAAACTTGTGTTAAATTCTCAGTTAGTAACTAACCATGTTAATACGCATAAATTGCCTTTCTCGTGTTTGTATTCTACTTTCTTTATTTTTTCATAAAGATTCAGTGTTTATTTCCGTATTTTTTAGGCACGAGCACTTCCATCGTCTCAAAGAATTTCATTAATGTTCCCTTCTGTGTTTTGTTTTTGGTTGTTACTCCTCATATGAAATTTTACTTACGTTTTGCGTCGTTTTGTTAACTACAGTCTTGGATTTCTTCAGCCCTTGTTCTACCGATACCGGTACTCGTTTAGGAATTTTTCATGTGTTCCTCCTCGCATATTTTAATTACAGTCAAAAGTCTTCACACAGTATCGGAACATCTTAGTGGTAATTTCTTACAGCTCGGGAAGACATGAGGATCATGTGTGAGGAGAGTTCAAACACCCTCGAGAAAACTGCTAATTGAAAACATCCATACTGTAGTGTTAACACAAGTGAGACTACGCTGATACTTCTTCACTGGTTCCACGAATAAAGAATGTTAACGATGTGCAGTGATACCAACTGCGGATCTTCCCAAATAGCGCATAGATGCCTAAGGCAAAATGGGAAACTCAGTACACGTACTAACTTAGCCGACTATATTCAGTTACCATATTTCAGTTGGGTAGTTTTCAGGAAAATTCTGTAAAACTATTATCAGTTAATTTAGTGATCATTCACAACGAGTCTTTTAATCTGCAGCGGAGTGTGCGCTCTTTGCAGAGTAAAAGTTCCTGCTGTAAATAACACCCTAGGCTGTGGCGAAGTCATTTCCCCAGAATATATTTCTTTCGAGGAGTGCTAGTCCTCCAGGATACGCAAGAGAACTGTCAACAAGTTCGGCAGGTAGGAGAGAAGTACCGGCTGTAGTGAAACTGTGAGGACAGACTGCGAGAAAACATGGATAGCTCATTCAGTAAGAGCATTGCCCGTGAAAGGCGAAGTTCCGGGTTCGAATCCCAATCTCACACAATTTTAATAGGCCAGCATGTTTTGGTTGATCACTGTGCAGTGTCGCTACACAAACAATGTGACAGAAGACGAAACTATCGTCAAAAAAAGGAAAAGAAAAGAAAGAGCGGAAAGCGTTTGGCAAAAATCAGGATGCAATCGTCAAAGTGTGCGAATCTTTCTTACAAAACTCGAAGTAGTCACTGAGGAGAGACATTCAGTGCTTACAGTTACTGACATTAACGGTGAATGACGATCTAAAAAGAGAATTCATTGCACCTCGCACGAATTATATCTGCCGGCCGCCGTGGCGGAGCGGTTGTACGCGCTTCAGTCTGGAACCGCGCGACTGCTACGTCGCAGGTTCGAATCCTGTCACGGGCATGGATGTGTGTGATGTCCTTAGGTTAGTTAGGTTTAAGTACTTATGAGTTCTAGGGGACTGATGACCTCAGATGTCAAGTCCCATAGTGCTCAGAGCCATTTGAACTAATTTTATCTGCTACGCGAGTAAAGAAGTAAACATCATACTAGGAGCGTATGGTGCGTGCAGGTAATGATGAGAATTTGCCAGAAAGAGTCATTATGAGTAATACAATGACATTTCAGTTGTTTGCAAGAATCAACAGGCTGGTTGTCAAAAAATATGCCTCTGAAACTCCCCCCCCCCCTTCCCCCTCTGCCCATCACCCAACTTTCAGACGGTAGAACTTGATAGCCAATATTAGACAAAATACAAAATACAGGGTAGTGCATACCTTAACCACAAACAGAAACAGAAATGTAAAGCAAAGTAGTAATAGGAGAGAGACGGTGAAAATCCGTGAGGTGGCCATATTATAATCCGCCATCTTGGATGTGACTGTTAATTTTCAAAAAGAAATGTGGATCATGTGATGCATCAAACAGATAATTACACCTTCCATTTCACCATCACTTTGTTCATTCTCGAGTTATGATTGATGTTTCTCCGTTACGGATGACGGAAAAACTGATGACGGTAACACAGACTGAACATGTTAAAATCGCCCTCTCCTCAGGAGAGGAGACAACATTTTGCATAGCTCTTCTAATTCTACGAAGGCATACTGAAATGTAAGCCTCCAAATTTTTACGTGAAAACTCTTGAATCTTTTTAAATAGAACAAACGTTGTTAATATTCTACTTCTTTATTCTTAATGTCTGTCGCTAGATGGCTCCGAATTGTAGCGTGTAACATGGCGGTGAGTAACGTAACTGTTGCCGTGCGTGAGAAGCCGCGTTTTGTCATCAAGTAACGGGTTGGAAGAGTTTGTCCACACAAGGAGCGCCCTCTCATTCACCATGACCTTGCCAGACCGCACACGAGGGATGCGACTTCTGCAACAACCCGACGCACTGGGTTCGCTGTCATCGATCATCCTCTATACATTCCCGACTTGGTCACATCTGTGTCCAAAACTTAAAAAACCCCTTCGAAGGCTTCACTTTGGTCGGTATGAAGCGGTACAAGCAGAGGTGTGGTTGTGGCGCCGTCAACAAAGTTAAACTTTCTATTGTGACGTTATCAAGAAAAGGTCTCTCATTGGGAGAATTGTGTTCGTCACCAGGGTGGCTGTATTGAGAATAAAGACGTAGAATGCTATAAACGTTTATTTTCCAGAATGAGATTTTCACTCTGCAGCGGAGTGTGCGCTGATACGAAACTTCCTGGCAGATTAAAACTGTGTGCTGGACCGAGACTCGGGACCTTTGCCTTTCGCGGCAAGTGCTCTTCCAAGTGAGCTACTCAAGCACCACTCACGCTCCGTCCTCACAGCTGTAATTCCGCCAGTACCTCGTCTCCTACCTTCCAGACTTCACAGAAGCTCTCCTGCGAACTTGCAGAACCAGCACTCCTGGAAGAAAGGATATTGCGGAGACATGGCTTAGCCACAGCTTGGGGGATGTTTCCAGAATGAGATTTTGACTGTGCAGCGGAGTGTGCACTGATATGAAACTTTCTGCCAGATTAAAACTATGTGCCGGACCGAGACTCGAAACCTTTGCCGTTCGCGGGCAAGTACTCTATGAACTGAGCTACGCAAGCACGACTCACGCCCCGTCCTCACAGCTGTACTTCTGTCAGTACGTCTCCTGGAGTTTGGAAGATAAGATACGAGGTACTGGCAGAAGTAAAGCTGTGAGGATGACACACGACTCGTACTTGGGTAGCTCAGTTGGTAGTGCACTTGCCCGTGAAAGGCAAAGGTCCCCAGCTCGAGTCTCAGTCCGGCACACAGTTTTAATCTGCCAGGAAGTTTCAACGTTTGTTTTCTTTAAAAAGCTTAAAGAGTTTTCACATGAAAAATTAAAGGCATGCTTTTCAGCACGCCCTCATAGTTTTAAAAATATACTCAGTTTTGTTCAGCACGAAACTCTGTAACCGAAGAATTAACGATATCCTCAAATAAGAAAGCACTTAAATATGTAGAACAAGTAATATTTACAAACACTGTCCAAAACACAACCCTATGTTTCGCAACAACAGAAACAGTACACAAGGCCAAAAATTGCTTGTGGGTGTTTCATGTGTTTCTAACATCGGTTGCCAGATCGAAACACTCACCGGGAAACATCATGTGTTCCTAGGTACGCTATTCTCTAAGTACAACTGCCCTGCAGTGAGGCAAGAGAGCATCAGAGACCAGCGTGTTATTCATGCTCGACGAACGGGGAGAACTATTTTGCAATTTACGTTGTAGCCAGAGATTTCGTATCTCCACAGCTCAGCAATGCACACGATACAGAAGTCATCAAAACATGTTTGTTACCGCTATGCAAACAAACAACTTCCGTCCCTTCAGTGCTTCTCTGAGCCACACTCTGAGGCGCTGAAGTGCGCGACGACATGTGGTAACAATACCGCGTTGCGACAGCTATGTTGCTCTGGTCAGTAGCGTCGTTCCGCTATTGGTGGGTACATCTCTGAAGCTGCGCTGGTATCATAGAAACCTGACCACGGGGTCACCTGTTTTGTACTGCTGCATCGCGGCACACGTACTACAAATAGTACGCTCCTACTCATAAATTTTGAATTTATGGATCATCCAGATCTCTAGACGCAAAAACCCACTGTCTGAATAACTTTAATAATAATCACACTTTCTACCTGCTCTACATTGTTGAAAGCAATTAGTTTTAAGTTTTTTACATTATATATCTGTTACGGTCGCAGGAGAAAAATTGAGTCACTTGATATTCAGCAAGTCAACTACAGTCACGTGTTTCAGGTAAGCTTATCTTCACAATATCTGCAGAAACGTTTCATAAGTCAAGAGTGCCACGGCTCTTTAAAGTAGTTAATAAATAATAAATTGACATACGTTTAAAACAACATATATTAAAATGAACAGCCGGCCGGTGTGACTGCGCTTAAGTCTGGAACCCCGCGATCGCTACGGTCGCAGGTTCGTATCCTGCCTCTGGCATGGATGTGTGTGATGTCTTTAGGTTAGTTAGGTTAAGTAGCTCTAAGTTCTAGGGGACTGATGACCTCAGATGTTAAGTCCCATAGTGTTCAGAGCCATTTAAACCATTTGACCATTAAAATGAACATACTAAACAAGGTGAGGGGCTTCACAGACACAACTCTTCGCCGTATATAAGCAGCCAGTTTCAGAGTCCAACTGATTAAGCAAATTTGAATTTACGTAGAAGGTGAGAGGAAGTAAGAGAAATGGTCACGAGGTGGCGGGGATTGTAACCCGGGTAACCAGGTTTCGGTTTCTTACCGAGCTGTTGGGTATGTCAACCCCATGTTCGTTGGTCGATACCGAACTATAAGTGACTCAATATTTCTAGAATTCCATTCATATCACTAACTTATTTACTGATTTTCTGGACCAACTCAAAAAATGATTGGGGCGCTGTTGCCAGCCGGTGTGTGCTGCACTCGAGACTCTGACTGATAGTCTGTTTCTTTCTCTGCATTCGGACAATTACAGTGTGAAGCTTGTGCGTCCACAAACTCGTTTTCGACAAAAGTGTTTCTAAACTTTGAATAAACGCATAACCCAAGAAAAAATATCAAAAAGATAATGCCGGTTCCGTGCAGTAATGGTTATGTAGAAAGTGTCATCAGTCGCGTGAGTCGTTTTCGACCTGACACTGGGAGCAAATATGCGTAGGGCTCAAAGCATTCAACAGATCAACTACAGATACATTAAAAAAACACATATATTAAGAAGGAAGTAACATAACAAAGACCATAAAATACATCGTTACAAATTTGACAATACAAGGGAGTTACAATGAATATACCAAACTGAAATCTAAAGCCAAGGATGAGGGTGGGGGAGAGAGCGAAGGAAGCTGGGTGGCACAGTACTCATATGTTATGTTACATAGTATTGAAAATCAATATACATAGAAAATGTAGTCTAGATTTGATTTCTCAATGAAAAGTAAGGAGAAAGATGGACGGGGGGGGGGGGGGGGGGATGTGGGTAGAAGTGAACATTTCTTAAAAAACCTTTCTGCAGGTTTTCTGAAAGTGGGTTCACTAGAAACAAGTAAAGAAAGTTGAGCTGCTGAATATTAAATGACTAAATTTTCCTCCAGAGACCACAATAGCAGTGGTTAAATAAAAGCTTTCAAATTTGTAAAATGGCCGCAACCTCTTTCGTGACATTATATCACATCTTAGGTTCAACAAGCTTTTACCGAATTGTGAAATGAGCCTAACTGCCGAAACGTCGATGATGGAGGTACCTATTTTCTCAGTTACTAGAATACAGCTTTCTCGGTCTTAGCTGCTAAAAGACAGCCTTCTCGGGGCCACAACATGTCATAGACTGTGGCGTACCACACGTATCCACACTTTGTGCAGATCTGTCCACGTTGCACTGAACAGGCTGACGAGCTTATAAACGTCGGAGTATCGCGCAAAATTTGATGCAGAGGACAACAAATTCTCTCTGTCATGTGACACGTCATAGATTTAGTAATATACACCTACAAGTAATGAGCCATTTATCAATTAGGTTCGCAAAAGTCTTATCTGGAGCACTATCGCTCTTTGAATCTAAGTATTGTTTGCGTGATTTCTAATGTCATCTACCCTACTTAATCTTTCAGTATAGCAGGAAACACAGCAAAGGAGTTCTTGGTTGGTCTACCATTTATGTGCCAGGACACATGTCCTGCCCACCTACATTTCATTTTCAGTGTGGTCATAATTAAGGCTTCCCTTATCAGAGTGTTGTCTGATCCATTGTTGGGAAATTAATTGTACAAATTAACATATGTCATCGAACAAAAAGACATATTTTTGTTGTTGTTGTCGCTGTTGTCTTTAGTTCGAAGACGGGTTCTCTGCAGCGCTCAATGCTAGTCTGTTCTACGCAAACCTCTTCATTTCGGAGCAGCTACTACAACCATCATCCATTTGAACCTGCTGACTGTATTGGTCTTCTGTTACAATTTTTATTCCCCCTCCCCCCCCCCCCCCCCCCCCTAATATCGTTCCTGCACGAAACTGGTGATTCTTTGATGTCTCTGAATGTGTCCTATCTACCGAACCCTTCCTTTAACCCACTTATGGCACACATTTCTTTTCTCCCCAGTTCTGCTCAGAATCTTCTTATTAGTTACTAGATCTACCCCTCTAATTTCCAACATTCTTCTGAAGCACCATATTTCGCAAGCTCCTATTCCCTCCTCCTCCAAACTGCTTACAGTTCACATTTGACTTTCATACAATGCTACTCCCTCCAGACAAATGTTTGCAGAAAATACTTGCTAACACTTAAATTTATATACTATATTAACAAATTTCTCTTCTTCAGGTTGCCCTCCATTCAGAGACTGTTGCACGCAGCGACTGTTATTGACTTTTAAATAATAGATTTCAGCCATAAATCGTCATTTTGAATTTTTTTTATTGGCAGATCTAGATTTCAGCTAGAAACTAGCCTTTCTCAATGCACTATCATTTTTGATCAATGCATGTAATGCCTGTTGGTCGGCCTTCATTCACAGTTCATTGAATAGTATTCAATGTTTTATTGGCACGTGACGCAGTAAGGAAAGACTGTATGCGGAAGAGAGAAGAATTGGCAGTCATTATAGTGAAGATAGGGGCCGAAAATGCGGAAACCCACTGATATAAGCGGTTTTGACAATGGGCACATTTTTATAGTTCTGCGAATGGAAACGAGAAGTTCTGAAAGGGCGAAACTGGTCGCCTGGTGGCTTACTGATCTCGTGAGCACCTATGGAAAGTGATTGAAAGATGGTAAAATAACAAATAGGACATACGGTATTGGACGACCACGTCTCATAACAAAACGCAGAGGTCGGAGGATCCCTCGCTGTGTCAGCCAGGACATGCAGCGATCTGTGGCAGATCTGGCGACAGAGTACACTGCTGGTGCAGGCGCAAGTGTTTCGGAGCGCACTGTTCAGAGGCTATTGCTGGACATCCACACCCCAAGACCCCTATGAGTTTCTTTATTGACGCGACGACATCGTCAGTTATGATTTCACACCATGAACCAATAGAAACGTGTCGCCTATCAAATGAATCACATTCCTTGTTGCACCAGATCAATGGTTGGGTCCTTAAAGGCCATCATCCAGGCTAATGTCTGTACGAATCACGCGAAACACGCCGGAGAGGGCATAATTATGCAATTGGGTACAATGAGTTTTGCTTCCGACGGATCTGTTGTGGTAATCGAAGGCATCTTGTCAGTAGTGAACTATGCGAACATTATAGCGAGCCACCTGAATCATTTCATGTTTGGCGTCTACCCCCACGGCGATGGCATTTTCAGCAGGATAACTCTCCTTGATGAACGGTGAGAATCGTGCTACAGTGCTTGAGAGGCATTATAGTGAACTCACATCGATGTCTTGGCCATCAAATGTGACATATCTGTATCCACTGGAACATACTTCGGGCGCTAGCTGCATGCCCATAAACCACGATTCCGTAATTTAAGGAAATTACTTGTCCTGTCCGTAGACATGTGGTACCACATACTTCTGGAATCCTATCAAGGACTTGTAGAATCTATGCCAAGCAGAATCTCTGTTGTACTGTGTTTGAAAAGTGGAATAGGGCGCTATTAAACAGGTGGTTGTGATGTTTTGGCTCACCGGTCTACACTTTTGATCATCTGTACTTCGATCCTCATCAGTTATGTTATCGCCGAAATAGCTATCTCATGTACTACTTTTAGTGTCTCATTTCCAATTCCAATTGCTTCAGTATCTCCTGATTTAATGCTACCACATTCCATTATTCTTGTTCTGCTTTTGTTGTTCTTCAGTTTAATTTCTCCTTTCAACACACTAACCGTTTAACTGCTCTTCCAAGTCCTTTGCCATCTCTGACAGAATTAGAATCCCATCGGCAAACCTGAAAGTTTTAATTTCTTCCCCCTGAACTTTAATTCCCTCTCCAAATTTTTCTTTAGCTTCCTGAGAACCTTGCTCAATGTACAGATTGAATAACATCGCAGATGGGCTCCAAAGCCTGTCTCACTCCCTTCTCAGCCGCTGCTTGTCTTTCGTGGCATTCGAGTCTTAAAATGCCGTCTGGTTTCTGTACAAATTGTGAATAACTTTTACCATTCAGCTAAGTTTTCGGACTTGTGTTCCAGATTTGATAAAAACAGATGGAAACGTTCAACAGGTTCACCATTCTCGTTCACTTATCTTAATATGAAAGATAACCGATCAATATGTGAAATGTATGCTGTAGAATCTACTATAATAGAGAAACATTTGACCTGTTTTATTTCAATTATGATAATTCTTTTTATTCGTTCAGAAAGAAGCTCTATTATTTCATCACAGATTGTTGAAGAAAGATAACTTGCATGTCGCTGCCCCGGATCTTCATGTCGTTCAATGTGCTCTGCGAGAAAAGGATCAGACTCCGCTATAAGTTCAAGAGGCATCATAAATTGACCATTACGTAAAGAATGGAATCTTTGAGCGTGTCCACGTAGGGGAAGTCCACGACTTGTTAGCTTCTTCACTACTGCAAACACTCTTTTTAACACAGTGCGCCAGTACATTTTTTCCGTCTCAACATATGACTCGAAACGTTTATCTATTCTTCCAAGTGACTTTTTTCTTATTAAGAGTGATTACTCAGGATTTTTGTGTTGAAGTGAATTCTCATGATGAGATAAAATATTAGAAGTATTTTTCCTATCTGCAATACCATTAGCAGCAATCGCGGCCTTACCTCCGAACAATTTACATGGTGCACAAAAAACAGCACCGGTACTACAGCAGTATACTAGAAAACCATGCAAAGTTGATTCACCATTTAAAAGTTTACGGTAAAATACATTTTTGTCCAAATATCTGGTTTTATTACAACAGCTGCAGTGCCAGAAATATCATTCGTACTGCTTGAATTCGAGGTCGAACCAGCAACATTTTTATGCGAAAAATTTATCTGCTCTGCCAAGCGCTTTTAAAACGTTGGCTTCTCGTTCTCTCCTTTCCTTCGATAATTTCCGAAATACCGCCCTACTTAATTTTGCACGTTTGATTTCTTCACTGTTATTCATGTTAAGGCACTAACAAAATTGTCAAGCAACAGTCAAAACAAAAGAAAAAAGACAGAAAGTCAGTATCTAGTTCCAATCGTACTACACACCACATGATCCCAAAGCTTTTTACTTTAAATCGGCACGAGAAAACAAAGATTTTTCCTTTAAACATGGAGCGATGTACTGACCAGCTCGGATTACTCGACGTAACTGTCCTATGAAAGAACGGCAATGCAGAATAATTTAATTTCATTGTTGTCTGTTTCTCTGTAGTCTGTGAATAGTAGAAGCACACCTGCCGGCTGGAAATCGTCTCATAAAGAAAACGGGACAGTCCCTTTTTTGGCTTCGGTTTTCCGCGTGGCTGGAATTTTAGCTGGGACGGAAATAAGTTCTGAACATTCTTGACACTGCCTTTCTGAATTAAAAAGCAAATATTTTTGGCGATTTCTTGCAGTAAGGTGTACTGGATCGACTCTTATCCCACTTATTCTTATGACATGTTATGGGTTTCTGTGGGCAGAGAAGACAGACTACAAAGTTTAAGTAGTCTTGTTGACAGTTGACTTGGTGTGTTGTCTTTTGTGTAAATCTAGATATCGAAATAGACGACAGAGGGATAGAGAAACAATTAAAGTCGCTCAAAAGAGGAAAGGCCGCTGGACCTGATGGGATACCAGTTCGATGTTACACAGAGTACGCGAAGGAACTTGCCCCCTTCTTGCAGCGGTGTACCGTAGGTCTCTAGAAGAGCGTAGCGTTCCAAAGGATTGGAAAAGGGCACAGGTCATCCCCGTTTTCAAGAAGGGACGTCGAACAGATGTGCAGAACTATAGACCTATATCTCTAACGTCGATCAGTTGTAGAATTTTGGAACACTTATTATGTTCGAGTATAATGACTTTCCTGGAGACTAGAAATCTAGTCTGTGGGAATGAGCATGGGTTTCGAAAAAGACGGTCGTGTGAAACCCAGCTCGCGCTGTTCGTCCACGAGACTCAGAGGGCCATAGACACAGGTTCCCAGGTAGATGCCGTGTTTCTTGACTTACGCAAGGAGTTCGATACAGTTCCCCACAGTCGTTTAACGAACAAAGTAAGAGCAAATGGACTATCAGACCAATTGTGTGATTGGATTGAGGAGTTCCTAGATAACAGAACGCAGCATGTCATTCTCAATGGAGAGAAGTCTTCCGAAGTAAGAGTGATTTCAGGTGTGCCGCAGGGGAGTGTCATAGGACCGTTGCTATTCACAATATACATAAATGACCTGGTGGATGACATCGGATGTTCACTGAGGCTTTTTGCAGATGATGCTGTGATGTATTGAGTGGTTGTAACCAAGCAAAATTGTACTGAAATGCAAGAGGATCTGCAGCGAATTGACGCATGGTGCAAGGAATGGCAATTGAATCTCAATGTAGACAAGTGTAATGTGCTGCGAATATATAGAAAGATAGATCCCTACAAAACAGCAGGTCAGCAACTGGAATCAGTTAATTCCATAAATTATCTGGGAGTACGCATTAGGAGTGATTTAAAATGGAATGATCATATAAAGTTGATCGTCGGTAAAGCAGATGTCAGACTGAGATTCACTGGAAGAATTCGAAGGAAATGCAATCCGAAAACAAAGGAAGTAGGTTACAGTACGCTTGTTCGCCCACTGCTTGAATACTGCTCAGCAGTGTGGGATCCGTACGAGATAGGGTTGATAGAAGAGATAGAGAAGATCCAACGGAGAGCAGAGCGCTTCGTTACAGGATCATTTAGTAATCGCGAAAACTTTACGGAGATGATAGATAAACTCCAGTGGAAGACTCTGCCGGAGAGACTCTCAGTAGCTCGGTACGGGCTTTTGTTAACGTTTCGAGAAAATACCTTCACCGAAGAGTGAAGCAGTATATTGCTCCCTCCTACGTATATCTCGCGAAGAGATCGTGCGGATAAAATCAGAGAGATTAGAGCCCACACAGAATCATATCGACATTCCTTCTTTCCACGAACAATACGAGACTGGAATAGAAGGGAGAAGCGATAGAGGTACTCAGGGTTGGCTCTGAGCACTATGGGACTCAACTGCTGTGGTCATCAGTCCCCTAGAACTTAGAACTACTTAAACCTAACTAACCTAAGGACATCACGCACATCCATGCCCGAAACAGGATTCGAACCTGCGACCGTAGCAGTCGCACGGTTCCGGACTGCGCGCCTAGAACCGCGAGACCACCGCGGCCGGCCAGTACTCAGGGTACCCTCCGCCACACACCGTCAGGTGGCTTGCGGAGTATGGATGTAGATGTAGATGTAGAATGCTGCTGTTATGTCTACACGCAAATGCACCTTTTGTTCCAACATAAAATAAAAATAACAATAACCTTTCCTCGAAAAAAATCTTGGTTAAGAAGCTTAATATATAATTTGCAATGCCACGTACTACTTGATTGCACAGAGTTGGAGGTTTGATGTCGTGCAGGCTGCAGCACAATAAATGAGACAAACGAAAGTTGGTTTGTTCTTCTTTTTTCGTCAAAATAGTAACTAAGTAAATAAATAAATAAAATTTTTAAACTATTGTGAAGTGTATTTCACACATTATTAGATATTCTGCTTATGTTCTTCTCGTATAAGCATGTGTTTAAAACGTTCCCAGTACCAACATATTTTGTTAAATGGGTGTCATTAAATCAAAGCTCAGATCCTGAAGACCACAGAGCTTTCACGTTAATAACAGTAATGGAGGGTTGACTCGATACTTCCCCGTAATTATTACAAGAAACTTCAGTAGAGTCTGGTTTCACATACTGAGGCCCACACATGTTAAGAAACTGCTGCTTAGTTTATCACAGCTTTTCAGGGGTCCCGGTACTTTCACGAGGGAAATATGGTAGGATTAAGCAGAAGCCGATAACATTCTCGGAATAATAACGTTTCAAACATTTTATTGTAGATTGCCGTCCTGACAAGGTACTTCAAAATATTTCGAAATATTATGAAGATGATACCAGACAGAACTCCAGTGTTAAATTTCCATTCAGTCACCAAGCAAACTATGTATGTTTCCAAGCCTTGTATTGTCGAATTTAGTTCGGAAGGCTTATTTAATCTAGCAAGTTGTTTAAAAATATTAAGAAATTTATCGTTTGTAAGCGCAGTTATTTTAAAACGAAAAAGGTTAAAATGAGTACAGAGCATTAAATGCCGCCCCCCTTAAGGTACCGTGCCTAGTGGACCTATATGTGGATCCGCCACTGTAAGTAGCAAAACCTAATGGGCTTTGCACAAGTACCTCTGAATCAGGCTGTTAGCAAACAAATTTGGTGTAAAATACGTAAACTGTGGCTAATATGAAAGTGCTCAGCGGTTCACTGTTTCTATACTGGGGTAAGTTGACTAACTGCACCGCACATTAAGGTGCCGGAAACAGTAAGATGAGATTGCTTTAAATAAAATCTCACGAAGACGCTCACATAGAGACCATTGTGAACTTCAGAAGAATTCTGGAAGACATGAGCTCAAATATGGCAGGGGGGATAAATAACATTTCTACAGCTGGATAAGTCAGTGGAAGTAGGTGTGATACGTTTCTTTCAAGTTGCATTTCAGTTTTCTTACGGCAAATGTCCATAAAAATACACAACAATTTTCGTAAACAAACTATCAACCAGTCTCCAGTACGTCACAATTTAATAACACATATGCTTTTAACCCATTAAATGGATGCACCTTCACAACTTTCTCAGCAAATACAAGAACCCAAGCTATAATAATTTTACAGAAAGCATCATATGAAGATATATGCTTAAAATCCATAATCTATAGTCCCCCATTATCCAAGCAGGACAAATACTGCTGTGAAATGAACTGCATTAAATACGTATAAAACAAATTTTTACATAGATAAAACAACCATCAACATTTGTCAACACAGTTAATGAAGTTTATATAATATAGCTCATGAACTATCAACTAACAGAGCTCGGATTAAATACAGTAAGCCAGCGGCCACCAACACCTTCTTCTGAATCACGACCGGAGCCTTTCTGGATAATAATCAAGGCCACCGAGTACTTCGGCGCATTCCGCGGGGTACTCCGAAGTTCACAACCCCGACAGGCAACCTTAACACATCGGTTCACTCGATGCTAGCCGCTGACGGTGATCCAGAGCAAGAAAACCAGCATGTCCAGGACGTTTCCTATTGCCGGTATACACCGTCGATGGTCGTTACACGCAGCTTCGTTCAGGAGGAGCCACAGTCGCACTGTCCACAGCCCCGTTTAGCGCCGTGCGCTGCGAAATCGAGCGCGGGAGTTCGAATGCGCCGCAACAGTGACGAATCAGCACCATCCCATTCCATTCTGAAATCAATGGAGGAGATGTCAGTTACCGAATGTTCAAGGTAGTGTGCACAATCTAAGAGACTGTCGACATACCACCAGACTTTCGGAAAAATATCGTCTACACAATTTTGAAGATGCCAAGTGCAGACTCAATATGTACGAGAACCAAAAGGGAAGAATAAGACTGGAAGATCACCAAAGAAGTGCTCGGGCTGAAAAGGTTGTAAGACAGGGATGCAGACTCTCGCTCCTAATGTCCAATCTGATCGTCGTAGAAGTAATGATGGAAATAAAAGAAAGTCCCAAGAGTGGAATCACAATCAAAGTGAAATGATATGAATGATAAGATTCACTGGTGACATTGCTGTCCTCAGCGGAAGAGATGAAGAATAATGGGGTCTGTGGAATACAATGAACAGTCTATTGATTACAGACAGTGACTAGTCATGTATGTGTGGGGGGGACAATGGAAAGTAAGAATTGCTGCTTGAATAATCGAAAAAAAGATTGGAAAGTACAGTTGACAGAAATTGGCAGGTAATTTTTGATCTCTACACAATCCTGGGTGACTTTAACTGATACCTATATCAACAGACCTCCAATACGTATATATTTAAGGTTAATATTCATAATTATCATTACGTACTGCTTCATATTAATTCCATTGTGCGTAGTCCTAATTATAACAATGCAAGGTCGCTGCTCGTGCAAATTCCTCTTGTCTGCTCCGAACGTCCTGATGCAGAATCTCGGCGCGGACGAAATAATGAACAGACAACTGTGGTCGTCGTGAATGTACGAATAAACTTTGCTTTCCTTATAGCTTTTTATAACACTTTTTAATCTACGGTTGAGATACACTTTTTTTTTAAAAAAAAAAAAAAGCTGGTACGACGGATCCAAACATATGTCCGCACGCTACGAACTTATAGAAACAAAGAGGTGAAGGTACAGGAATTAATAAATTGAAGAGCGTATTTCTTCTTTTTTTCATGCACATGTACCAAAACATTATCCTTGCCACAAAACATCTCTTTAATTTACCTTTGCCGTTGTGTGTATCCCATTCAGTTTACATATATCTTACACGTATAAAAAGAAAGGAATGAAAAAATAATATGATTCAAGACAACTTTAAACCGAAAGTAGACGAAACTTAACATCAGAATTGGTGATGTCGAAGCAGATAACGTTAAGGGATTCTGCTGACTTGGAATCAAACTGACACATTGTGGAGTAACGGAATCAGCGTAAGTTATACCAGGATTCTTACCGCTCCAGTGTCCGCAGATGGCGAGGTAAGATAATGGTATGATTAAGTTAGTGGATTCTAAAATTATTTGACTTCTAAATATATTGTTTGACAGTTCTTGTATACAAATGTACGTTTCTGTTCGTTTCATGTCGTGAGGAAGAGTGGCGCAAGGCGCCGGCGGCAGCATCTTCGCTGCTCCGCCAGACACGATAAGTCGACTACAGACACACATTAACGCACGGCCAGAGCGCAGAAGGAGATTTTGCCGACTGCTGTTGGTTTTCTCTGCCATCAACTTAATTTCTTACAAAAATAACTGTAACTGAAAGATAAATGAATATCTTTGTGCTAATTATGTAACAGTTGAAACGTCCTCTTTGAACAATTATACATGACTGTGCTTAAACTGACATACAACATTCACATTTTGACAAGAAGAAAATGTGTCTTGATTTATTTTAGTAAACGGTGAGGACCCAAAACCTGAATCTGAAGTATTTGCAAGATTGTGTCCTGTCATTCCCGATTCCTGAGGCGAGATGTTGCCGACCGATCGATCGATAATTTTTCCCTGTTCACTACCTGTTTCACTGTCTACACCATTATTTGACGCCCGCTCCATTTCCCTATGCATAGTTACCAAGTTACTACTTAGAATGTCTGTTAATTCATTACAAAGTGGAGCTGGTAAGCTACGCTCGTCGTCACTATTATTTCTCAGTTTACTTTGGAGCCTAGTGTTACGTTTTTCACACGCCATTATTGTCACAATATTTCACACAACACAGAAAACCACAATTTGAAGAGCAAAATAAGAGAACACATTAACGTAGCACTGAAAATAATATCTAGTTAATCGCAAGTGTAGCTGCGAAATACTTGGTGCAAATCTACATGCATGCCACAACTGTTTTACTGTACAACAATGAAAAACTACAACTACAGAGGAAATTCTATCTACAATTACGCGCTAGCAGTAAACAAAGACTACACTAACTACACAAACTACAAGAAAAAATCAGAAGATTCCAGTGAGGTATCCTTGGCTAAGGATCGACATGTGAAACGTCCTCTTTGAAAAATTATACATGACTGTGCTTAAACTGACACACAATATTTTTAGCGCAACGCAATCTGACTTTCAAAAATCCTTACAAAAGAATGGCCCTGATTAACATTAATCTATACGTTTCACAAATCACTTACCTCCCAAAAATCTTCGTTACTCGAACTACTGCAATACAGCAAGCGCCACTACTGCCAGCTAAATAAAAGATTCAAACTACTGAAGGCACTAACTACTGACAGGCATAGTTAGCAAATGAAAGATTTTAATAGAGAACAAACAATGTATTTACCTTAATAGTCATAATATATATAGCAGTTCATGACATCCAGTCTTATAAATTTCAAAACTCCGCCATATCTTTCCCCACGTCCACCACTGCTGGCGGCTCACCTCCAACTGCGCAACGCTACGCGCTGTTAGCATCCAGCTGCCGCTGCCCAACAGTACAGTGGCAGACAACAATGCAAACCAGCCACAGACTGCACACCGCACAGCAAGTGATTTTTCATGCAGAGCGCTATGTGGCGTTGCCAATAAAAAAAAACCTAAACTGCCTACTTACACAGCTATGAAGGGAACAGTATGGTGATTGGCTTACTCGGTCAAGACTGGTTGTGTTATTACTTTGTTTCTCATAAAGTCAGTAAGAAGTGAAAATTATTTTGTTCGACTTCTCCTTTAAGAAAGATATATTAATTTACTTGTTCTGCAAGGGCTACTGAAAATCGTTGCCCTCTTGATTGGTGTTTATTGTGGCTGACGAAAATCTGGCCATAGATAATTCACAGCGCTAACCATTGCAGAGATAGACTTTATAACTAACAACGTTTGGTGAAGTTCAGATTTTCACCAGGAGAACCGAAAGTGCTTTCACTCTCTCGACGTTCGAACCTACTAAGCCCTCATCAGAAAAATTTAAAGATGTAACTGTGGCTTACACCCTGAAATCCGAATACAGTCAACAGAAATCTGAACACAGTCAACAGAGATTACATGAAATCTTTAGTTCAGTGCAGGGTTGAGTTACTCCTATGCCTGAGCGAGAGCGGTAAAGCTGCACGATGACAGACGAAGCAAAGAGGATAGAAATAGCAAATTAGCACAGCAAAGAGGCCGCTTCTAACCAACGCAAGTCTACTGATATCAAACATAGGCCGAGACTTGGGGAACAAATTTCTGAGATGATACACAACATTTCGTGGCAGTGAATCACAGACTGTAGCAAAATCTGAACAGAAGAGAATCGAAACGTGTGAGGCGTGGTGCTACACTTACAAGAAAATGTTCAAATGTGTGTGAAATCTTATGGGACTCAACTGATAAGGTCATCAGTCGCTAAGCTTACACACTACTTAACCCAAATTATCCAGAGGGCTAACACACACACCCATGCCCGAGGGAGGACTCGAACCTCCGCCGGGAGCAGTCGCACAATCTATGACTGCAGCGCCTGAGACCGCTCGGCTAATCCCCCGCGGCCACTTACAAGATGAATGGGTAGGGTGATATGACATGTGTTAAGTTATCAGGAAATAACGACTATGGCAGTAGAGGAAGCTGTACATGGTTACTACTGTAGGGGAAGACAGGCACTGGAATGAATCCAACAAATAACTGAAGGAGTAGGGTTACAAGTGCTGCGGTCATCGTGGCGGCCTTTCTGACTGCACCTCGTTCATGAAGCGTCTTTGTGGTAACAGACAGTTACTGTGATCCCGTGGACGTGGAGGTGCTGTGTACAACTGTACACTCGAGCTGTAGACCGCGAGCTGGTGACCTGTCTCGCAGCGAGGCCCTCGCTGAGGGAGATGCCGCTTCGGAACAGGGCGGCGAGGCGCGAGGCTGGCATACCAACGACGGCAGCGCGGCAAGCCCGTGCCGAGCCCCACCCCAGACACCTCGGCCTGAGGTCTTTGTGCAGCCGGCGCGAGGCGGCCACTGGCGAAGCGCCGCTCTGCATTTCGGCACCCCCAGCGGATGCCTGGGGCTCAGCACAGCGTCGGAATTCTTCAGCTCGATAGTGCACCGATGCTACGACATACGCCGCTTCCAGATGGGGCGCGGCCTACATATGGCTCAACTGGAATTCGCTGGCATATTTTACCCTTGTTGCAGATGACAACAGTGCTCACAATACACAATACAGAGCACGGCTAGAAGTGAGACGCCCTAACGTATCCATCGCAGCAAGGTGAAATATTCCTCCTCTTTCAATCGCACAAATTATTTATGCCTTTATTCCATTTAAGAACCACACGACATTTTACAACAGGTAATCAACGTCGGTCACATCAAATGCGTGTAAACATATGTATACATGTGTGCTTGAAAGCCATACGGCTTTTCGCGGATGATGCTGTAGTATACAGAGAAGTTTCAGCATTAGAGAATTGTAGCGAAATGCAGGAAGATCTGCAGCGGATAGGCACTTGGTGCAGGGAGTGGCAACTGACCCTTAACATTGATAAATGTAATGTATTGCGAATACATAGAAAGAAGGAACGTTTATTGTATGATTATATGATACCGGAACAACACTGGTAGCAGTTACTTCTGTAAAATATCTGGGAGTACCCGTGCAGAACGATTTGAAGTGGAATGATCACATAAAATTAATTATTGGTAAGGCGGGTACCAAGTTGAGAGTCATTGGGAGAGTCCAGATCGGGTTGACGGAGGAGATGCCGGCCGCTGTGGTCTAGCGGTTCTAGGCGCGCAGTCCGGAACCGTGCGACTGCTACGGTCGCAGGTTCGAATCCTGCCTCGGGCATGGATGTGTGTGATGTCCTTAGGGTAGTTAGGTTTAAGTAGTTCTAAGTTCTAGGGGACTAATAACCACAGCAGTTGAGTCCCATAGTGCTCAGAGCCATTTTTTGGACGGAGGAGATAGAGAAGATCCAAAGAAGAACGGCGCGTTTCGTCACAGGGTTATATGGTAACCGTGATAGCGTTACGGAGATGTTTAGCAAACTCAAGTGGCAGACTCTGCAAGAGAGGCGCTCTGCATCGCGGTGTAGCTTGGTCGCCAGGTTTCGAGAGGGTGCTTTTCTGGATGAGGTATCGAATATATAGCTTCCCCCTACTTATAGCTCCCGAGGAGATCACGAATGTAAAATTAGAGAGATTCGAGCGCTCACGGAGGCTTTCAGACAGTCGTTCTTCCCGCGAACCATACGCGACTGGAACAGAAAATGGAGGTAATGACAGTGGCATGTAAAGTGCCCTCCGCCACACACCGTTGGGTGGCTTGCGGAGTATAAATGTAGATGTAGATGAAAGATTACGTTCTGACTGTGCGGCTGGTCCCGGTGGAGGTTCGAGTCCTCCCTCGGGCATGGGTGTGTGTGTTTGTCCTTAGGATAATTTAGGTTAGATAATGTGTAAGCTTAGGGACTGATGACCTTAGCAGTTAAGTCCCATAAGATTTCACACACATTTAAACATTTTTTTGATCACGATCTGTATTGTAGTTAGAAAAGAAGTAGATAAAAAAAACTTTATTAATAGCTGGTTATTTTCTGGTACAGGATCACACGCATAGTGATGACTAGTTTACGCCCCAAGCGATATAAAGGCACCACATGGGGTTCCAAATTGAGATGGGTGCCAGAGCCTCCACAACTGTAACATTTCTATACAGGCCGTATCACAGTTATCAGAACCACCTCTTTGGAATCCCAAGCTGAAAGGGGCACCAGGGGCGGCCAAGTGCAAGATTTGTAAACAGTGCATATCATGAAACTTCCTGGCAGATTAAAACTGTGTGCCAGGAAGTTTCACATCAGCGCACACCCCGCTGCAGAGTGAAAATCTCATTCTGGAGTGCGTATCATAATTAATAGTGATAGGTAACACAGGTAAGGTGGTGGTAAGGTTGGGGAGAGGGGGGGGGGGGTGGAGGGAGCGGGAAACTGCCAGATGGTAAGTCACTTCCGTTGGAAAATGTTCTCCAAATGGCCTTGTGTATAATTGCTGTTTATGTAATCCCTGTTCCAAAAGTAAATGTATAACCTAAATCTGCATCTACGTACATACTCCGCTAGCCCATGCACTGTGCGTGGTGAAGGGTACCTGTTTCACTACTACTCTACTTCCCCGTTCCGCTCGAAAAAAGAGCGCGGGAAAGCAAGTGCCAACAGCCTCCATACAATTTCTATTTTCTCTATCTTCGTGGTCGTTACGCGAAATGTATGTTGCCGGCAGAATAATCGTTCTGCTGTAAGTTTCAAATGCCGATTCTCTAAATTTTCTCAATATAGTTTCTCGAAAAGAACATCGCCTTCCCTCCTGATATTTCTATTTGAGTTCCTGAAGCACCTCCGTAATACTTGCATGCTGTTCAGACCTACTGGTGTGAAATCTAGCAACACGTCTTTGAATTGTTTCGATTTCTTCCTTCAATCTGATCTGGTGCAGATCCCAAACACCCAAGCAGCCCTCGAGAAGAGGTCGCACTAATCATATTGTCCGAATTTTGCATACAATAATAATAAACTGAATTTATCGGTACCTCACTGCGATAAAAAATCAACCAGGAATAACCTAGATGAATGTTTTGACCAATTTTTTCCAACAACTGTGACAGGAGGGATAAATAATTAACAATTGTGACTGGAGAATGTAAAACTTGTTGCTTCCACAAAATAATTGTGATCAGGCTATAGCTCGCGAGTACCCTCATATAAATGCAGGAATAATAAATTGTAAATCAATTACTGTCTATTGGGCCTCCAAACTGCATGGTTAGAGTTAGGTGTTGGCTATGCTACAGTATAGGGGCCAGTCAATGCATGTTTTGCATTAACCCCAAAACAAATTGGTCACAAATTCAAATAAATTCAGGCAGGAAACTGCAGAGAAAATAAAAAATGGTTCAAATGGCTCTGAGCACTATGGGACTTAGCTACTGTGGTCATCAGTCCCCTAGAACTTTGAACTACTTAAACCTAACTAACCTATGGACATCACATACATCCATGCCCGAGGCAGGATTCGAACTTGCGACCGTAGCAGTCCCGCGGTTACGGACTGTGCGCCTAGAACCGCTAGAGAAAATAATGTTCACTAGTTACAGCGTTTTAAATTTTAACAAAACAGAGGTTATTTCTGGTAATGTTAACATTTATCATAGCTGATAATTATCCATAATTGAAATAGCGATCATTTGAGTAAGGGATTAACTGAAATGGAACAGTAATTCTTTAGTCAAGTCCAAAGTTCTAACTGATAACTAACTACATTCTTATCGGTCGGTGCTCAGGAGATCCGGAGCCCAGCCAGTCTGAATTTCGTTAGAAATGCTAAACATGGCAACTCAAGAATTCCTTGTAGTAAACATTCGATCAGAGATCACTTCATCTAGGTCTTCATCTTCTCCTTCATCGTCATCTTCAACTAAAACTCCATCTTCAACTTAGCCGCTGCCAAGTCCCGAGAGACTTAGAGAAATTTTGGGCTGATCTGCACTTTGACATCGGCGAGGGTCGTTGCTTCTGCCAACGATTGATTATTCAACCTTTTCAGCTTCAGCCTAAAATACTATGGTGAGACTGAATCAGAACTGTAAGAACACGCTTTGGGCAACTGAACTTATAACATTTCGATCACTTCAAGCTCCTCTTTGAAGAACTGTGTTTTGAATTAATGTTCTGCTTTCGACTCCAACCACAAGTGTGACGCGTCCCTCCTGTAATATTATCTGTTTTCAACTACCATCACAGCACAATCACTGGGCAATTTGCAATTGCAGTTGTTTCACTTCCACGATTATTATTATCTTTGGCTCACTCCCCACCACGACCTCAAAAGGCTTTATTGTATTAATGCTGCGACTGTTTATCACGTTTAGTTAATAATTTCATCGGAATAAATCAAAGTAATTGTGATTTGTCTCTCATTTGGTAGTCATACGTTTCCGAGTTTATTATTTTGGAGGGAACTCTAACTCTAACTCGGCCACCTTGCACAGAGATCATGTACACCGCAAGTTTAGCGGGTCCACCACAAGTGATAGAAACTAAGCCACGAACCGCTGGCCGACTGGGAACTACGAATATGACAGTATAACTGGCTGCCCGGCAGGTTAACACCTCAACCAGGTCATCCCCAGCTATGCTAAGCCAGCGGGTTCCCAACGCCACTGCCTCCAGGCCCTGAATACCACACTCCTTCGCTCCGCTCAACTAAGCCGAATTTGTCCTCTCGCCCTACTGTATCCGCATGACCATATCGATAGTCGCCTCTCTATAGAACACCGAGTGCTGTTGTCGGCAGTCGCCATATAGCTTTCGTGGTGCGTGTATCTTGCAATGCCGTCGTCATGACTTCAGAACGCAAATTACGGTATTCTTACTACGGAAGTTGTATATTTTACAAGTGTTGACGGCTCAGTGTCGGTGATTTATTTGAGAAGTTATAACTCACCTGTCGTGTAGTGAAAACAATGAAAAACCACGTCGCGATGGGCAAAGTGAATCTGAGTGAACATTCAAAGCGAGAGACTTTTCGTTAGTACATCGTGCAGCTAAATCATCAGACAGCTGCGTCGCGAGTGGTAACGGGTACCGTCGTGAGAATAACCTATATCGCCGAGAACGGATTAATGTTATCTCTAAGACCTGTGCCACACATTTAACCTTATGCTAGCCTACTTTGAACAATGGATTTTACGTGTTCTGTGCTCCAAGTAACTGATCTGAGTGATTGACTATTCGACAACAGACTACAGCTCATTTCAGCTGACTAAGCGGATGAAGTGTAAATTAACGATTATCTCGAACGTAAGCAGTTCTGAACAGTGCAGCCTAGCTTCGGATTTCATGCTACAATAAATTCCAGGATCTACCAGTTACTTGTGACTGTTATTATGTGAGTGGTTCCCTAACCTGCCATGACCCAATGAAAATTGCAGGTTCAGTTTTAGCCACCAATGGAAACAGCAAGAGAAAAGTCTCTGCGAGACGAAAGGTATGTGGAATTTTAGTTACGCGGTCGTAAAGCAACCAATCCACGTGCGTGTGCTTACATAATTTTGAACAGCATTCACAGGCAAGAGAGAGCGACAGTTCTTTTAGCCCCCCGGCATGTTACAAGCAGTGCTCGGTTATCGGTGGCAGATTCAGAAGTATTGCCTCCGGAAATGTGTGCTGTCACGGTCTACGCCATGTGGAACACTGTGAACTTCCTCGCATTACCGAGTATCACTAATTGCGCCTTATGGAAATTGAAGTTTCATTTCCTTCCATTCCGAAAGCATTACCATGGGCTTTAATTTCTACCTGTAAATCTAGCAATTTAAATTGTGAGAAGCCGGCCTGTGCCAGACCGTTTTCGCTCATTTTTATTTCTACTCAAATAGTGTTTTGATACATCTTACCTTTCACCTTCACTCTCTCATTCGATTCAGACGATATTTGCTTTCCTTGATCAAATTTTCACACGAGTGATCAGGGTCAGCAAGGCATTTCACCTCAGTTCTGATACTGCGGAAACCTGTCGTTGCTTGAGTTACAAGACCATCTGGATCTTGTTACCTTCGGCTCACGGGAGCCTACAAATTCTGGGGGAAGAAACAGCATTCCCACGCGGCAGGCCTGCTAACAACGGTTCAGAAGCAGAGTTCGCTGATCCAGTGGGAGTACAGGCGAGTGCGGCCCGACAGGCTTAACCTGGGGCTCCCGTGGGATACAAGAGCTGTGTTGGATGTGTCGCTTCAGCACTCGTTTACAGAATACAGAACGGAAAGCTTCGGAATATGGAGTGGTGGAAATCTCTTGAGTTTCTAACCTGCCACGGAGGATCTGTGCGACGACTTGCTGATATTAGCTTTTCGTCCTGTCCTGTTGCTGGAGAGCATTCCAAAATGCTGCGCCTGAGAGAATTTCCACTTCAGTTCTCCGTGCGAATAACAGCACGATAATACCTAAATTCATAGAAATCCCAGAATAATTACCTTGCCCCGCGAAGCTAGTTTCGGGCCTTATCTGTTCCCGAAAGTATGTTCCTGACTGGCTTTCTGGTATCTAAATTGTGGGTAGGAGACAGCGCGCTCGATTTCATTTACCTCATTGGAGGGACAAGTAGGCCTTTTCGGTGACTGGACAAATAAAGTTAGCCGAGTGGAGACACCGAGGCTTGAACGAAAGCATGAGTTGGTTCTGAGGACAGACTCACGGAGACTTCGCCCTTGGCGCTACTCTCAGGAGCCGGCCGGTGCGGTCGTGCGGTTCTAGGCGCTTCAATCTGGAACCACGTGACCGCTACGGTCGCAGGTTCGAATCCTGCCTCAGGCATGGGTGTGTGATGTCCTTAGGTTAGTTAGGTTTAAGTAGTTCTAAGTTCTAGGGGACTGATGACCACAGATGTTAAGACCCATAACGCTGAGAGCCATTTGAACTATTTGTTACTCTCAGGACGGCCGCGACTTTGATAAGAAGATTTGAACTTCAGCAGCTAAAAGCAGTTCTCGGATCTTAAAAAAAAATTCTTGCAGTGGTGTCTGAGAAGGCGCCGCTGCCACAGCAGCCAGCATTACGGCTCACTTTAGCACAGTGTATGGAGATGTCACACAGATTCATTGCAGACACGGTAATCCCGCATTGCCGTCCGATTCATCCTCGACGGGAATTTCAAATGTTGTAGGAGAGGGAGTTTCATTCCTATTCCTTAGCTTGCGCTACTCTCTTACTTCAAGCAACTGTTTGCATAATTCTTTCTTTTCTAGTAGTGTAAAATTCGGTTAAGCACCATCGTCTTTGGAATTCAGGGGGTAGGGTTCTAGGTTTAAAAGGTGAGGTGGTGGTGTCCAAATGAAACAATCTAGGACACAACACGAATTAACTAACCAAACTCAGTATCTTGACAAATTACAGTGGTCCGTGATTCAACAATTTTGCATGACACACGACTCGCAGCCAATCAAAGTTTCACAAAATTTGACTGTATTTATTACTCTAAGGTCATCAAGCAAAGATTACTCAAACTTTAGAGATCAACAGTAGCAGCGGCTTTAACCTTTACATCAAGATGGGCATTCATTTAAATTCAAACAATGGTAAATAATTTATACTAAGACGGTATCTGTTTTTTCGGACATGTCCGAAAGAACATATCGGTGACCATGCAGCTCGTTAGGGTGAAATTACAACGAAATGAACACCCTTAGCTGCTTACAAGTGCTGACATACGTCAACGGGGACAGATGAAAATGTGTGCCGCGACTGGGACGCGAACCCGGAATCTCCTACTTACATAGCAGACGCTCTATCCATCTTTTTTTTTATTTCTTTTTTTTTATTTATTTATTTTTTGCATTTTTTATGAATTAATTTATTTATTTTACATATATTTGTTCATATCACATATGACGCCCTCCAGGCGAAAAAAAAAATTATGTGGAATTACCATCAGTAACATATAAAATAGAAAGGGAATTATAGGAATTAAAGAAAACGCCCTCCTGGCAGAACAGACAAAGCAGCATCCGCGTCCCGCCAACTTGTGGGTAGACGCACACCGAATCCCAAGGCAGTCAGGCATGTTCCAGGCACGTCTTCACGAAGAATATTGCATTTTCCGGTACATGGGACTGAGTCCTGGTATTACACACTCCCATTGAAGTCATCTTCTCATACCTGGGACACCCCAGCTGCAGGGGGGATCGAAGAAGGCACTACCCAAAAAGTTGGCATAGTACTGACGGTATCGCGGATGGTGCATGAGAAAAGTAAAGCGATCTTGCAGGAATGTCCAAAAATCAAGAACACTCTTATCACCTTCATGGAACAAATAAGAGATCGAGAGACCTTTTATCCAGATCACAGCGTTGGTCTTCGTACTTGGGAAGTATGTCTCATCTGGGAACAGAAGAGATTTCGGTGTAATGGCATGGGGAGCCGTACGTAGAAGAAAGGCAAGCATCTTCTGAATCAGCTGCCACACCTCTGCAGAAGATCCACACATCAGTCGATGTTCGTCCTAATCAAGCGTTTGACAGCGAGGACACAGCGGCGAATCTGTCATTTTTATGGCATGTAGACGAAGTTGTGTCATGTATTTTCCATTAACGACCAAATACCAGGTCGCACGTGCGCTCGTGTCTAGGTATATATGGTGTACAGAACGCCATACCACGGGCCATGCGATCGTAGGATATCGCCTTTCCACAACATTCCGAGTGTGATTTCTCATCATGATTCGGTAAACATCACGTGCCATAGGGGGTCTGGTACTAGGCAAGTCGGCATGGACATAACTGTATTCGATGGAAAAGGTCCGGATATGTGAGAGAGGGGAAGAAATATGGGCTACTGCAACGGGTGCCACTCGAGAGGGAGGGGCCACTTCATCAATCAGGCTTCCCGATAATCCGTTTCGGCGGCGGATCCACGATTTAACCATCGTACTTATATAAAGGGCAGCTGCTCTCGCTCGGACGTTGACAAGGCCGAGGCCGCCATCTCGAGGAGGAAGTGTCAGCGTGTCGTAGCGGACTTTGAAGATAAGACCCGCGCTAACAAAGTAGCCGAACGCCGCCTGAAGTCTGTGTGCCATTGCCTTTGGCATCGGTAAAATCTGTGCTAAATGGGGTAGTCGCGAGACTAGATGAGTGTTAACAAAATCCACCCTTTGTAACATGTCCAATGCTCTCAGGAGGTTGCCACGAACGTTCGTGCGGATAGCTTGAAGCAGGCGTTTGTAGTTTAATGAGATCGTGCGCTGTATATCACGCGTGAAGGTGATCCCCAAACATTTGAGCTTGTCCACTAATGGCAATGGTGCCACACTCTCAGCTGGAAGGCCTCTACCGACGGACATAGCACTAGATTTCGTCAGGTTCACACGGCTGCCCGCAGCAGCCCCGTACTGGTTGATCCACGCCAGTGCCTCTCGCACTTCATCCTCCGATAGAACCAAGAACACCAAGTCATCTGCATAGGCGCGGCAGATGAAAGAAGTCCCCCTCATTGTTATGCCTGTCAACCGGCTCCTCAAACCGTGTAATAGTGGCTCAAGGGCAATGGCGAAAAGCAGCATCGACAGCGGACATCCTTGACGGACCGACCGCATGACGTTAATAGGGCCCGCCACACGGCCATTGACCAGCACCCGCGACGTGGCACCTCGGAGAAGCCGCAAGACGAGGTGTATAAACCTGTGGGGAAAGGCCATCCGTCGGAGTACGTTTTCGAGAAAGTCATGACTCACTCTATCAAAGGCGTGGTCGAAGTCCACTGTCACTAAGGCACCACGACTGCGACATGTCATGGTCAGGGCTATAACGTCACGGTAATCGCTTGAGTGCCGTCTGAATGTTACTATCACCTCCAAAGCACGTTTGATCCAGAGAGATAACTTGAGGGACGACGCGCCTAATGCGAGCGCCAAGAATCCGGGTAAAAATCTTGAAGTCACAATTTAACATGGTCAGCGGCCGATAATGTTCCACTCCTCGACCTCCCGATGGCTTGGGGACCGGGATAAGCAAGCCTTCTACGAATTCGGGTGGGAGAGGGAAGTCAGGGTTCATCAGTTCTTCATACATCGCAGTCCAGCGTGAGCCCATGATGTCATGAAATGTGTGGTAAAACTCCAGCGGGAACCCATCTGGACCTGGGGCTTTGTTTGCCGCACCCTTATGAAGAGCATCGGCGACGTCATCAGCCGTAATTGTCGCCGTGAGAATCTCCGCAGCAGACTCGTCCAGGGTATCTGTCAAGGAACGGAGGACATCAGACATTACCGCCACGTTCCGGTCCTCTGCTGCATAGAACTCGTTGTAGTGATCCACAAAGGCTCTTACGATGTCATTCTGGGACGTCAATCGACGACCATCTGGCATGTCGAGGGCGTTGATCAACTTTCTACGACACCGCTGCTTCTCTCGCATAACATGATGCATGGACGGGAGCTCTCCTGGTACACATTCGTGACATCTTGCGCGTACTACTGTGCCTTCAAGGCGGTGACGCATAAGAGAAATTATCTTCGCCTTAATACGTTGAATTTCAACCTGTCGTTGAACTGAGGGGGCAAGGTTTGAGAGTTCCCGGAGAATTGTGAAATAGTATTCCATGGTATGTCGGTGCCATAACATTTTATCGCGACCGTAATTCATCATAGAACGACGTAAAGCAGGCTTGGCGCAGTCGATCCACCACCGAAGTGTTGAAGGATACGCTGGAAGGCGTCTCACACAGTTGTTCCACGTCGTCTCTACGACCTGCCTACATTCCGGATCCTTGAGATGGGCCACATTCAGCTTCCACAGGCCTCGACCGCGCCACACCTTCTGCCTCTGGAGCGAAACAGTGCAAATGTAGGCGATATGGTCGGAAAAGGCGGTAGGCCATAACTCAGCGTCAAGCGTGGCAGTTACGAGTCCTGGGGACACGTAGACACGGTCAAGACGACTTGCTGAATGGCTGGTGACGTACGTATACCCAGGCCGATCGCCATGCACGCGGTCCCAAGTATCGGTGAGTTTCAGTTCATGCACAAGCAGCTTGAGTTCCTGGCATGTGGTGAAATGGGGATGTTGGTCCTTTTGGGATAACACACAATTGAAGTCGCCGCCAAGAACAATATGGTCGTAGCGTCCGACAAACAAAGGAGCGATCTGTTCTGAATAGAATCACGACCGCTCCCGTCGCTTGGCCGTGCCCGAGGGAGCGTAAACATTGATGACTCGAACACCGTGGAAAGTCACAGCAAGACCCCTAGCTGATGGTAGGTAAATCACGTCATCTACATCAATGCCTTCCTTTAAAAGAATAGCTGTCCCACTGCCACCGTCGGCACACGGCGTGAGGTAGGAAACATAGCCATAGACATTAGGAAATGTCGCCAGGCGAACTTCCTGCAAAAGGGCAACATCTAGGTCCGACGCCCTCAACATATCACGGAGCAATTGTAGTTTGACAGGGGTGCCAATGGTGTTGACATTGATGGAGCCAATCCTGTAAGCTTGTCGTAGAATTGGGACTACAGGGACGCTCATGGAGGCACGAAGAGCAGCAGCGAACAAGAATATTGTCCCAGTATGCTGCACATCCCCATCCTGTAACCCTGTCGATTAGGAGTCGTGGGCTGGAGCAGCGGCATTCGCGGCTGTCTCACTAGTTGGTGTTTCGTCGGCTACATCGTCAGACCACGCAAGGGTGCGTGGATGGTGTGCGTTCAGTGGAGTACCAGCAGAGTCCGAAGGCAGTGTCACGTCGGTGGTGGAAGAGTTGTCCTGGCTCAGCTGTTGTTCAACGTCCATAGGTACAGCGCCTGGTGCATGCAAGGATGGTTGTACATCCGACGGAGTGCAAGTTGGTGCTTCCACCACGGATTCGTCCTTCGGGGGAACAACTTGATAATTTTGATCTTCATCGTCTTGAGACTGCGTCCTGCAGGTGTCAGACGGGGCGATCCGCCGTTTCCGACGTCTCTTCGGCGACCGTTGTTTGCGCACGTGATCTTCAGTGTCCGAAGACGCCTGGGGATCCGGATGTTCAGGCACAAAAGCATCGGTAGGCACAATCATGGAGTCAAGGGCCATACCCTGTCCTTGAGATTGCTCACCACTGCACACGTCGGGAGGAGGAGGCAAGGGCGTCGGTCCGTCCGCAACAGCCTGAGGCAGTACCGGAGACGACGATGTACCAGTAGTAGGAGCCAGTGGTGTTCGCGGTCGGGGGTCGCTATGGAGAGCTTCGACAAACGTCAGCGGTAGCGACGTCGGAGCGGTCGTGGCCGGCAGGTCCCCAGGCGGTAACTGTGTGATTCTGCGCTGCAGACAGCTGGAACGGAGGTGTCCTTCTTTGCCACATCCCGAGCATGTCTTCGGCTGTCCATCATAAATAATAATTGCACGGCAGCCACCAATATATAAGTAGGACGGCACATGTTTGGTTAGTTCTATGCGGATCTGCCGTACTCCATTGAGAACCGGGTATGTAGTGAACTGAGCCCACTTCTCAGCTGTGTGGCTAATCACTTTTCCATATGGATGGAATGCAGATACCACTACCTCTGAAGGCACCTCGAAAGGGAGTTCAAAAACACGTATCGTGCGCAGTCCAAGTCCCGCATGTTCCACAGTTACGTCACCAATGTGTCCATCAGAGTGACGGAACTTAAGACCACTTCGAGTTGCATCTAGAATTTTTTCACATATGTCTTCGTTGACCAATTTCACGTATACCACACTGCTCACTATAGAAAGGTGGATGCCAACAAGATCGTTGCAGTCAATCTTGACTTCATCTCTGATAAACTGTTCGATTTCCAGTGCTTTTGGTCGGGCATATTCAGGTGCAAAGCTAATCTTCAGTGTCGATTTTCGGTGGGCATAAGCCATTCTCTGTCGAATGAAATATAGCGCGCTAAGACGGCAGAATCACGTAAACAACTCCGCGAGCGAGCTGCGCGGCGAGGACGTAAACAAGACGTCCGTGCCGCTAGCGTGCCGAAAGGCGACTGCCGCGCTGACATACGTCAACGGGGACAGATGAAAATGTGTGCCGCGACTGGGACGCGAACCCGGAATCTCCTACTTACATGGCAGACGCTCTATCCATCTGAGCCACCGAGTACACAGAGAAGAGCGCGACTGCGGGGATTTATCTCTGGCACGCCTCCCGCGAAACCCACATTCTCAACGTATTGTCACGCACTACATTCGTGGTCCCCCGCCCATTATACTCGTTACTCGTGGCGCGTTGCACATTCCAGAAAAGAGTTCGGGCACTGTTTGTGCATTCGCACAGAAGAAGAAGATGGTCAAGTGGCCGGTGAGCCTTAACTATATATATACTCAGGTGGATAGAGCGTCTGCCATGTAAGCAGGAGATTCCGGGTTCGAGTCCCAGTATGTCAACGCCTGTAAGCAGCTAAGGGTTTTCATTTCATTGTAATAAGTAAATTTGTCAAATAAATGAGACATTCCAGAAATACGCACTTCACGGCTTCTCCAAAAGTTGCGTCAAAGAAATTCATAAGAAAGTAATCAATAGCTAAAGCTTTATTAGTTGAATAAACAACAACATCAAAATGTCTTAACGAACAATGTGGACACGCTCTGTACAAATAAGCTTCGGCAACAACGAGTGCTTCAGGCCCGGCACACAACAGCAGCTTATACACATTAGATTTTTTAGGTAACGTAGTCAAGACAGTTATTCAGAGAATTTGAGATCGGATAAAATTTGCAGTTCTCGGTCCGTGACACAATTTTAAGTTGTAATTCACTACACAAAATCATGACACTTCACTCAATTCTAACTGGGGAATTAACGGCTCAGTTTATTACTTTAACACGGACACGTGCTTAACCGGTGGAAGGCTCCACCAAAACATATCAAACGGGCATGCCAAAAGGCGCCAAGGCTCAATAGTAATTAATCTTGCTCCCAAAATACAACGAAACAGTTTGCTGATACAGAGATAAAAGTAGTGGGCAAACAAATATGCCTTTTGTCACACAGGCTAGCATGCCGTGGAACTTACTTTCACTCTATCTCGGATTCACGCCACTTATATAATCAAACATTAACCTCAAGGCAGTGGTCCACCTTAGTGCATTTAAAATAGCTTGGCCATAACTGAAATATACAATTCAGCACTTGCCGAACTAACCCAGACATAACGGAAGACATTTGTAAAACATAAAGAAACAATTGAGCACCAAATTGTATAATACGAATTAAGGCTTTGTTTCAAGTGCAGTAACCTGATACCTTGTTTGATCGTAATCCATACCAAAATCTATATCAGACATAATACAGGTAGTCAGACACAAAAGCTCTACCTACGTGCCGTTACACAGTATAGTATCAAACCATAAACTGCACACAGTCTGCTTACAACAGAAGTAGACAGATCATTAAATTTCAATAGTATAATACACGAATCCGAATCCACAAAGTGAAAAAAATTGTGCGTGAACTGCCAGTGACATAAATCAGCCCGCACGATTTCGAAGTAACTTTGTAATAAGACGATTTAAGCCTTAACTATTCTCTCCAGTTAAAAGAAAATTTATGTATCACAATGAGTACAAAATGCAAATCCAAACGCTCATCGGATAGGATTACTGCACTTGCGCTCTGTCTACACAATAATTCTGATCAGATTGTTTAAAAGTTGAGTAAGCTTGTGGTTATTTTACAGGCACGGCCGACAGCCTAAATGCACTCAGCCTAACTCACAGCCAAACGAAGACAACACGAACACGATTCAACACAAGTGACTCGGTGACAGAAATATCGCCGGCCGGAGTGGCCGTGCGGTTAAAGGCGCTTCAGCCTGGAACCGCGTGACCACTCCGGTCGCAGGTTCGAATCCTGCCTCGGGCATGGATGTGTGTGATGTACTTAGGTTAGTTAGGTTTAGCCCGCATCTCGTGGTCGTGCGGTAGCGTTCTCGCTTCCCATGCCCGGGTTCCCGGGTTCGATTCCCTGCGGGGTCAGGGATTTTCTCTGCCTCGTGATGGCTGGGTGTTGTGTGATGTCCTTAGGTTAGTTAGGTTTAAGTAGATCTAAGTTCTAGGGGACTGATGACCATAGATGTTAAGTCCCACAGTGCTCAGAGCCATTTGAACCATTTTTGAACAGAAATATCAAAATCTGCTTAATGACTAGTCTGTGACATGAACGACAAATTAACGCTCAGCCGCTGCCTGTGTGGTTTCAAACGGCTGTCCGTCGTGACTGCCACGGCACGACAGCCGCCTACTCCAGTATTTGCCGCCTCCTTACGACGTTGCTCGGCTGACAGCAGCGCCGCGCCCTGCCCACCACACTACAACGGGCCTCCACACTGTGTCCAGACGTAAACACAACTGAACTGTGCACACGCTTCGCGAACCTCCACATCCGTGTTTTCGGCAGATAAGGGCCTTCTCAACTCGGCAGATCTCCAAGTCAAAATCAGGAAACGACTCTCGATCGACCGGTCGCCGGCGCCTTGCCACAAAACTTGCGGACACGGCTCAAGAATTATGAATAATTCGTTTGAGATCATGCTGATATGACTATTTCCGTCTACTAATTTGCGTAGTGGTGTTGTGTATTCCACATTCTTATATTTTCTTGTAATATTTTGAAGAAATAACGGTTAAATTTAGTTGCCAGCTCTGACAGTAACTCAACATTAGTTCAAAATGTTCAGATGTGTGTGAAATCTTATGGGACTTAACTGCTAAGGTTATCAATCCATAAGCTTACACGGTACTTAACCTAAGGACAAACACACACACACCCATGCCCAAGGGAGGACTTGAACCTCCGCCAGGACCAGCTGAACATTAGTCCAGTCAGTACTGTCAAGTAAAACACTGGCGGCGACCCTAGTTTATCTTCCTAAATAACGTGCTGTTTGGTTGTTATAAAGTCAGTGACCATTAAAAACATTTTTATGTGTTGTTCTTGACTTAATAAAAATATACTATTAGCAGATCTAACTCTATGATTCAAGTACGGTAAAAGCAGTGGTTCGTTATTTTCAGGTTACTATTCCTTGCTGTAGGGGCTGTGATTTTTAGTATTTTTGGCTAAACCAGCAAGGTAAAACAGAAGCCACTACTTCCATAACATCAAGTGGATTTAATGCTCCCCGTTTATCAATGGGGAATAATTGAACATGATTACTACTGTTACCCTCTGCCAAGCACTTAAATGTGAATTGCAGAGTAGTCATGTAGATGTAGATGTGTAGATGAGAATCCTAATACTATCGGTTCCATTCGTGCAATGGTCGTGCCAGGTGCGCGATATTGAATCTTTATCTTATCGTTAATGGTGCGAGACCTGCACGGCCTTATAGCAACCGTTGTAGTTCTGCATTATTCTGTTACACTAGGGGTGATTTCACGCAATGAAAGAGAGAGAATGTAAGACCAAAGGACTCATTTATAAAACAGTTGAAAATTAAACAATAATACAACCAAATGCCGGTGGGGAAGAAAGATTCGAGTTCTGCAGCCTGCTTCAACGTACGTTCATAACAAGCCACGATAGCAGTAGGAAAGGAATTTTAGTAATGATCGCCGTATTATCAAATAGAATCCCATTTAGTAAAGGAAGGGGTTGCAGGCATGCCACGACCACCACCGTGAATCAGCCAAACAACAAGAAAGATGCTACTGTGCGTGAATCGCTAGGTAGCCTTCCGTACTAAAGGAATAAAACCCGCAAGACCTAAAGGGTTCTTCTGGGCCTCAGGGCGCTCATGCTTACCGAACTTCATCTCCTGGAAGCAGCACCTCCGGTCTCCGGTACGGTCACACTAGGCGGTTGGCGCCTACCGGCGAAAAACGGGCGCGCACCTAAACTGGCCAATCAGAGGGCCGGAATCTCACAGGGAGGTGACCTCGCGGCGTTAAAATCGAGCAGAAACAGCGGTTACAAGGTTGGTGAGGCACGTTGGGCAACTGAGAACAGAAGAATCTTTGGCCACTACTGAATGTTCAAACGACACCACGTGCTACCCTGGCGATCGGAAAGGGGTGGAAAACGGGAAGCCATCATGGCTGCTAGGAAGACTGCTGCCCTCGCTCATAAATAAAGAAAATTTCTAGCGCCAACCTCCTCTCGCAGATCAGTGTGAGACAAGCTGTAAAAATCGTCAAATAAATCAGGCAACCCATAGAAATTATTAATATTGCCTGAATTATTATTTTACGGAATACCAGAATGCTGGGATTAGAAATATGAAATACGAGCACTGAAGAGTGAATGAAGTGCACGTCTTTCTACCGTGTGGTTGTAATTCAACTTTCCCTATTTAACACGTTATAACACGGCAAATAATTACCGTACGAGTACCAAACTTGGTAGCATTACTGTCCAGAACATGGGGTGCACGACTTCCATGCGTCACAGAACCACCGTCCAGTTCCAACTACGGCCACCAGACACCGCGATCAGCCATCGTGATTCACAGTCTCACACACCCGGGCAGTTGCAGTGCACTTGTTGATGTGTCGACATGAGCTTGGACGAAAGGTGCAAGGCATTATTGATGAATCTCTATTATCAAAACAATACACTTCGAGAACATTGCAGGCTGAAAGGATTACGGAAGGATCCTCTTTCTCCACCTGCTGTGCGGAGCATTATGAAGAAGTTCGAATCAACTGTAGAACTGGGCGTCGCTCCGGGAAGAGAACGACCACCGGTTATACCACAGCTGATTGATGACATCGTTACTGCACTATTTCTGATCGCCAGGCAGTGCACGTGCTGTGTCACGACAGTTAAGCATCCTGTGGTCTGCCGGCCGTCTTGGCCGAGCGGTTCTAGGCGCTACAGTCTGGAACCGCGCCACCGTTACGGTCGCAGGTTCGAATCCTGCCTCGGGATTGGATGTGTGTGATGTCCTTGGGTTAGTTAAGTTTAAGTAGTGCTAAGTTATAGTGGACTGATGACCTCAGAAGTTAAGTCCCATAGTGCTCAGAGCCATTTAAACGATCCTGTGGTCCACTGTTAAAAGGTGCTTCGAACCACTCCCAAATGGCATCCGTACAAGATCCATATCATACAGCAGCTTGCACCATATGACGAACAACGACGTGTTAACTTCGTTCTCCACTTTCTTGCAAGAACTGAAGTTGACGAGGGCTGGCCCTGGCCCATACTGTAGACAGAGGTGTGGCTTCATGGCTACGTTCATCATTGGCCCATTCTATTTTGAACAGACTGGCGCTCAAGGACCAAAGACGTGCAGTGTGACTACCCAGGGTTACAGGACATGTTTCGTCATCGTGTCACACCCGTCCTACAAAAGAGATACGCATTGCAGTTTTCGTGCAAGATGGGACTCAACCGCACATGGCTCGTGAAATGCACCTGTTTCTCCGAAACACATTTGGATGGAATTATCAGCCGATCGTTTCCAAATGCTTGGCCAGCACGATCAGCTGATCTCACTTCCTGTGGTTTCTGGTTGTAGGGCTACCTGAAGAACAGGGTTTACCAGGGGAACATTCACATGTGTACTGATCTGAAGCACAGCATATCAAGAGAGGTACCCAGCATACTTATGGACATGCTTCGTAACGCTGTGCAGAATGCAGTCCTGCGCTGTCATACTCTTCTGGGCACCGATGGGCTCCATATTGAGCCCCTTTTGTACCAGTAATGGTATCGATATGCAAAGGTATGATGTACCGTAGTGGCACATTAAGAGTGTTTCAGTTGAATTGATTCTGCATTGTTTCTCTTCCCCATGTTCTTGACATTAAAGCTATCAAGTTTGGTACTCGTACCGTAATTAGTTTCTTTGTCAAAACGTGTTAAATAGGGAAAGTTTAATTATAACCGGCCGATATTTATATCACTCTTGCGATTAAATTGGCGGCACCCTCCAACCATTAAAACTTATGATGAAAATAGGATTTAAGTTACCATTTCCTGCAAGCGCCACAGTTATACTGATACTTATTCTCTGTGTTTTGTGTGGATGTGATATCGTTTTCTGATCTGCGGCGGTAGTACTGCCAACTAAATTTATTTTCTTATCCACACAGATTGGTAGTAAGTTGCCGATTATATTTGTGAATACACCTGGCTTCTGGTTCAAATGGCTCTGAGCACTATGGGACTTAACTGCTGAGGTCATCAGTCACCTAGAACTTAGAACTACTTAGACCTAACTAACCTAAGGACATCACTCACATCCATGCCCGAGGCAGGATTCGAACCTGTGACGTAGCGGCCGCGCGGTTCCAGACTGAAGCGCCTAGAACCGCTCGGCCACCCCGGCCGGCCACCTGACTTCTGGCAAAGTGGTATTCATATTGGACAGTCACTAAATACTGTAAACGTAAAACTGTTTCTTAACTGCTGTAGCCAGCCGGTGTGGCCAAGCGGTTCTAGGCGCTTCAGTCTGGAACCGCGCGACCGCTACGGTCACAGGTTCGAATCCTGCCTCGGGCATGGATGCGTGTGATGTCCTTAGGTTAGTTGGGTTTAAGTAGTTCTAAGTTCAAGGTGACTGATGACCTCTGATGTTAAGTCACATAGCGCTCCTAGCCATTTAACTGCTGTAGGTTACAGCTTCTAGTGTTGGAATGGCTGGACTGATGTGCAAGGATTCGAAATGAGGGGGAAACGATTCAACTTTCGTAATCGAGTTTGTAGTTTACACAGAATACATTTAACGGTTATTTATTTCAAGTTTCTGCTACCAGTAACAAGAAATAGAAACCACAACATACACTACAATAAACAATGGATATGACCCTTCTCTAAGTAATACCATGTCACAAGAGATAAAAAATAAACAGAACAAACAACATTAAACTACACTCACAGCTGAGAGTACCCCAGCAGTCAAATGTGTAAAAATACCATATCTTTGAATAGTATGTGACAAATTAGCAAGACTGTTCAAAAACACAGAAGTAAAAATCAGCTTCAGCACCAACAACAACCTAAGTAGGAAGCTTATTCACAATATGAAATCATCAGATACAAGTCTTGATGCATCTGGCATTTATAAAATTACCTGCAGCCAATGTAATAAATAATATATCGGCCAAACAGGAAGAAATTTCAGAACCCGATTCAAAGAACATTTAGACTGCTACAGGCTCGATAAATGTAACAAATCAGTGGTAGCAACCCTTTGAAAATGGTAGACAACCTTGAAATTTTACACAAAATAGGAAAAAGTAAAATAATGGATATCACGGGAAGAAATGGAAATTTTCATACATAACACACTGCATACAGATAACATTCATAATGAAATAACCGAATTCAAAAACTCAAAATTCTTCGACAGTTTTAAGTCATTTGTAACTCAATAGATACACGATATGTCAATGTAAATAATTGACTACAAATCTGTCAGTACCAAGAATATCGATACAAAACCTCGATAATCGATACAGACTCACATGCTACAGTCCGCCATCTTGTGTTGTGTGTATAACATCGAAGCAATTTGTGCAGTGAATTACGTTGGCAATCAGTGACATAATTATAATGTGCAATAGTGTAATGTCAATCAACAGCTCCGCCTTACACCAGTGATGAGAGTGAAGCAGCAAGATTATGAAATTGTAAGTGATCAACTGTCATACAAAAGCCTTTCACACTATGTTCGTAACACATGACTAATGCAAATCTATCTGCGTCCTACACAGGCTGTGATATACATAGTCAACCACAAAGAAGAAAACCAGCAGAAGACATCACAGATTTCGATTTCTAGCCATACACTGCCCCCCTCCTTCCACCCAAATGCCACACCAGCAGCTACAGTAAAAAACAATGGACAAAGTGTTCTAGATTAATCTAGTTTAAGAGTGTTTATTTTTAATAAAAAAATTTCTATGTATGTATGTATGTATAAACACATGAAGATGAACAAAACATGTTCGAAACGCGTTGCATTGTGTTGGATTAAGCATAAAATAAAAAGTGACTGGTAGCAGAAACTTAAAATAAATAATTATCCCACACAGTCACGGTTCACAAACACAGCCATTATGGCTGAAAATAAATATTTAACGGTGCTTTAAATCGACGAGGGTCTGAATGCCAGAGCGAATTTTGTAACTATGTTCTTCACAGGACGCTTGGCAGTGAAACTGTTGAGTGGCGGTGTCAGGCTCAGTAGCCGAGGAGCGGGAAGCTGCCCACACGGATCGAAGTGTTGTCGGAGGATGATAGCCGATAAATCGGCGAGGAGGACGGGAAACGAGGTCGTTAGCGATAGAGCAGCGGGGCCGTTATTAAGCTGGCCGGTAGTTAGCCGCGGCAACAGGCGCCGCTGCACGGCCAGTTTGCGTAATTGGACGTCCGGAAACTTGCCGGGGCGACAACCACCGTGGCGGCAGCGGCGGAGGCGACGGAGGCGGCAGGTCGCGAGTGGCAGGCAGCGCCGCGGCGACGAAGCCAGTAGCCGGCGCTCTGACCGACGCTGCGCTCTGGACCGGTTGCCGGCAGAATCACGGCGTCAGCCGCCTCGCTGGTCAACACTGCATTCGTTCCTGGAGGAGGTTGCGGTGATGAAAAGGTGAAGGGATGCTAAATATCACCGGGGAGCACTCTGTGGAGGTGACAGGAAACAAAGGATCTGGAGGAACTCTTTAGCGAGCTCACTGAGAAAAACAGAGGTATCGCAGGCAGTTACCAACTTTTTTTCTTTTTTTTCCTTTTTTTTTTTAACTGCAACAGATTTGTACTTAAGCACTCAGTCATCACTAAGCTCCACATTCGAGAAGTTAAAGTTGCTCTGTCCAAAACACTGTGTGTCATGCAGTCTGTAAATATTCTCTGTCATCAAAACGCAAACAGTTTTGTTAATCAGAATGAGATTTTCACTCTGCAGTGGAGTGTGCGCTGATATGAAACTGTGTGCCTAACCGAGACTCGAACTCGGGATCTTTGCCTTTCGCGGGCAAGTCCTCTACCATCTGAGCTTCTGCCAGTATTTCGTCTCCTACTTTCCAAACTTTACAGAAGCTCTCCTGCCCTCGAAAGGCAAAGGTCCCGAGTTCGAGTCTCGGTCCGGCACGCAGTTTTAATCTGCCAGGAAGTTTCAATTTTGTTAATCTATAGAATAATGCGCACGGAGGAGTAGCATAGGTTTTTTTTTTTTAATTTGAAAGATAATAAAACGACGGATGTTTGAAACAAAGATGTAGTTTCGCTATGTCACTTTTTGCGGTAACTAATGAATAAATTAAAATAAAAAATAGGCTATCATTCCGTGCGGATATGTCTGAGGAGTATTTCAGCCAAATTTCAAAATAGTTATATATATTAGTGTGCCCGTAATCCATTCCGTTGAACTTAGATACAGTATATTTCAAAATGACGGAATGAAATCTTTCTCAGTCTGGCTAAATTATTCCTCGGTCATACCCACAAGGAGTAAAAGGCTATTTTTTAATTTATTCGTTAGTTCAAACTGACGGAATGAAATCTTTCTCAATCTGGCTGAATTATTCCTCGGCCATGTCAGCAAGGAGTAAAAGGTCATGTTTTTATTTTAATTTATTCGTTAGTTATTGTAGAAAGCGTGACCAAAACCGCAAGACAAAGTTACATTTTTGTTTCAAACGTCCACCATTTTATTATTTTGTCAAATTTCAAAAAAATCTGTCCTGCTACTTCGTGTGCTTTATCCCACAGATGATTAAAACGTTTGTTTTTAGATTTCATGTAGATTTTCAGACTGCAGGGCGTCCGTAGTGGACACACATTTAAATTTGGGCAAAGCAACTATAACTCCTCGGATGGAGGAGCTAAATGATGACTCGGTTTCAGGAAACGTCCAAGAATCAATAAATAATGTGCAAAAACATGTACGTCGGTTTTTTCGTTAGTTTTTTTTAAAAAAAGAACGCTAAAATCGCTTGTTTTATAGGATAACTGAAGAAAATGGTCCCTTAAGAAGAGGCGTTTGGGGATTCCCTTAACCTGACAGTGTTTAGGTAAGAGGATCGAAAGGTTCGTGGGAAAAAAGTCATCAACGAGTTCTTTGAACAACGGAGGCCACACAAGCAATTGTGAACGCTAGTAGAAATTTGGACAATAGTACGAGTAGATTACTTGAGATCTAGGTCAGACAGGGTATGTTTACAGAATGAGCGGAGTTTGCGCTGATATGAGACGCAGATTAAAAGTGTGTGCAGGAGGGGGACTTGAAGTCGGAAGTTTGCCTTTCGTGAGCTTTGCTGTTGCCGACTGTGCAAATCGGATGCGACTCGCCACCCTGTCTCACAGCCGTCCTTTCTTCCAGCAGTTGTATCCCGCAGCGTATTCAGGAGAACTTTTGTAGGGGACTGATACCGAAAGCGTTCTCCACAATAATTAAATTTTCATTTCCCTTAAATAGTAAGATAATTTTTTCTTTTATATAGTCATACATTGTTTCTATCTTTTCATCATATGCAGAGTTAGTTGGCACATGAACTTGTAATGATTTGATAGGTATTGGTGTTGCATCAGTTTCGTTACTACGATCATTCATATGTGTTAGTGTCACCGAACTCATAAACCCAGATGACCTCGAATGGCGCACCGAGGAAGCTTGTTGCTTGATAACAGTAACTTCTTGTGTAGCTTGTTGCATCCATCTATAAATTTTTGAACTTTTTTAGCTCTTTAACTAAAATTTATAGAAATCTGATTTAAACTGGTTTGTACACGGTTTAAATACACCAGCTACATGATATAAAAATAATGTTCTACAAGCATTCGGTAGTACGAGAAGGAGAAGAAGGAAAAACAGAAGTAGATCATGAACTAGGGAAAACGTATGAAACGGGAAGCTCAGTGATAGGATTTTGCAAAGTAGTTTAATGTAATCGTTGCTAACTCTTGCTTAAGGACAAATAAGGTTGTATCCATGTCAGAGACTTGGAGATACCGTGAACTATCAAAAGGACTATATCTGAATGAAATAATACAACCCGAGGTTGTTCAGGGCTTCAGGTGCAGTATTAGGTAATAATTAAGTGAAACAGGGAAAAGGAACACAATCGAAGCGCATCCAAGACGAAGTGGTAGCTTTGAGATATGAAATAGTGAAGGCAGCAGGGCATCCAGTAGGCACAAAACACGAGATACACTATAAATTATTATTGATATCCGAGATATTGAAAAGACAAAAAGAGAAAACATAAAATCGCAGTTAATGAAGCAGTCAAAAAGGAATACAGAACAACCTCCTATTTCAGGTGGAAAGGACAGACAGATGGTGTAACTATGGACTCCCCTCTCTTGCCTATTGCAGCACACATCTTTATAGAAACATTTGAAGAACCAGCGCTCCAGTCCGCACGATTACGTCCAGAATGTTGGATCCGATATGTTGATGATACCTTCGTTATCTAGCAACAAGGAGAAGAAGAGCTTCGAAATTTCCACCAACACCTCAACCAGCAGCACAGCAGAATCCAACTCACTATGGACTATGGAATCCAACTCACTGTGTACTATGGAATCTAACTCACTTTCCTCGAGGTGGAAGTTTACAGGAAGTCTGATGGTAAACTGGACCATACAGTATATAAGAAGCCAACCAGTACTCACAGGTACCTTCATGCGCCCTCTCATGATCACCCTACGCAGAAGAAATCCGCCGTGCGCACTTTAACCAAGAGGGCTCAGGATCAGAGATAAGGAACATCTAAAGGATGAACTACAAAACCTCAACTCCATTTTTTGTGCCAAAGGCTATGGGATGAAACTAATAGATAAAACTATGGCGACAAAGACTGAAGGCAACAGAGGAGAGCAGAAGAAAGCACAAAACATCGCTCTATTACCGTTTGCTCAAGGTGTCACTGGACGGGTAGACAAAATTCTCCGCCGAGCAGGCATCAAGCCGATTTTCCGAAGCACCAATAGAAAAAAGATATTCTTCGCACAACGAAAGATGCAGTTGACAAACAACATGCTGCTGGAGTTTACGATATTAGGTGCGAAAGTGGATTGGTGTGTGTAGGCGAGACGGGACGACCTATCAACACAAGGATATCTGAACACGAAAGATACATCCGACTAAGACAACATACCAAGTCAGCGGTGGCAGAATACCAGGATGAGTGCGGCAAACAGATTGATTTTGGTGAAGGTCACGTATTGTTGAAACAGCCTCTTACTTTCAGGAGGAAGATTAAAGAGGCAGTAGAAGTAGCCGAACGACCCGCTAACATAAACAGAGAAAACGGATACCATCTTCCGACATTTTGCTGTCAGCAATAACAGCGTAACGGGACGCAAGTTCACGTGAAGCAACACACACACAGGCGCGCGGGAGACCGTAGAGTACTGGTGCGCTTCAGTAGGTACTGGAAATCAGCAAAACAATGCCACGTCAGAACTGCCACCTGATTTTCCATTCGCTGATTTCCACTAATCACAAGCAGTAAGACAAACACCAATCAACACATCGGGTTTCCACCAATGAAAAGAAATAATAAAAACACCAATAAAGAACTTCTAACGCCCCTCCCCTTCATCCTTAACAGCCTGCCAAAATTACATAACAGCCACATCTTCAGGTATATAAGAAACAAAGTTTTCTCATTCAGCAGTAAACGAAGACACCCTGAAGAAGATCACTTGCAACAATGACCGAAACGTCGATAATTTTACATATTGACAAAGCGGTCACAAACACATAAAAATTTTATTGACTGTGACAATGGCCTCGGAAGCCTAGGTTTATAGGAATACAGAAGTCTAAAAACGAGATTGACAGAGAGTGTTAAATAGCAGAGGTGGAATGATCAGACGAAAAAAAGGAAATCTGTAGAAGCCTGGGGTAAGATAAATGCCGCCTATAGGAAACTTATAGTGACATCCGGGACAATAGAGGTGGTTATATAGAAAAATTATACAAGGGGAAAACAAACTAGACTAAGGGTAGGAGCCGGCTGGGGTGGCCGGGCGGTCCTAGGCGCTACAGTCTGGAACCGCGCGACCGCTACGGTCGCAGGTTCGAATCCTGCCTCGGGCATGGATGTGTGTGATGTCCTTAAGTTAGTTGGGTTTAAGTAGTTCTAAGTTCTAGAGGACTGATGACCTTAGAAGTTAAGTCCCATAGTGCTCAGAGCCATTTTTGAAGGGTAGGAATTTGACAGAGCACTGAATGACCTAAGTTGAAACAAGACTCAAGGAGTAGTCGACATTTCCTCAGAATTACTGAGAGCCTTGGTAGATAAGACAAGCCTAAACTATTCCACTTCATATGGAAGATTAACAAACATAAAAAAAAGGTTTGCATCACCTCGGTTCCGGAACCTGTACAGAAAAGTGGAATAGAGATCAACATACACATCATTTCCTCCCTTTTTATTGCTCATGAAAAGCACATTGCTTGTTGTACCATCCTACAGCGAGACCTTCGGAGGTGGAGGTCCAGACTGCTGTACACCCCAGTACCTCTAATACCCAGTAGAACTTCCTCTTGCACTGATGCTCGCCTTTATTTGTCGTGGCATACTATCCGCAAGTTTATCAAGGCTCTGTTGGTCCAGATTGTCCCACTCCTCAACAGCGATTCGTCGTAGATCCCTCAGAGTGGTTGGTGGGTCACGTCGTCCATAAACAGCCCCTTTCAATCCATCCCAGGCATGTTCGATAGGGTTCATGTCTGGAGAACATGCTAGCCACTCTAGTTGAGCCATGTCGTTATCCTGAAGGAAGTCTTTCACAATATGTGCTCAATGGGAGCGCGAATTGTCGTCCATGAAGATGAATGCCTCACCAGTACGCTGCCGATATGGTTACACTATCGGTCGGAGGATGGCATTCACATATCGTACAGGCGTTACGACGCCTTTCTTGATCACCAACGGCGTACGTCGTCTTCACATAATGCCACCCTAAAACGGTAGGGAACCTCCACCTTGCTGCACTCGCTGGACAGTGTGTCTAAGGCGTTCAGCCTGAACGGGTTTCCTCCAAACACGTCTCAGACGATTGTCTGGTTGAAGTCATATGCGACTCTCATGGGTGAAGAGGACATGGTGCCAGTTCTGAGTGATCATTTCGGCATGTTCTTGGGTTCATCTGTACCGCGGTGCACGGTGTCGTGGTTTCAAAGATGGACCTCTCCATGGACGTCGGGAGTGAAGTTGCGCATCAAGCACTCTATTGCGCACAGTTTGAGTCGTAACACGACGTCCAGTGGCTGCCACGAAAAGCATTATTCAACTTGGTGGCATCGCTGTCAGGGTTCCTCCGAGCCATAATCCGTAGGTAGCGGTCATCCACCCTTGGGCGGCCAGAGTGAGGTATGTCATCGACAGTTCCTGTATGTCTCTTTATCTCCTCCATATCCGAACAACATTGCTTTGGTTCATCCCGAGATGCCCGGACACTTCCCTTGTTGAGAGTCCTTCCTGGCACAAGCTAACAATGCGGACGGGATCGAACCGCGGTATTGACCGTCTACACATTGTTGAACTACAGACAACACGAGCAGTGTACCTCCTCCCTGGTTGAATAACTGGAACTGATCGGCTGTGTGACTCCCTCCGTCTAATAGGTTCTGCTCATGCATGGTTGTTTACATCTTTGGGCGGGTTATTGACATCTCTGAACAGTCAAATGGACTGTGTCTCTGATACAATATCCACAGTCAACGACTATCTTCAGGAGTTCTGGGAACCGGGGTCGTGCAAAACATTTTTTGTTGTATGTGTAAGACTTGCAATATATCCTAAGATTTCAAGAAGAATGTAACAAGTCCAAGTACACGAAAGTTAACTGCTGGCTGATCTGAATATTACCAAACTAAGATGACAAGACACCACCGTTACTAAATACAGACACGAATTGTTTACAGAAGAATGGAAAGACTAATAGAAGTCAACTACAGGGAATATCACTTAGAGTTCAGGAGAAATGTAGGAAAACACGAGGCAAATTTGACCCTACGACTTATCTAAGAACATAGACTGAAGAAAAACATTATTGTATTTGTAAAGGGTTGTCATGATTAAACTTTCGGTACTTGAGAGGGCTCCCAGAAAACCGAGTGGTCTCAGAACTATGAAGTTTTGCGACAACATTTGTGAAAACAATCGGAAGAGAAATAGCGAATAAACCATTTTACTTTCCATATGAGAAGGTAATTAATTGAGCACCATGCTTACATTCCAAGTTTCAAACGCTACTCATTTTGACGGTCATCTGCATCCACAACAGCCTGCAATATCGGTGTGTAAAGAGGATCTCTGCGTTTTCCTTTAACGCGTCGGTACTCGTCAAGAGCAGCAGCAGTATTACTGTTGTTTTCATAAAACAGTTGTACGAGTAAAGCCCTGCTGACTTTCTTCATCTGTAACGCGCACTGACACTTGTGTTTCAACGAACTGGAACTGATCGGCTGTGTGACTCCCTCCGTCTAATAGGTTCTGCTCATGCATGGTTGTTTACATCTTTGGGCGGGTTATTGACATCTCTGAACAGTCAAATGGACTGTGTCTCTGATACAATATCCACAGTCAACGACTATCTTCAGGAGTTCTGGGAACCGGGGTCGTGCAAAACATTTTTTGTTGTATGTATAAGACTTGCAATATATCCTAAGATTTCAAGAAGAATGTAACAAATCCAAGTACACGAAAGTTAACTGCTGGCTGCTCTGAATATTACCAAACTAAGATGACAAGACACCACGGTTACTAAATACAGACACGAATTGTTTACAGAAGAATGGAAAGACTAATAGAAGTCAACTACAGGGAATATCACTTAGAGTTCAGGAGAAATGTAGGAAAACACGAGGCAAATTTGACCCTACGACTTATCTAAGAACATAGACTGAAAAAAAACATTATTGTATTTGTGAAGGGTTGTCATGATTAAACTTTCGGTACTTGAGAGGGCTCCCAGAAAACCGAGTGGTCTCAGAACTATGAAGTTTTGCGACAACATTTGTGAAAACAATCGGAAGAGAAATAGCGAATAAACCATTTTACTTTCCATATGAGAAGGTAATTAATTGAGCACCATGCTTACATTCCAAGTTTCAAACGCTACTCATTTTGACGGTCATCTGCATCCACAACAGCCTGCAATATCGGTGTGTAAAGGGGATCTCTGCGTTTTCCTTTAACGCGTCGGTACTCGCCAAGAGCAGCAGCAGTATTACTGTTGTTTTCATAAAACAGTTGTACGAGTAAAGCCCTGCTGACTTTCTTCATCTGTAACGCGCACTGACACTTGTGTTTCAACTCTACGCCATCGTACCTGCGCCTAACGACAGGTCATGTCAGGATATTATCACTACTAACAATGCAAATCCTTCAGCGCACAGTCTGAACATCATTCCTATACAGTTGAGTACCCACACGGTAAATAGTTTTCCGTCTACACTAGCTTAAGTAGTGAAATTTTAAGTATAATAATCCTGTATATTTAGAGAACTTTTTTAGCAGTATCGATTGGACTCACATAAAAAGGAAGAAGTAGTTGATAAAGGTGTGAAGTAGGGCTGCAGTGTATCCCCGATATTATTCAACGTCTACGCTGAGAAACACTGAAGGATATAAAGAATACATTTGTAAAGGGAATTAAATTTTTGTGATATGAAATAAAAATTTTTAGTTTTGCCGATGACATTTTCCAATTCTCTCAGAGATCGCATTGAATTTGGAATAGCAGCTCAACGAAACGGATAGTGCCTAGAATAGATGTTATGTAATGATCATCAAATAGACCCGCCAGCTTAGCCGAGCGCGCTAACGCGCAGCTTCCTGGACCCAAGTAGGCGCCCCGGCCCTGGATCAAATCCGCCCGCCTCAGTTACACGGCTCGCAAACATCTGAACACTTTCGCACTATTCCATGGATTACACTAGTCGCAGACATTTGCGGTGCTCTAACTCCTTCCTGCGGTGTACGGGGTGGCGGCAGGAAGGGCATTCGGCCACCCCTTCAACTAACATTGCCGCATCCGGTTTACCATGCCGACCCTGCGTATCCACGGGAAAACCGGCACAGGCAAAAGAAAGAAAAAGGAAGAATGATCATCAGATAAAATAAAATAAGGGTAATGAAGTATAATCGAATCAGGCGATTGGGAAATGAGACACTAAAAGTAGTAGGCGACTTTACTTATTTGGCAAAAATGTAAGTGACGATCGTCGAAGTAGACTGGATATAGAATGTGGACTGGCAATAATGAGAAAACTATATCGGAATTGAAAAAAATTGTTAACATTGAAATTAAATTTAAATATCAGGAGGTAGCTTCTGAAGGCATCTGGAGTGTAGCCTTGTGCAAAGTGCAGCGTGGCTGAGAAACAGCCAGACAAGACGATACTAGAAGCGTTTGAAATGCTGTGCTGAATTGTAATGCTGAAGAGTATTTCGACTAACTAAAGACGAGGCACTAAATCCAATTGGAAAGGAAATAAATTTAAGGCACAACTTGACTTAATGAAAAAATAATTAATTTGGTAACGGAGGGAAGTCTGTAGGAAGTGCAAGCCTTGACTACAGTCAGCAGATACAAGCGTGTGTAGGTTGAGTAGGTTGAGGTAGTTAGGTAGAGATGAAGAGGGACAGCTGTACCAAACCAGTGTTTGGACTGAAGACCACAACAAAAAAATTATTGATTCATTGTTTTTGGACGTCGCTCTTGTGACTTGGGGCAGCCAGTAAGATTTCTATTTCGTGTGCAGTTTGGCCGCCCTCTGGCTGTTGTGCCAAATGTGTGTTCTGATATATTAACAAGTTCTTCTGTACGGCAATGAACAATCGTTAATTCGTATGAATGACTTTTTCGACGTCATTTATAATAAATGTGTTGTCAGTTTGAGCACACCCAGGCTGATGACATAACGACTAGTTTTCACTTATGAATTTAGGAAACATTTCAGCTGGTAATATTCACAGTAAGTGCACATGAATTCGGCCATGCTTTCACGATATTTGGTAAGACTCCACTAATAATATTGTCACGTATCACCTGACGCCAGAAAACAGACATATATACATCCATAAATTGCGGGGATCTTAGGTATCCACAACAATTACGCCATATCGCCACTGTGAGGAATAAACTGTGAAGGAGATACCACTGCAACAGACGAAAGATGTATGAGGCCAGTGCTAAGCAGCTGAGTGTACGTGTAATAGTTTGTGTGATTGGCTTGGTATATAGTGACAGTGTGTATTCACGCGATAGGGAAGTGAGACCGCAAAAAGACAACGTGTGGGCGATATTACTCTTGCTCAGAGCGTTGACAGACCAGAGGCTGACAGCAGCGCTACGTGGGCGGAAGTTTAAAGTCGCCTAATGCGTCATTCCTGTGAAGAAATTGCAGAGAAGAGAAAACATCGAACGCTAGCACGTGTATGGTGGTCCGCGTACAACGTAATCGTTATCTTGCGTTAAGTACAGACGATTTTAAAATTGAGCCAACCACATCTAAAATAATTACTTACGATTGCTTAACACCTCATGCTGTGAACAGGTGTTTCTCCTTTTTTAAAAAAGAAGTACAGGTGTTAAAACTATTGAAATAAACTGAATTAAATGTCAAATGGTCGGCTGTAGCTGTATTTTTTCAGGTCACTTGCAAATACACACAGCCGGTTTCATATCAAAAGATGCAACTCGAATAGCTGCGAATGCGGGTGTGGGTTTTACACATGACTTGAAAAAATACAGCTGCAACAGAACATTGGACATTTCATTCAGTTTTATTTTAATAGTTTTAAAACATGTATTTAAAAAAACTGTTCACTGTATGAAGTGTCAAGCAATCATTAAGTACCCGAAATGTCCAACCAACACAGCAGGCACCCTGGCTGTACACCTCGCGACAACATCTGGATCCCATACAGGATTGATCTACATCTACATCTACATTTATACTCCGCAAGCCCCCCAACGGTGTGTGGCGGAGGGCACTTAACGTGCCACTGTCATTACCTCCCTTTTCTGTTCCAGTCGCGTATGGTTCGCGGGAAGAACGACTGTCTGAAAGCCTCCGTGCGCACTCGAATCTCTCTAGTTTTACATTCGTGATCTCCTCGGGAGATATAAGTAGGGGGAAGCAATATATTCGATACCTCATCCAGAAAAGCACCATCTCGAAACCTGGCAAGCTACACTGCGGTTCAGAGCGCCTCTCTTGCAGAGTCTGCCACTTGAGTTTGCTAAACATCTCCATAACGCTATCACGGTTACCAAATAACCCTGTGACGAAACGCGCCGCTCTTCTTTGAATCTTCTCTATCTCCTCCGTCAACCCGATCTGGTACGGATCCCACACTGATGAGCAATACTCAAGTATAGGTCGAACGAGTGTTTTGTAAGCCACCTCCTTTGTTGATGGACTACATTTTCTAAGGACTCTCCCAATGAATCTCAACCTGGTACCCGCCTTACCAACAATTAATTTTATATTATCATTCCACTTCAAATCGTTCCGCACGTATACTCCCAGATATTTTACAGAAGTAACTGGTACCAGTGTTTGTTCCGCTATCATACAATCATACTATAAAGGATCCTTCTTTCTATGTATTCGCAATACATTACATTTGTCTATGTTAAGGGTCAGTTGCCACTCCCTGCACCAAGTGCCTATCCGCTGCAGATCTTCCTGCATTTCGCTACAATTTTCTAATGCTGCAACTTCTCTGTATACTACAGCATCATCCGCGAAAAGCTGCATGGAACTTCCGACACTATCTACTAGGCCATTTATATATATATTGTGAAAAGAAATGGTCCCATAACACTCCACTGTGGCACGCCAGAAGTTACTTTAACGTCTGTAGACGTCTCTCCATTGATAACAACATGCTGTGTTCTGTTTGCTAAAAACTCTTCAATCCAGCCACACAGCTCCTCTGATGTTCCGTAGGCTCTTACTTTGTTTATCAGGCGACAGTGCGGAACTGTATCGAACGCCTTCCAGAAGTCAATGAAAATAACATCTACCTGGGAGCCTGTATGTAATATTTTCTGGGTCTCATGAACAAATAAAGCGAGTTGGTTCTCACACGATCGCTGTTTCCGGAATCCATGTTGATTCCTACAGAGTAGATTCTGGGTTTCCAAAAACGACATGATACTCGCGCAAAAAACATGTTCTAAAATTCTACAACAGATCAACGTCAGAGATATAGGTCTATAGTTTTGCGCATCTGCTCGACGACCCTTCTTGAAGATTGGGACTACCTGTGCTCTTTTCCAATCATTTGGAACCTTCCGTTCCTCTAGAGACTTGCGGTACACGGCTGTTAGAAAGGGGGCGAGTTCTTTCGCGTACTCTGTGTAGAATCGAATTGTTATCCCGTCAGGTCCAGTGGACTTTCCTCTGTTGAATGATTCCAGCTGCTTTTCTATTCCTTGGACACTTATTCCGATGTCAGCCATTTTTTCGTTTGTGCGAGGATTTAGAGAAGGAACTGGAGTACGGTCTTCCTCTGTGAAATAGCTTTGGGAAAAGGTGTTTAGTATTTCAGCTTTACGCGTGTCATCCTCTGTTTCAATGCCATCATCATCCCGGAGCGTCTGGACATGCTGTTTCGAGCCACTTACTTGTTATACAAGGTGTGTCCAAAAAGTCATGATATATATTTGTATTTTTTAAATATTTATTGGCGATGTATGTAAAAAGCTTTAAAATTATTCAAAGAAGTTAGGGTCTGTCGTTAGCACCTACATAACGCTTACAGCGCTTGACAAATGATTGGTAAGCCTCCTGGGAGGCCTCAACCGGAATCTCCTTTAAGAGCGTTGTTACAGCCTTTTGGATGTCCTCAGTGCTCTCAAAAAGGCTCTCTTTGAGCGCGGTTTTAATCCTGGTGAATAGGAAGAAGTCCGGCGGAGAAACGTGGGGACTGTAGGCGTTGCCACGTTGTGCTTGGCCAGGTACTCGCGGACGCGCAGAGACGTGTGCTGGGCGCGTTGCCGTCATGCAGCAGCCAGGTAGCCGCGACGTGTCTTCTCACTAGGAGAATCCTATTTCTTAATCTTTCCAGGACATCAATGAGGTGAAGAGCATTAACGGTCTGTCTTTGTAGTACAAACTCTTTGTCCACCACACCCTTGCTATCGAAGAAGACAATCAGCATTGATTTAAACCTTGGATTTGCTCATCCCCGTTTCCTTGGGCTTTGGGGACGCCGAGGAGTGCCATTCAGATCTTTGGCCCTCCGATTTCGGGTCGTACACGAAGCTCCATGTCTCGTCACCAGTTATAAATTTGTCCGATAATCCGCTTCAATGCCCACACACTCCAACGGTTCACTCGTGATCAGCATTCGACTGGCCTTTTGTTCGTCCTGCAGATTTTTCGGCACCAGATTGCCATACCGCTTTCTCACTTCTCCGTAACAGTGTTGAACATGGAAATTTTCGGAATGTTCAGAGGGTCAGCTAAAAACCGAACACTCAATCGGGGGTCGGAATCCAACAGTTCACTAACGCTATTCACATTGTCTTCGTTTCTTGTTGTTGAAGGTCTTCCAGAGCGATGGTCTTCATTCACCCCTTCGTGAACTTCCTTAAACTTCTTCAACCATCTCGTAACCTGCACGTAACTAACCGGATACTCCCCGTAGGCTTAAATTGCGTGAGCCTCGTAAGCCCTTTTATTGAGATTTGTGTAAAACTTGACCGTCCAACGTTTTTTGACTCAATCAAACATCTCGCGTTGTGACGAGGTCGCGAAACAGAGTTGCACTTACACAACAATGCCGATGCCACTGGTGCTCGGAGCGGCCTGAGCTGTGGTGCGCTGTAAAGCCGAGGGTTCGCTCCCACATAACACACCACAGCACAACCAATAGCAGTGCGGCAAATATATATATATGACTTTTTGGTCACACCTCGTATTTAAACGTCCGCTCCTTGAGCCAGTGTACATGGAAAACTATTTACCGTAGTAGTAACCAAATATGGATGATGTTTAGACTGTGCACTGCAGGATTTGCGTTGTTAGCAGTGCTAGTGTCATGACTTGCCGTTAGGCGGCGGTACTGGTAAGGCGACGTAGGGTTGAAACTCAAGCGTCAGTGGGCAATTACAGTTGCAGACAGTCAACATGACACTCCACAATTTGATCAGGGATTTACTGATAAAGCTGTTTTATCAAAACAACAGCAATAGTGCTACTGCTCTCTGCGATATCGACGTATTAAAGGAATATGGAGATATCCTCTTTGCGCATAGGGGTGAAGAACATCATTCAGGAGTTTGAGTTAACTGGCGATTTGGGAATTGCCCCTGGGAGAGGCCGACAGCCAAGTGCGCCACAAATTGTTGAAAAAGTTACTGCTACCTTGTCTGAGAATTCTGAACGCAATGTCCGATCTTCATGCAGTGCACGAGCTATGTCGCGACAGCTGAATATTCCACAGTCCACCGTTTTAGTACTGCCAAATATTGTGAAATAGCATCCCTAGTGCAGTTCCCGACCGTCGTGGACACAGGGGGTCATTACAATGAGCAACGTTTTGGAATGTAAACATAGTACGTAGTTAAGGAATCTTACCCTATCATATGGAAAGTAAAATATGTTTATTTCTACATCTACATCTACATGACTACTCTGCAATTCACATTTAAGTGCTTGGCAGAGGGTTCATCGAATCACAATCATACTATCTCTCTACTATTCCACTCCCTAACAGCGCACGGGAAAAACGAACACCTAAACCTTTCTGTTCGAGCTCTGATTTCTCTTATTTTATTTTGATCATCATTCCTACCTATGTAGGTTGGGTTCAACAAAATATTTTCGCATTCGGAAGAGAAAGTTGGTGACTGAAATTTCGTAAAAAGATCTCGCCGCGACGAAAAACGTCTTTGCTGTAATGACTTCCATCCCAATTCACGTATCATATCTGCCACACTCTCTCCCCTATTACGTGATAATACAAAACGAGCTGCTCTTTTTTGCACCCTTTCGATGTCCTCCGTCAGTCCCACCTAGTAAGGATCCCACACCGCGCAGAAATAATCTAACAGAGGACGAACGAGTGTAGTGTAAGCTCTCTCTTTAGTGGACTTGTTGCATCTTCTAAATGTCCTGTCAATGAAACGCAACCTTTGGCTCGCCTTCCCTACAATATTATGTATGTGGTCTTTCCAACTGAAGTTGTTGGTAATTTTAACACCCAGGCACTTAGTTGAATTGACAGCCTTGAGAATTGTACTATTTATCGAGTAATCGAATTCCAACGGATTTCTTTTGGAACTCATGTGGATCATCTCACACTTTTCGTTATTTAGCGTCAACTGCCACCTGACACACCATACAGCAATCTTTTCTAAATCGCTTTGCATCTGATACTGGTCTTCGGATGACCTTACTAGACGGTAAATTACAGCATCATCTGCGAACAACCTAAGAGAACAGCTCAGATTGTCACCCAGGTCATTTATATAGATCAGGAACAGCAGAGGTCCAAGAACGCTTCCCTGGGGAACACCTGATATCACTTCAGTTTTACTCGATGATTTGTCGTCTATTACTACGAACTGCGACCTTCCTGACAGGAAATCACGAATCCAGTCGCACAACTGAGACGATACTCCATAGGCCTGCAGCTTGATTAGAAGTCGCTTGTGAGGAACGGTGTCAAAAGCTTTCCGGAAATCTAGAAATACGGAATCAACTTGAGATCCTCTGTCGATAGCGGCCATTACTTCGTGCGAATAAAGAGCTAGCTGCGTTGCACAAGAGCGATGTTTTCTGAAGCCATGCTGATTACGTATCAATAGATCGTTATCTTCGAGATGATTCATAATGTTTGAATACAGTATATGCTCCAAAACCCTACTGCAAACCGATGTCAATGATATAGGTCTGTAGTTAGATGGATTACTCCTACTACCCTTCTTAAACACTGGTGCGACCTGCGCAATTTTCCAATCAGTAGTCACAGATCTATCCGTGAGCGAGCGGTTGTATATGAGTGCTAAGTAGGGAGCTATTGTATCAGCGTAATCTGAAACGAACATAATCGGTATACGATCTGGACCTGAAGGCTTGCCCGTATCAAGCGATTTGAGTTGCTTCGCAACCCCTAAGGTATCTACTTCTAAGAAACTCATGCTAGCAGATGTTCGTGTTTCAAATTCTGGAATATTCCATTCGTCTTCCCTGGCGAAGGAATTTCGGGAAACTGCGTTCAATAACTCCGCTTTAGCGGCACAGTCGTCGGTAACAATAGCATCGGCACTGCGCAGCGAAGGTATTGACTGCGTCTTGCCGCTTCTGTACTTTACATACGACCAGAATTTCTTTGGATTTTCTACCAAATTTCGAGACAATGTTTCGTTGTGGAACCTATTAAAGGCATCTCGCATCGAAGTCCGTGCCAAATTTAGCACGTCTGTATATTTTAGCCAATCTTCGGGATTTCGCGTTCTTCTGAACTTTGCATGCTTTTTCCGTTGCCTCTGCAACAGCGTTCGGACCTGTTTTGTGTACCACGGGGGATCCGTTCCATCTCTTACCAATTTATGAGGTATGAATCTCTCAATTGCTATTGTTACTATATCTTTGAATTTGAGCCACATCTCGTCTACATTTGCATAGTCAGTTCGGAAGGAATGGAGATTGTCTTTTAGGATGGCTTCTAGTGACACTTTATCCGCTTTTTTAAATAAAATTATTTTGCGTTTGTTTCTGATGGATTTGGAAGAAACTGTATTGAACCTAGCTACAACGACCTTGTGATCACTAATCCCTGTATCAGTCATGATGCTCTCTATCAGCTCTGGATTGTTTGTGGCTAAGAGGTCAAGTGTGTTTTCGCAACCATTTACAATTCGCGTGGGTTCGTGGACTAACTGCTCGAAATAATTTTCGGAGAAAGCATTTAGGACAATCTCGGAAGATCTTTTCTGCCTACCACCAGTTCTGAACAAGTATTTTTGCCAACATATCGAGGGAAGGTTGAAGTCCCCACCATCTATAACCGTATGAGTGGGGTATTTATTTGCTACGAGACTCAAACTTTCTCTGAAGTGTTCCGCAACTATATCGTCGGTGGCTGGGGGTCGGTAGAAGGAGCCAATTATTAACTTAGTTCGGCTGTTAAGTATAATCTCCATCCATACCAATTCGCACGGAGTATCTACTTCGACTTCACTACAAGATAAACCACTACTGACAGACACAAACACTCCACCACCAATTCTGCCTAATCTATCTTTCCTGAACTCCGTCTGAGACTTCGTAAAAATTTCTGCAGAACTTATTTCAGGCTTTACCCAGCTTTCTGTACCTATAACGATATCAGCTTCTGTGCTTTCTATTAGCGCTTGAAGCTCAGGAACTTTTCCAGCACAACTACAACAATTTACAACTATAATTCCGACTGTTCTTTGATCCAAGCACGTCCTGTATTTGCCATGCACCCTTTGACATTGCAGCCCACCCCGTACTTTCCCGAGGCCTTCTAACCTCAAAAACCGCCCAGTCCACGCCACACAGCCTCCGCTACCCGTGTAGCCGCCAGCTGAGTGTAGTGAACTCCTGACCTATTCAGCGGAACCCAAAACCCCACCATCCTACGGCGGAAGTCAAGGAATCTGCAGCCAACACGGTCGCAAAACCGTCTGAGCCTCTGATTCAGACCCTCCACCCGGCTCTGCACCAAAGGTCCGCAGTCGGTTCTGTCGACGATGCTGCAGATGGTGAGCTCTACCTTCATCTCGTAAGCAAGACCGGCAACCTTCACCAAATCAGATAACCGCTGGAATCCAGAGAGAATTTCCTCAGATCCAAAGCGACACACGTCATTAGCGCCGACATGTGCTACCACCTGCAGCTGGCTGCACCCTGTGCTCTTCATGGCATCCGGAAGGACCCTTTCCACATCAGGAATGACTCCTCCCGGAATGCACACGGAGTGCACACTGGATTTCGTCCCCTCCTTAGTCGTCATATCCCTAAGGGGCCCCATTACGCGCCTAACATTGGAGCTCCCAACTACCAATAAGCCCACCCTCTGCGATTGCCCGGACCTTGAAGGCTGAGAATGATCCTCTGAAACAGGGCAGGCAGCTGCGTCTGGGTCAGCCAGAGACAGTGCCTGAATCCGGTTTGTCAGACGCACCGGGGAGGCTTTCTGATCAGCCTCCGGGGACATCTTTCGGTGCCTGCCACGCCTTCGAACGACCTCCCAATCAACCACAGGCGAGGGCTCAGCCCCACTGCGGGCAGCAACCGGGGCAACCACAGCGGCAGACCGATCTGGGGACAGACGGGACGAGGTTGACATCCCCGTGATAGGCAAGTCCGTCTCCCCACAGTGGTGCCCGTTGGCAACAGCCTCAAGCTGCGCCACCGAAGTCAGCGCCACTTGCAGCTGTGAGCAAAGGGATGCCAACGAAGCCCTCATCCGAACACAGCATTCGCAGTCCCTGTCCAGTCTAATCGATGTTGAACAACAATTACTGAAACACGAGTCCGTGCCTAGATAACGCAAGCGAATGGTTTATTCGTTATTTCTCTTCAGCGTGTCCTTATAATTCCATACGATCTCTTGTTTTTCATAGTGACCCTCTCAAGTAGCAAAAGGTTGAAACGACCCTGTAGTTCTCATCAAACAGTGTATTGTCGGCTTAGGGAGGTTGCTTTGTTGATTTACATATCTTCTAAACGTGTTTCTCCCATACAAAGGCACAATGTGGTCCAGAGAATGTGGTGCCTTGGCCCCTTGAGTAGAGCCAGGAACAGCACGGTAGTGTCACGCTCACGAATGAGGAGCTGTTTACCCCCGAGAATAATCATTGTCCACTAATCGTTTGGTAAGCACCTATGACCACGTTACAGCCTTTCTATTTTTTTGGTAGAGACTGTTATGGCAGAAGCAGTATTCTCGTTTGGGGTGGTATCACGTTAGGAATACGTGCGCTGCCACATCATATTTCTCATAGCTACGGTTTAAAGGAATTGCATTGTGCAACGGCTCATTAAAATCCTTATATGTGTACTACCATGTCATATTATAAAATAAAACACTAAAATAAATCGATGTCTCGACCGTTTTAGAGCGTGCTTCTTAGGGCAGAGACTAGGGCAATGGTTGCTCCAATATATCATTTTTCTAATGGTGTCATTAGACAACTGAGGTCATATTTATTGGTACAAAAGAACTGTGGTGGGCGTTGGGAGAGAGGGAGAGAATGTGGCAGAGTATTTTTGTTTTACAAGGCTTGCTTGCAGTTGCTACTGATCAGCGACAAGGGACGAGATACCTCGTTCCTGCTGTCCGTTTACACTAGGGAAACTAGATGGCACGTTAGCACTCGCATAGCAGAGCGTGAACGTTGCGTTCAGTTGGTCAGCACGACCAGTAGCGGAAAACGATCGCAGTTGTGGGCAGGCTGTCAAGTTTCAACAAGCACGAATAGTTGCAAGACAACCACGCAAACTATGACAGAGAATCGAAATCCTGAAGCAGCCAGACAACATTAAACAGGAGAGACGGCCACAGGCTATCGATTTCCTGGCTGCCAGCAATAGCGATACAACGGGCTGCGTGCAGTCACAGGGCAGCGGCCGCACCCGAAACAGGACAACAAAGAGCGTTCGGACAACTGGGGTCGTATCTCTGCAACAGCAGAATAAAACAGCCATCAGCTTGTCGCTGGTTTCCAGCAAGCGTTGTAGCCCACAAGCACACTGGTACATTTCCAGACCGTCTCTCCTAACACCATGCCGCGCGGGGTAGCCTGCTGTCTGAGGTGCCTTGCTACGGTTCGCGCGGCTTCCCCCGTCGGAGGTTCGAGTCCTGCCTTGGGCATTGGTGTGTGTGTGTGTGTGTGTGTGTGTGTGTGTGTGTGTGTGTGTGTGTGTGTGTGTCTGTGTGTGTGTTGTCCTTAGCGTAATTTACTTTAAGTTAGATTAAGTAGTGTGTAAGCCTAGGGACCGATGACCGCAGCAGATTAGTCCCATAGAACTTACCACAACTTTTTTCTCTCCTAACACCCATCAAAGGTATTTTTGGACCAATAAATTTAATAAATGGAACATCGTTGGTCTAGCGCATCGGTTCTTAAACTCTTCCGTTGACGAAACACATTGAGGATTCTCGTACTTTGATGGAACACCTTTGTAGCGTCGACACTAGGCCTTACAAATTTTATCGTAATTTAAGTAAAGAACTCCACAATTACCTATTTTCCATGGTTACAGCACCAGAGAATTAAATTAAATTATCGCTGACAGAATTTTGGTTGACACATGTTTTGAGCGATTTTCGCTGTCTGTCTGTCTTACACTGAACTGGCTTTGTTTAAGGCATCTAAGAGTACAGAACAATTTCCACCATTACATACAGATTGGTTAATGTTATACTGTTAAATGCTTGGACAGAAGCACAGGCACTGTTATATTTTACTGATCACACAAAGAAAAAAAAATGGACACGGTAAAATTTCTTTCTTGGAAGTCGTCTGGACTCGTGAATCTGGGGGAAGAGAGACTGGAAGATCATCGTGTACGTGACATAGGTGACGTTGATTTTGATGGCGGCGCTGCAAACCATCTGGACCTAAAATAAGTCGGCAAGTGCCAAGTCGACATAAAATCTCGCCTCGCGCTCGCCGTCTGCTGCCGCTAAAACCCTGTAAAAGACGGTACCATGCGGCGCGAACGATACTTGCGGCCTTCCGTCGGCACCGGATGCTGAGGAGGGTGGAGCAGGTGGAGCAGTGTGCGATGGCGGCGGCAATTCTGCCGGTGGTGATCCATGGCGTCGGTGTGAACGATACGAGGCGAGAAACAGTTGCAATGTTTGATCCCTGGTGAGTGCAGAGCGAAGTTTGGCGATCTGTTGCTTGAATGTTCTGACAAAACGTTCCACTTCGCCGTTTGACTGTGGATGGGACGGTGCATTGGTTAGATGCTGTATGCCATTGCTTTCACAGAATCTTGCAAATTCAATTGACGTGAACTGAAGGCCGTTGTCTGACACTATTACTTCTAGGCCAAAAATCGATGACAACACCTAAATTGTGCTACGTGACGTTGTCGAGTTCATTGGCACAGCAAAAGGAAACTTTCTATACGAATCAACCACAATCAACCAACGAGTATTCCAAAGGTCCGGCAAAGTTTATGTGCACAATTGAAAGAAAAACAGCCCTCGGTCACTATATTCAAGCGAATTGACCGGGGTTCAACACTGCTAGGAGGGTCTTCCTCAGAATTTAAAACAAAGAATGGTCTATATTCTATAACATGGTCACAGAATTATGAGTAAAAACGTATGTAGAGTATAAGTACGGAATTATCGTACTTATATCTCATTTATAAAATAATAAAAATGCCAGAAGGGCACTAGTCATAAAGATATTTAAGATAAAGAAAACTATGATGGCGAGCCACTAAGGGCTGCCCGTTACTTGCGTGGCGTGTTCGCACTGTGTAACAACGACACGAATGTATTTAACAGGATTGAGAACTACATACAAATGTGTCAGCTTACATTACGTTGACATGGCTTAAAGCCGTAATATCAGCACTAGATAATGGCCTAAGGCCGAAACTGCAATAGTGTGTAATAAAAACTTGTAACAGTCACTGGCGTCAAGATGATGTCCTTCGAAAACTATGAGAGACCTTTAAGCCGGTTACTGAATCTCTCAGGCAGCTCTCAGCAAAACGAAAACCATATTATAACGATGATGTTGGCATTGACGAATTCACTATCCGTCTCGCCCCTGCCAAGAAAGAAAGAACATTCGTCGTCAACAGGGGAAGACCGTATACGCTGGCCTATAAATGCAACTGATGAAGCAATACGGATTGGTGACAGGCGGTTTGCGATAACACCTGCCTTAATTAATCTTATTTTCCTAAGAGTCACGAAAATACCCATAAATTATTCAGTTGATGATAGGGAAATGTACTGGTAAATACTGTATTTACTGATGTACGTAAGATCTCAAAAATCCAGAGCAGCAAGAAATATAAATCCATTATAGAACCAACAAAAGCAGCCGTGGTGATGGTACTGATATTGAGCATAAAGCAGTGAACAATCGAAGCGCTCTGCATATACATTATGACGACCCCAATGAGCTAATAGGTCGACTATGTCTGCTCGAGGCATCAGCTGCTCCAAATAACACATCTCATTCGAATGAGGCTGTAGAGACAGAGATATCATCGAATACAGCAGTTCGAGAACTGCGCTAACCATCGCGCAAAACATACCCTAGGAGACATGTTATGATTAAAGATTTGGATGACTTATGGCAGGCTAATCTTGTAGATATGATGAAATATTTACATGCGAATGACGGATTCAAATATGTTTTAAGGGTTATTGATACATTCTCCAAATTTGCCTGCGCATTACCTGTTAAAACAAAAGCAAGGAGAAATTTTGTGGATGTTTTTGAGCGCTTCTGCAGACGGGGATGAATCGATGCCCGGATAACCTCCAAATCGATCACGGTGGAGAGTTTTACAATAGGTGTTTCAAGCCCGTGATGCAACGGTATGGAACACATCATTACTCAACATTCATCCTTCTAAAGGCTAGCATCGTGGAACGTCTGAATATAGGAACACATCATTATTCAACATTCATCCTTCTAAAGGCTAGCATCGTGGAACGTCTGAATATAATAATAAAAGGTCAAACGTGGATGCCTTTTAATCTTCGCAGATCATACAAATAGGCACAAATCCTCTCAGAAATAATTGCTCAGTATAATCGTGCCAAACATAGCACAACAAAAATCAGACCAATTGATTTTCCGGACAATGGACTCATGGATACAGTGTACTATCACATTAAAATGCTGGATCCACTCAAACAGAAATTTACTGTAGGCGGTTTGGTAGAAATAATCCTGGTCGTGACTTTCTGAGACGAGGGCTCTCAGTTGCTTCTACACCACAGACTGGCGTTCCTGTTCTTAAGTCTCTTTGATGAACTATGGCTCGTCGATGGTGACCAAACGCTCAAAGGACTCCGCCGGATCTGCACTGTACCTTTGCTCAAACTATTGGCATATCTCCACACGCTTCTGTCACTGTACAGTGGTGAGAGAAAGGGCACCCATTGTGCACAGACCTTCACCTTCAAATCCTCATTGATAATGGTAAGGAGGCATCCCCATGATAGACCTGTTGCCAGCTCTAATTAATCAAACTTGATTCGCCTGTGCCCCAGTTATCAAGTCATTGACTCGCTGGGCATTATTTCGTTCGTGTGCAGTGCTTTCGCATTTTCCAGCACAGTCCCTGCCGTCTCTGAACTTTGATAGCTAATGACAGACGGATCTGCAACTTTGTGCTGTTTCCACAGATATAACTACTAACCTCTTCTGGATATCTGAATCAGACACTCCTTCTCGCCAGAGAAACCACACTGTCCAACGTTGCCCATGGATGTCTGCTTCCTTGTTGTCTTATCGATGTCCACCAGCGTATTCGCAAGCCTGAACAAGTACTGCTACAGTGTGTCACCTATGAGAAGCAGCAGCACCATCTGGTAGTGGTAGACAGTGCTATAGTTTATCTTGATGCATACATCGAGAGACATTTCAAATTGCTACTTTGTAGGAGTTGCAGCAGGAGTGCCAATCAGTACGGAACAAACTAAATTTAACGGGCTATCAAAAAGTTCCCTTTGTGGGCCTTGCTGCATCGTATATCCAATGGTAAGCAGTTCTGATTCTGATACATAACAACCAATAAGTAGGCTGCGGATTGGTGTTGCATTTATATTTCCAACGATGGTGATGTTATTACCAAATGCCTCCAAACACGGCCAACAAGCTGCTATTCTTTTCTTAACTGTCGAATAACAAACACCTGCAGATATCCGACTGAGAATGAAGAATGTGCATAGGGTTGCATGTCTGTCAAAAACCACTGTTGTAGAACGAACGTCCCCATGTCTCAAACGTCTTAACACGGAAGTTACACTAACGCACATGGATGATTCTCGAGCACCCGCCCTATAGTCCTGATGTCTCCCCATGTGATTATCACGCCTTCGCCACTTGAAGGGTCATCTATTCCTGCCGGACGTGGAAGTGCAGCAGGCAGTTACGGACCTTCAAGGAGCAGGCCATGGTTTCTTACCAAACGGCTATCTTCAACCTGGTGCGTCGGTGGGATGATCACCTCGATCCTCAAGGCGATTTTGTCTGATTAATATACCGATTCCGGACTGTTCGGTCTACTGACGGAAATTTTTTGATCGTACCTTATACATTGTACAGGGTGTGTCAAAAAGAATCATCACATTTCGCACGTCTATATTTTTGAAACTAAAAAACATATACAAGGAATTTTGTTTTCTGGTGAACGGAAATTCAAAAATGTTTTTTTAATGCCTTTTCACAAGCATTCAATATGCCCCCCTTCAGATGTACGGCAGATTTCAATGCGGTATTCAAATTGTTCCCACCCTGCAGCGAGCATGTCTTTAGTTACCCCTTCCACAGCTGCTGTTATGCGATGTCTCAGTTCGTTCATTGTTGATGGTAACGAACGGACATAAACATAGTCTATTATAAACCCCCACAAGGAATAATCACTACAGTGAGGTCCGGTGACCTTGGAAGCCAGTAATGTAGCGCTGAATCATTTGGTCCAATGCGATAGATCCATCATTCAGTAATCTTTTGACTTAAAAATTTTTGCACTTCCAGATGCCAGTGTGACGGTGCCCTTGCTCTTGGTAAACGAAGTCATTCGAATCACTCTCCTATTGTGGGAAAAGAAAGTTCTCAAGCTTCAGTGTTCTCGGCAAAGAAAACTGGACCACACACCTTTTCCCGTGAAACTGCACAAAACACATTAAATCTTGGAGAGTCCCTCTCATTTTGTGCAACTTCATATGGTTGTTCCGTATCCCATATTCTCACATTATAACTGTTCACCTTTCCATTGAAATGGAATGTTGCCTCGTCACTGAACACTAAGCGTTGACTACAGAACTCCACATGTTGTTGTTTGTCACCTCCACGAAGAGCTTGCAGTGGGTGAATTTTGTGTGGTTTCATGTGTAAACGTCGACGCAACACACGCGAGACGGACATCGGGGGCATGTTGAACTGTCGAGCTGCGCGGCGAACGGATTTCTGCGAACTCCTTGTGAAACTATGGCGTATGCGTTCGAGGATTGTGTCAGGCACTCGGGGACGTCGATTTGCCTTTATCCCGGAATTTTTCATGCCAGCTGTACTGTAGGAGAATCCACACCAAACCTAGTACATAAGTTATTACTGACCCGCACTGCGCAAAACGTACAACACGAAACGCTTCATGTTTTCCCGACACCATCTTTATTAGAGCTAAAGTAGGCGCACACTGTTCTTAGCTAGTGAGAACCACGTAAAACTCTAGAGTTTGCTCTTTCCAACAATATGCCGTTCACAGACTAATCTCAAATAACAAAATAGTTAAGATTTTTTTAAAATCAGATGATTCTTTTTGATACACGCTGTATAATTAATTGCCGTTGTTTAAAAAGTCATAATTTGTACAAGTATGAGTACAGCCTATGTTTAAAATATAATTAACAGACTTCAATCTAATAAATAAATAATATCTTCTGATGTGAGACCTTAACTTTTCCTGGCGAATTGAATGTTCAAATAACTTTCGGGTTTGCTGCCGGGTGACGTCCTCGACCACCGCCGATATTTCGACGGGAGCGCACCCTGGCATTCTGTGTTGGTCAGAAGGAAGACTGATGGTACGTTGGAACATTCTGTTTATAGTGGGACATTCTGTTTATAGGAAGCCTACGCACACTGACTTGTATCTGCGAGCTGATAGTTGTCACCATCCGTGTCAGCGTGAAGGAGTACTTCGTACCTTGGTTCACAGGGCCCACGTCATCTCAGACCCTGAAAGTTTGGCAGCTGAGCTATCACATCTAGAAGTCACCTTTCGTCAGAATGGTTATAGTGAGAGGGAGATCAAGCGTGCGTTGCGCTATGAGCCTTCTGTGCAACGGGTGATTGTCTACGGCCTTTTTGCCTTACGCAGGAAACATTTCCCACAGGATTGACCGTATTTTGCGGAAATATGATGTGAAATGTGTTTTTCGACCACCTTCTAAGATTAAGGCCCTGTTGGCGTCCGTAAAAGATGATCTTCGTTTGCGTAGGGCTGGTGTCTATCGTATTCCTTGCAGTTGTGGCATGTCATATATTGGTCAGACAATCGGAACTGTGGAAGACCGGTGTATTGAACATCAGCGTCATACACGCTTACAACAGCAGTGCAAATCCGCTATTGCAGAACATTCCCTTGACACCGGTCATCCTATGGAATACAACAACACGGATATTCTGGCTTGCACGTCCAGCTATTGGGATTGTGTTATTAAGGAAGCTGTTGAAATCAAACTATCAAGTAACCTTATAATCAGAGACGGTGGATTTTGTTTAAATGCTGCTTGGAATCCCGCTCTCTCTCTCTCATCAAAAAACAGAGGGACAGAATTAGTGCTACCTCACCTGCTGATTGATAGTCGCTATCGATATTTCTGATGTTGATTATGTTTGGTTGTGTGTTGACTCTGCGGCTACTTGTTCTGTGTGTGGTATCTTCCTTGTTTCTCCTCTGTGAACCGAGGTATTAAATACCCTTGCACATTGCTTCCTCCTTACAGTAGTGCCTTGAGAATGGCAGGGTGTGCTGCTGTCGAAATATCGGCGGTGGTCGACGACGTCACTCGGCAGCAAACCCGAAAGTTATTTGTATATCTTCTAATGTTACTGATTTTGATTGCATACGTATGATGTCAAGTGCAGATTGTATTTGACGAAATGTTTCCGGGTCGACAGATTAGGAGCCAGTAATCTCAACTAACACGCCAAATACGGTCGTTGAAACCTTGGTTTTACAGAAGAGCCATAGGCACGATCAGTGTCTAAAAAGACTGCACAAACAGGGCATACAGCAAAAGACGCCAGTAGTATTCTACTGCTAAAACGATGATAAACATTCTACCTCAGAGGTGGGGGACTGTTTTGAAGTTAACCATGATGCAATTTCCTGACACGACAAAACCAGCAAATAGCAAGCTCAGGTCGCCAGATGCTCCACTGAACAACATTAAACGGCGCGATGAGCAGCCCCAGGAAGATTCCGCCGGGCGGCACGCCGATACGGTTAAAGGACGCGGTTGTGCCTGCAGCGGGGCTTGCACGCCACGCTGACTGCGATATTAAACTGCGAGCAGCGTCACAGTTGCCAACGCGCTCCGTCGTCACCCTGCTCACACACACACACACACATACACACACACACACACACACACATACATACACACACACACGTAGTGGTGCCAGAGAGCATTATTACCCACCAGCGCCACCTCGCGGCGGCGCCAGCTTTTTCCTTTTTTTAAATTCTTTTTGCACCCACCGTTGTGCAGGCGCGGATGGCAGCAGTAAAATTCTGCGCAGGCACTGAATTGTATCTTATACGGCCATCCCGGCGAAAGCAGTTGTTATTTAATTTGGTAGCGTTCTGCTCGGACCGTTAGCAGTTCTAAATGGACGGCGCACGAGGCCAGCTGATCTGCATGCCAACACGGAGGCTGCGCGGATTAACAGAGTGGCTGGAATTGAATTCCTGGCCAGACAGCGGACAGGTTTTAGCCTCACTCTGGTGGCTTACGCGCGACAGCAGGTACTGATGTAGGTGCGTGCACTCGCCTCTCTCACAGAGCCAAAAGCGCTGAATCATCGCTTTGCGGCGCTGTTGTATGAACGTACTGAGAGGTTCAAACTACGTTAGTGGCAAATAGTTGTACCATGGTTCGCTCACCTAAAGATGCGTGAAAGTAGAGCGGGAAAGTTTCTCATTTGCAAATAAATTCTTTATGATCATCTCTTGCATGTTTTTGTCATGGGCACGGCACTGTATGTTATTAAGAGATCCTGAAAACAGGCTAGAGAGAAAACCGTTACTTGAAAGTAGGACATGTTAATGGTATATCTGTTTTGGAATAATTAACTGGCAGGAGTGGTGTATGGGGACGGGTATTGTTCTGGTTCATGAGGCATGAAAACGAGTTCATTAGCTCCCCGCAACAATGTAAGAGGCAGACGTACATTGAAACTAGCGAACCTGTACGGTGTAGCACGTGTACGGACATGATAATAATGACGTAATATTGAAAGAGACGTAGAATATCAAACCAACAAAAGGCGGGTGACTAAAAAGTGAAAAGTCTGTTACATCTTTTGCGTGTCTTGACCTAGTAGGATTACTGTAGAAATCTGAAGATAGAACTTTACAAATATATCCTACAATAGGGAAACAGAAGAATACGAGATTGTTGTATGCAAGATTGTTGAACTTTGGTCAGCATTGGTCTAATTAAGACTGTGTGTTGCTTTACGACTGGAAATTTTGTGAGAATGTTGATCACTACAAGATATTTACGTAAAATATGAACATCTTCTACAAACACGTGTTGTGCCAATAGTAATATTGTGGTGGAGTAATGTTCCGTACAAAGTCTAGTCTAGTTATAAGTACGAATCCGATTGCCGTGGCTAGTTTTCGTGGTCAAAAACATAGTGTTTCAAAGAGAATTATCCGATTTCACAAGACAATATCTTCCACACGAATAAAAATAAAAACACAGGGTGAATTTTATCGTGTGAACAGGACTAAAAAGCTTTTGCAAAAGAAACGTCTTATTTTACAATGGTGTATGTTTTACATTCATAACATATACAATCTTCGAGTACTTTGTAAAATTACATTGGCGATTAAAGTTTTCATTTACCGTATACTAGGCCTACTTCAGTCCAAAATTTTATATTTTTCTACTTTCTTTAAAAAATAAAGTATAAATAATACTTTTTTCACATCCGGTAGGTTTCTTCAAAAGTATAGAATACAACCAGGGAAAGAATTCTTATCACTTACCTTTTACGCATTAATTTACTGTGAAGTTAATTTATGTTCACTCCATGTTCAACTTACAGCTGGCTAACCTGAGGCCAGTTCCTTTTCCCAGTGATTTAGTAACCATTTGTTCTGTTTTGTGCACAAGCAGAATCGAAATTTCATATTATAGAAACATCTTAGAGTTTCAAAATAAAAATACAAAGACAGTTTACCATTTAAGAAATTATTAAGCAAGATAAAAAGCAACAAGTTAATGATGTACATATTTGTGGCAAATTACTGATAAAATATATTACAAAGCATTGTTAGCAGAAGTTTTTAGGGTGAAACGTTAGGGTGCCAAGCCTAATCAATACCGTCATTTGAAAATCGAGAAATTTGCAGGAGCTGGAAATAATTTTAAGCATTTATATGTTGCGCTTCTAAGTGACTGTAAAAAGACGTTTCTTTACAAGTTTTGCAGGTTTTATTTTTCCAACCATGTTTTCTCATTTTGAAAACAAAATAACCTTTTATGTTGCCAATTTCCAAGCCCTATTCGAGGGCTCCAGATATTTAATTAGGACACCAGCCTCTTCCGTTTCGTAATTGCTAGGAAATCCTTTAATAAATTACGTTTTACGAACGGCAATGTAGTTTTGCAAATTAATGTATTTTATATGTTACTTGAACCAACATTAATATCGCATTTGAGTGGTAGAAATGTGATTCAGGGATACTCGAACTCAAAAATAATGTGGCTGAAGTAGCCCACTAACTATTGAGTATTAGGTTGAATTTTTTTAAAATCTGTTTCGTAAATATATTAAAGTATGGATAAAGCTGTAAAAGGTATGAAAATTGAAAACAATTCTCTTACCAACAAATTGTGTGCTTAGAAGGTGCGTGTAACATCGAAAGTTTGATTTTTGACTGTGGCAAACAAGCCAGACCAGAGTCTCTGGTGGACAGTATATGAACAAATAAATTTGTCCTTGCTACAGACATTGCTGATACCTATCGAAAAATCATAGCACCAACATTCTCATCAGTAACTGTTGCCTCTGACAATGAACAGAAACTTTTTTTTCCTTTTTGGTCACAAGATAATCCTCAGGACTTAGTCACCTTTCCATGTACATTTCATATTAAATGTGTCCTCCACCGGCCGCAAGACAAACATGCAGACGGTACTCAAAAACGTGTCATACTTTTGGAAGCATTTATAGAGTTTTCCTCCATTCATTGCTTTATTGCTTTGCTATGCGGCTTTGCAGTACATTCAAAGTCGTTGCGACGGGAGCCACATACGCGAAGTTATCCATAAGCACCCCCCCCCCCCCCCTCCAAAGATTGTCACAGACGTTGAGGACAGACGGCCTTGGTGAACAATGGTGCAACGCCAAATCCATCGTTATCCGCTATCCGTAACTGAGCTTTGTCGGAGGTCCTCTGAATGATTTCGATTACTGTGTCCGCTCTCCCTTCCCGCCAGCAGCTGCAAGGTACCTTCTGTCTTGTCGAATTTCTTGGTAGTCGACATGTCACAGGTATACGTGCTACTCGAGGAGGTAAGTGCGTCCGTGATCTAAATAGTTTTGCTGTTTTTAATGTTTCCGTCTTTCTAAATCTATAGCTGCTAACAGCCACCTCGTGTTTTCTACACCGAAAACTTGCCTAGCACTGAATATACGCTGGCCAACTGAAAAGTAATGACCCCGAATTTTGATGTGAGAACTCTTGAAGATTTTTAATTAAAACAAAAGTTATTAACATTCTCCCTCTTTTTCTTAATGTCTACCGCTAGAGGGCTCCGAAATGTAGCGTGTAATATGGTGATGAGTAACGTAACTATGTAGGTGTGCCAGAAACTGCATGCTGTAATCCAGATTTAAATTCGAAGAGTTCGTCCACGCATGGAGCACCTTCTCCTTCAGCTTGATAATGCCAGACAAAACACGAGAGCTGCGACATCTGCAACAATCCACTGACGTCGATCATCTCTATACAGACCCTACTGCGCCACATACGATTTTCGTCTGATTCCAGAACTTAAAGAACACCTTAAAGGAGTTCACTTTGATAGTGATGAAGCGATGCAAGCAGAGATGAGATTACAGCAGTGTCGACGAAGTCAAATATTCTACAGTGATGGTATCAACAAACTGGTATCTCGTTGGAAGAAACGTGTATGTCACCAGGGTAGATACATTGAGAAACATATATGTAGGCATGAAGAATATGGTTGTAGATTGCTAATAAGGTTTGTTTTGTTTATAAGAGGTGATGAAAAAGTTATATCTAAGGGCGTTGCTGCAGCGTGTATGCAACGTAGCGCCACTCCAATGTGGGTATATAAGCACCGACATGTAGGCAAGAGGTTAGTGCGGTATTCGTGGATTCTGGGGTGTGTGCGGCAAAAGCGGAAGCGTGAATTATGGTAACGTTATTATCAAATACATCGAAACAGAACCATCGTGCTTTTCTTGGTTGAAGAAAGACAAACACCGGTAGACGTCCATTGGAAAATGAAGAATGTGTATCGGGAAGCACGAACTGCGACAAGAGGTGCTGTTGCTCCATTGACAGCGCACGTCCCCATATCGCAAATGTCATATGGCAGAAGTTGTATCGCAAATGTCGTATGGCAGAAGTTGCGCCGAGTCTCTCCCCAAGCAATTCTCATGCCTTCGATGCCTTAAAATGAACTATTGATCAGAACTCAGGGAGAAGTTGTAGTCTAATTCACAATCGATTTATTGATCTTAAACAAAACAAGACAACAAAATTATTAAAGAATCATCATACGAAAAATATTTATTTAACAAAAGCCTTACTAAAATGGAATCTATGGGGGACAAAGTGATCTGGTGGAGATCGACACACGACACTAACCAGAACGCTACTCGCTTTATCTCACTCCATACACTTGAATCCAGGTTATGGTATCAAACTACGCCACCACACAGTATCTACATTCTACCATACAAAAAAAGGAAAAATATGGTTTGAAAGAACACAGTGCTAAGTAATAAATATTATAGCCCTACTTCGCAGCAGCGAACACTTTACCATCCTACTGGTCAAGGCGCCACACTACGATGCGTTCGGCGACTGAAGTCATGGACGGCAGCAGTCTGTTATTAAATGCGCGTTCCCGAAAAATGCAAGTACGCGGTCTCGCGTTCGGTTAATTCAGAATTCAGATACTTCCCTAACAGCCTCTGAAACCCCGGCGGATTCCAGTGTGCAGGTGGACCCGTTTGCTGGTCTGCCAAACCAATTTGACTCCATGCCACGACTGTGCGTGTCGGAATACGTCAAACGTTTAGATGGCCGACTCAAGACAAATAAGTACACGCACGCATCACTCATTGTGACCGTTATGATATAAGAAGTACCTCTGAAGTTCCAGAAAGTGACTGGCACAGACTCTAAGTCGCGCCCTAGGAATGGACACAAGTCTCACCGTTTAGGTAGAGACCTGCAGTTCTTTACTAGCGAAACGCCAGCACAAGAGACTTGTACAAGAGCGATACGATCTCCCTTTCTCCGTGTTGCCTCTTCAGCACGATTCCAAAAGCACAATTCTCTTTTTTCGACTTCCCCCAATTTCGCACAAGCCGATCACGATCTGGAGCCTGGCATTCTACGCTCAGTGAATGGTCTATGGACTGCAAACCGATTTGACCAATCTGAGACTTAAAGCTAATTGGCAGAAAATGGAAAAAATTCTGCTTCTCGGCCTCTTTCCCACACGTTTGCCATGTCTTTTGCTAACACAATACAGGTTAGAACCACAGCCCTCCATAAACAGCTTGTTATCTCTCATGTTGCGTCCATTTCAAAGTTTGCGAGCAACGGCCATAAATTCGCGTTGACAAAGCATGTTTTGAAACAGAGTCCACACGTCTGGGCACCAGTTTTCCTGTCCCACTGACATTTGCACAACGTTTACACTTCCTTTGGCGGCTTGCTCGCCAACAAGACCTACAATGTGCTGTCGGCGACTTTTCGGCGCTAGGCCGTATACCTGGATGTCTGCCCCTGTCTGTGGCGCCAAGCTTAATCTGTTTCTTCTCAGTACGACCATGGCACGGGCTGTCTGGAAATGTCTCTTCATCGTTCGCCAGAAAAAAACGCGCTTTGTCGCGCCACCAATGCCATGCTTTTACTGCAGTCGTTTTAGTTGGCACCCTGTTCCTTTGAACGCAGGTAAAGCTTACCGTATTACTTTCCCTAGAGCACGTAAACAAGACCATAAACTGCTGCCCACCATTTCATCACAATGTATGAAGTCAAATCGCTGTAGATCGTATTCCCTACACCGAATCAGAAGTGAGAGTGCCCTGCAGTCTCTCAACCTCATCATTTAACAAGCCATAAATGCTTAAGAGCTTAATAACAACAAAATATTTTAATAAAATCATAATCCTCATGATGATTAACTTTTCTTGAACATGCAGGCAAACGAAAACTTTTGTTAAAATTGTAACTCCTGAACATATACCTCTGAGGATGCTTTTATGGAACATATACACTCCTGGAAATTGAAAAAAGAACACATTGACACCGGTGTGTCAGACCCACCATACTTGCTCCGGACACTGCGAGAGGGCTGTACAAGCAATGATCACACGCACGGCACAGCGGACACACCAGGAACCGCGGTGTTGGCAGTCGAATGGCGCTAGCTGCGCAGCATTTGTGCACCGCCGCCGTCAGTGTCAGCCAGTTTGCCGTGGCATACGGAGCTCCATCGCAGTCTTTAACACTGGTAGCATGCCGCGACAGCGTGGACGTGAACCGTATGTGCAGCTGACGGACTTTGAGCGAGGGCGTATAGTGGGCATGCGGGAGGCCGGGTCGACGTATCGCCGAATTGTTCAACACGTGGGGCGTGAGGTCTCCACAGTACATCGATGTTGTCGCCAGTGATCGACGGAAAGTGCACGTGCCCGTCGACTTGGGACCGGACCGCAGCGACGCACGGATGCACGCCAAGACAGTAGGATTCTACGCAGTGCCGTAGGGGACCGCACCGCCACTTCCCAGCAAATTAGGGACGCTGTTGCTCCTGGGGTATCGGCGAGGACCATTCGCAACCGTCTCCATGAAGCTGGGCTACGGTCCCGCACACCGTTAGGCCGTCTTCCGCTCACGCCCCAACATCGTGCAGCCCGCCTCCAGTGGTGTCGTGACAGGCATGAATGGAGGGACGAATGGAGACGTGTCGTCTTCAGCGATGAGAGTCGCTTCTGCCTTGGTGCCAATGATGGTCGTATGCGTGTTTGGCGCCGTGCAGGTGAGCGCCACAATCAGGACTGCATACGACCGAGGCACACAGTGCCAACACCCGGCATCATGGTGTGGGGAGCGATCTCCTACACTGGCCGTACACCTCTGGTGATCGTCGAGGGGACACTGAATAGTGCACAGTACATCCAAACCGTCATCGAACCCATCGTTCTACCATTCCTAGACCGGCAAGGGAACTTTCTGTTCCAACAGGACAATGCACGTCCGCATGTATCCCGTGCCACCCAACGTGCTCTAGAAGGAGTAAGTCAAGTACCCTGGCCAGCAAGATCTCCGCATCTGTCCCCATTGAGCATGTTTGGGACTGGATGAAGCGTCGTCTCACGCGGTCTGCACGTCCAGCACGAACGCTGCTCCAACTGAGGCGCCAGGTGGAAATGGCATGGCAAGCCGTTCCACAGGGCTACATCCAGCAACTCTACGATCGTCTCCATGGGAGAATAGCAGCCTGCATTACTGCGAAAGGTGGATATACACTGTACTAGTGCCGACATTGTGCATGCTCTGTTGCCTGTGTCTATGTGCCTGTGGTTCTGTCAGTGTGATCATGTGATGTATCTGACCCCAGGAATGTGTCAATAAAGTTTCCCCTTCCTGGGACAATGAATTCACGATGTTCTTATTTCAATTTCCAGGAGTGTAGGTTACATTCAACAAGAATAACATTATTATTCTAATAACAGTTCTTCCACATAAAATATTCGAAAGGACCTTTGTTAGTTGCTGTCCTGCCACTGGTGACAACACACGCCACAGTGTGTACATAACTGTCATGGTGCAGTCCCAGCACATTCGCTAGCACTTACAGGGCGACCGCCAGGTAGGACCGATGCCCCTCGCCCAGAGGCAATCACGGACACTCCACCTTGCAGTTGCTCTGCCCTCCATTTAGGGGCCCTGGATTGCGCAGCAATGGTGCCCGTCATATATCTCGGGCAATGCAGTGTCAACCTCGCTCTCTTTGTGGCCCAACCGTCGCTTTGCTGCGGGGCGGAGTAATTTTTGTTCGTTCGTCATACTGTGCACTGTTCACCTCCAAAAATGCACCTATGGCGCCCGCTCACCATCCCTTTTCTTTGAAAACGTTCATACTGTTTAGCCGTCAGAAAAGCAACGTCGATAAAAACGACGCCTATACTTACGTTGCAAAGACCATGTCAACTCTAGTAATCTGCTGTCCTGCAATTATCTCATAGTACACATTGGGTGGTAATGTTGGTGCTTCTACCATAAGAAATTATTCAAAATTCGAAAGCAAGTCTTTTTTATTTCCTTAAGCACACGTTTAAACCGGCCATCAAGTTCACATTTACTTAACTAACGAATCAACAACTCTCAGTTCTCAGTTCACACAACAACTTCACACGCAAAGCAGCCAAGTCTGACCAGATCGACTATGCAATCTCACAGTCACAGTTCCGCTACTAATATTGAGTTTCACATTCGGTCCTTTTCAGTGGTTTTCCTTAAGAGAAACTGTTCGGCAAAATACTCCATATACAGGGTGTTTCAAAAATGACCGGTATATTTGAAACGGCAATACAAACTAAACGAGCAGCGATAGAAATACTCCGTTTGTTGCAATATGCTTGGGACAACAGTACATTTTGAGGCAGACAAACTTTCGAAATTACAGTAGTTACAATTGTCAACAACAGATGGCGCTGCGGTCTGGGAAACTCTATAGTACGATATTTTCCACATATCCACCATGCGTAGCAATAATATGGCGTAGTCTCTGAATGAAATTACCCGAAACCTTTGACAACGAGTCTGGCGGAATGGCTTCACATGCAGATGAGATGTACTGCTTCAGCTGTTCAATTGTTTCTGGATTCTGGCGGTACACCTGGTCTTTCAAGTGTCCCCACAGAAAGAAGTCACAGGGGTTCATGTCTGGCGAATAGGGAGGCCAAGCCACGCCGCCTCCTGTATGTTTCGGATAGCCCAAAGCAATCACACGATCATCGAAATATTCATTCAGGAAATTAAAGACGTCGGCCGTGCGATGTGGCCGGGCACCATCTTGCATAAACCACGAGGTGTTCGCAGTGTCGTCTAAGGCAGTTTGTACCGCCACAAATTCACGAAGAATGTCCAGATAGCGTGATGCAGTAATCGTTTCGGATCTGAAAAATGGGGCAATGATTCCCTTGGAAGAAATGGCGGCCCAGACCAATACTTTTTGAGGATGCAGGGACGATGGGACTGCAACATGGAGTTTTTCGGTTCCTCATATGCGCCAGTTCTGTTTATTGACGAAGCCGTCCAGGTAAAAATAACCTTCGTCAGTAAACCAAATGCTGCCCACATGCATATCGCCGTCATCAATCCTGTGCACTATATCGTTAGCGAATGTCTCTCGTGCAGCAATGGTAGCGGCGCTGAGGGGTTGCCGCGTTTGAATTTTGTATGGATAGAGGTGTAAACTCTGGCGCATGAGACGATACGTGGACGTTGGCGTCATTTGGACCGCAGCTGCAACACCGCGAACGGAAACCAGAGGCCGCTGTTGGATCACCTGCTGCACTAGCTGCGTGTTGCCCTCTGTGGTTGCCGTACGCGGTCACCCTACCTTTCCAGCAAATTCATCCGTGACGTTCCCAGTCCGTTGAAATTTTTCAAACAGATCCTTTATTGTATCGCTTTTCGGTCCTTCTGTTACATCAAACCTCCGTTGAAAACTTCGTCTTGTTGCAACAACACTGTGTTCTAGGCGGTGGAATTCCAACACCAGAAAAATCCTCTGTTCTAAGGAATAAACCATGTTGTCCACAGCACACTTGCACGTTGTGAAAAGCACACGCTTACAGCAGAAAGACGACGTACAGAATGGCGCACCCACAGACTGCGTTGTCTTCTATATCTTTCACATCACTTGCAGCGCCATCTGTTGTTGAAAATTGTAACTACTGTAATTTCGAAAGTTTGTCCGCCTGAAAATGTACTGTTGTTCCAAGCATATTGCAACAAACGGTGTATCTCTATCGCTGCTCGTTTAGTTTTTATTGCCGTTTCAAATATACCGGTCATTTTTGAAACACCCTGTATGAATACGAAACATGCCATAAGGGCCGAAAGTTCACACGCTCGTAACTTTTCAACAAAGCAATTCCAAAACTTCCAACTTTCATCAAACTGTTCGTAATTTCAACTGTTTTCCTTGCAACTAGTTTTAAACGGGCGGAAGGCAATATTTCTTCATCTTACACATAATGAGAAACAGCACATTTGATACGTCCTTTCCGCGAGCGAAGCTGACAAGCGACTCTTGTTCAGACTGGCTCTCTCCCAGTATATCTAACTAGTTGTGTGTGGGAACTACTTAATTCTGATTGGCTGATCAGTCTGACGGACCAAACAAAATGATCATTTTAGATCATTCGCGCCGCAAAACTCGTCTAAGCCAGTCACTATTCAGAAGCATTTGCGTCTTCCAAAATGCAAATACTTACACAATGTTTAATAAAACAAAACGAAATTAAAATGGGCTTTAAAAATAATTTAGAAAACGATTTCTCTGCAAACGCCTATTCTGGGTCGCCTTCTTGCAACATCAGTCACACCTAGACATACATCATTAGCAATGTGGGTAAAACACAACTTTCATATGTTCTAGTTACGTAATGTTGTACATAATATAATATTGAATTGTAACGTATGTCGCACATACACACTCTCACTCATTCTCATTTAATCACACAACAACCTAATAAACATATAATAATTTTTCTGGATTTTATTCTACGAAAATGCAAAATATTAAGGTTTTGAAAATAAAATCTCAATTACATTATTATACACCTTGAGAACTCTAGTAATGATTTCAAATGACACTAAAAGACAAACTGTTATTATTCTTAACTGAGTTTTGTAGTCTAAGTGTCGGTTTCGGGGGTTTCAGGTACGGTGCACCACGAATTCCTCTCCCGTGCCAATCTCTTCGTCTCAGAGTAGCGCTTGCAACCTACATCCTTAATTATTTGCTGGTTGTATTCAGAAATCTCTGTCTTCCTCTACAGTTTTTGGCCTCTGCGGCTTCCTCTAGTAGCACAGCAGCAATTCTTCGATGTCTTAACAGATGTCTTATCACCCTGTCCCTTGTCCTTCTTAGTGTTTCCCAAATATTCCTTTCCTGTCCGATTCTGCGCAGAACCTCATTATTCCTTGCCTTATCAGTCCACCTAATTTTGAACTTTCGCCTGTAGCACCTCATCTCAGATGCTCGATTCTCCTCTGTTCGGGTTTTCCCATAGACCATGTTTCACTACCATGCAATGCTATGCTTCGAACGTACATTCTTAGAAATTTCTTCCTCAAATTAAGGCCTATGTATGATGCTAGTACACATCTCCTGACCAGGAATGCCCTTCTCGCCAGTGTTAGTTTTCATTTGATATTCATCCTTGCTCCATCTGTTGTTGGTTATTTTGCTGCCTAGGTAGCGGAATTCCTTCATCTACTTCGAAATCATTAATCCTGATGTTAAGTTTCTAGCTGTTTTCATTTCTGCCGCTTTTCATTACTTTCGTCTTTCTTCGATTGACTCTCAGTCTATGTTCTGTACTCACTAGATTGTTCATGCCATCCAGCACATAATGTATTTCTTCTTCACTTTCTCTCTGGATAGCAATATCACCACCGAATCTTATCATTGATATCCTTTCACCCTGAATTTTAATTCCAATGCTGAACCTTCCTTATTTCCATCATTGCTTCTTCGAGGTACAGATTGAACAATAGGGTTGAAAGACTACATCCCTGTCTTACACCCTATTTAATCCGAGTGTTTCCTTCTTGGTCGTCCACTCTTATTATTCCGCCTTCGTTCTTGTACATATTGTATATTACCCGTCTCTTCCTAAAGCTTACCATATTTTTCTCATAATTTCGAACATCTTGCTCCATTTCACATTGTTGTAAGCTTTTACCAGGTAGATAAATCCTATGAACGTGTCTTGATTTTTCTTTAGTCTTGCTTCCATTATGAGCCGCAACGTCAGGATTGCCTCTCTGGTGCCTTTACCTTTCCTAGAGCCAAATGATAGTCATCTAGTACAACCTCAATTTTCTTTTCCATTCTTCTTTATAATGTTGTTCTCAGCGAACCGCCAGATTAGCTAATAGCACTAACGCACTGCTTCCTGAACTCGGGTAGGCGCGTCGGTCCCGGATCGAAAACGCCTGACAGATTACCGATGTCGGCCGGTGTGCCAGCCAGCCTGGATGTGGTTTTTAGACTGTTTTCCACATCCTCCTAGGTGAATACTGGGCTGATCTCCACTTTCCGCCTCAATTACACGACGCGCAGACATCTGAACACGTTCGCACTCTTCCATGGATCCAGACAGCTGGGGTACACCAATTCCGTCCTGGGGTGGGGCGGGGGAGGGTACGGGGTGGCGGCAGGAAGGGCATGTGGCAAACCCTTAAAATTAACCTTGACCATACCGACCCTGCGAAACTGAGAGACAAAGGCACCAGCAAAAGAATGGAGGAGAAGATTATTCATGTCAGCAACTTGGATGCCTAAGCTGTTAAGCTGATTGTACGATTATTCTCGAACTTTTAAGCTCTTGTGTGGATTATATTTTCCCTAAAGTCAGACAGTATATTGCTACACTCATACATACTACACACCAACTTGAATAGCCGTTTTGTTGCCACGTCCCCCAATGATTTTAGAAATTATGATGTATTTCTTCTAAATCGACTACTGTTTCTTCTTCTATCACATGACTGAAATCTTCCCCTTCATAGAGGCCTTCAGTCTACTCTTTCCACCTATCCGCTCTCTCCTCTTCATTTAACAGTGCAATTCCCGTTTCACTCTTGATGTTACAACCCCTGCTTTTAATGTCACCGAAGGTAAGATTGACTTTCCTGTAGGCTGAATCATTCCTTCTTTTTCGATTTTTTCACATTTTTCATGCAGCTATTTCATCTTAACTTTCCTGCTCTTTCTGTTTATTTCATCCCTCAGCGACTTGGATTTCTGTATTCTTGAATTTCCCTGAACATTTTTGTACCTCCTTCTTTCATCGATCAACTGAAGTATTTCTTCTGTTTCCTACGGTTTCTTCGCAATTACCTTCACTGTAGCAATGTTGCATATCTTGAGCTTGGACAGTTCACTGTTTCTATTTGTTTTTCACAGTTCAGTACACAATGTTTTCATGCTTGATCTTGACGGGATGACCACTGGCCCATCTTAAAATCTTGGGGGAGGGGGGGGGGGGGGGCTTGAGACCCTTGTCATTAAGACCCTCCCCTTTACTAAATCATCCTATGACGACACCTGTGCTCTGTCTCCATGAGTCGTGTGCAATACTCAAGAATGGTTGGCTACTCCGAGGTATCTCCTGGTTGTTATTGTTTCCATTGGTTTATCATCAGTAATCTAATCGAATAGTAATGCGTCACTTACACCTCTTATTGACCCGTCGCAGGATTTTTTGCATCTGAGAAGTCACCTGGCTTACTACCGTGTTCTACAAACTGAGTGCAAAACTCTTAGTGAATTTTGTGCGTAATGTATAATGTATAATATGCTCAAGAGTTAAGGTTCATTTATTAAATTGTGCATTAGATACTATCAAACTTAGCATTTTTAAATAATTTGACAGTGTTCAACCAAAACAGAAAGCATATTTCGGCCAAATCATGCGGAACACAATGTTCAGTGACTCACCCAGAAAGGATAGCCAGAAGAAAGTAAATACCGTTGACCTCCATGCATCAAATAGTTGGGAAAAATAAATCATTTAACAAACCACTACGAAATCGATAAGCATTTTCTAGAAAGAGCTTAGTTTCTATGAGCACAAAAGTCCAGCGAGAATTCTCCACAAGACTGAGGTGTGAGATATAATTTATTAATAGCTGTAACGGCGTCCGCTGGTGGGAGGAGCCGCGCTGGCGAACCGCCCCTCGCCAGCGGATGGGCCCTGGAGGCAGGCGCGTCATGTTTCAGCAGCCCCGGCCCGGCACGGCGCTGTCCGCCCAAAAGTTTGCGGCAGCAGCAACTAGCGCCGCCCTACTTGCTCGGTAAACAAGCGTTCCGGCAAACAGCGGCGTGCGGCGGGCGGCGGCAGCAGCGCCTGCGGCCGAGGATTCGCTTCTGGTGGGGCCGCCGGCAGCGCCGCAAGAGCGCAGCACCGCCGCGAGTACACAGACGCCGCGCCGCGTCTTCCCGCAGTAATTACAATCTCGGAGGTTAGCAGATGCTTCGCATAACATTACTCGACATTATTTTAACCACTGTGTTTGCAGAACTCCGGTAGCGTTTCGAATTAGAATGATGAGAAGGAACACCGAAGTCTGTCCCAATTTCGCACAGTGATACATTTATTTAATCGTACGCACGCTGAACGCCTTTAAAACTGCAACGGCAGGAAGGGTTGCAAGTAACGTAATTTTACTTACTACGCGTATATATAGTAGTACAGATGGGACAACGTTATTTGGTTTGTAGCTGATTTTTACGGTATAAAAGGCTGCGTCCAAGGGCAGCATCAACAGCTCTAATCCGGCTGTTCATCGAGTCGAACTGAGCTTGAGTGGGCAACATAGGTGTCGCGCGGGATTCGCCGAGCGGTCAAGGGCGCTGCAGTCATGGACTGTGCGTCTGATCCCGGCGGAGGCTCGAGCCATCCCTTGGGAATGGGTGTGTGTGTGTGTTTGTCCTTAGGATAATTTAGGTTAAGTAGTGTATAACTTAGGAACTGATGGCCTTAGTAGTTAAGTCCCATAAGATTTCACACACATTTGAACTTTTGATTTTTGGGAACATAGGTATGACATTCAATGCTGCTTCAGCACTGTGTCAGGGTTCACCAATTGTAGTTGCTGGCGAGTGATGTTATCACTCTCGACAACTTATGACGAGATGCCTTCAGTAACTAAGAGCTCTAGGGAACGTATTGTACAGGACATCTGTGAGGTACCCTCTGGATCGAAGTATGTCAGGACAGCGCCGGCAACATGCAGTCCTGCGTTATCATGTTGAAAGGTAGCGCCACAGTCAACTAAAATGTGGCACACAGCCACCCTGACCTTAAAAACGTCAGATATGTAACCGCTGCCACCCAGATCACTGTCTACTGGAGTTAGTCGTGTTTTGTACACAATTGGACCCCGTACCACGACACCAAGTATATCTATGACGCAATCTAGCAACGTGAATTCTTCTCGTAGCCTCCGCGCAGTGATGCATCCCTCGTGATGCTATACAGAACTGTGACTTGTCACAACATGACACATGTTGCCACTGCAGTGTCGAGTGTTGTGACTGGTTGCATCGTTGTCGGTGTACTTCTCTTTGCTAAGACGTCAAGGCTAGCTGAAACAATGTTCTTCGTGTTTCATAGTATTCCAGCATCTAACACATTCTCCATATGGATACGAGTCTAGATGTAAACAAGCCCATTCCTCACTCAGGGTTTCTGACTGGACTGTACAATCCTGCATAGCCTAGTAAAGAATCTGTCGGTTCTGTCTGGTGTTATTCGCGAGGAGCCGTTTACATTATACATGGCACTGTGTGTAGACCTCCTGAACCCATCGGTTACTTATTTGCATGACTCTCGAGTGATCCGTACTGCCGGCCTGAGTGGCCGAGCAGCTCTAGGGGCTATAGTCTGGAGCAGCGCGACCGCTACGGCCGCAGGTTCGAATCCTGCCTCGGGCATGGATGTGTGTGATGTCCTTAGGTTAGTTAGTTTTAAGTAGTTCTGCGTTCCATGGGACTGAAGACCTCAGAAGTTAAGTCCCATAGTGCTCAGAGGCATTTGACCCGCACCATTGCACACAGCAGTACCGCGTACCTGCAAACAGCAGTCTTCGTAGCTCACGGTTATGCTCCTATTGATTTTTCACCACAATTCTCTTTCGTATGCGAGACATAACACCGTCTTTCCCACAAATAACCAGTATTCAAATGTTATTTTTCAATGATAGCATAATTTTTGTTTTCTACAGAACGCAGATGTAGTGCGGTGTAACTAAAGTCCCAAGCATTTGCATTTCAGGCCAGCTTTATGCTTGTTACATACCTCCTTCATGGTGCCGCAAATTTAAATGCTACCTGTGCAGTTCTGATGTTAAGTCCACGTTCAAATGGTGACATTTATTTCCCGCCCAAGCTACATATTGTTCCAGAAAAAGCTTCATTCTGTAGCGGAGTGTGCGCTCATATGAAACTTCCTAACTTCCAGACCGAGACTCGAAATCGGGACCTTTCCCTTTCACGGACAAGTGCTCTACCGACTGAGCTACCCAAGTACGACCCGCCCTCACAGCTTTACTTTCCGTGAGTACCTCATCTCCTGCCTCCCGCATTTCTGGAAACACCTCAACTCAAATTGCAGCTAAGCTAGGCCCCCGCTATATCCTCTTTTCCAGGCGTGCTAGTCCTGCACTTGTCGCAGGAGAGCATCTGTGAAGTTTGGAAGGTAGGAGACGAGGTGCTGGCGGAATTAAAGCTGTGAGTAGGGGTCGCGAGTCGTGATTACGATAGGTCGTTGTATTCAAGCGGCATTCGAAAATTTTCTGACTGCTGGGTCCATCTTGAGAGTACGCTGTGACACACTTACTCTCCTCCCGCGTTTGGTCTTACGAACGTGCCCTATCGTGCGGCGGCAGTTTGCATGTCCATGATGTATAAACAATGGCGCAGTGTCGAGGCTTCCGTTACGCTCTATTTACTTTACTACCCTGTGTCAGTGTGCCTCTCCCCGCCGGTCCTTGTCGGTAACATCGTGATCCAATTCGCACACATTGCGGCGTTCATTGTGGAACTCAGTTATGCTCCCACGAAAGCGCCGGCCGCGGGCAAAGAATTTATATGTCTTCTTCCCGCATGGTGTCGCCTGTAGCGTCGTAGAATGCAAGTTTCCGTTGTTGTAGTGGACTGCTATTTGGCGACACATTCATCACAGTTTCCGACGCATATCAGATCGACCTGGTATTATGCGACCTGTAGGAAGTATCCAGCTAATCAGCGGCTCCATCTGATAGAAGTGGCGGACTCTCCCCTCAGCGACGTCTATCGTCGTATCGACGATGATCATCATCGATTCAAATGTGTAGCGGTTGCGGATATCTGTTAGTCGGGGCGACAAATGGTCCCGTGTCTTCAACAAATGCAGCAGCATGTTATTGAACGAGAGTCCTTTCATTACCCAGCTGTGGTATATTTTTCTGTCACGAAGTCTCGTTCGGTCCACTGGATAAAGGACCTTGGCATATGTAGGACCCTGGCATATCTACATCATGAGTCGCGTAAGACGTAACACCCCCTTTATTCCGGGGGCGATTGCACGTATCGGCATGCGGTTTTAGGCGAATCATAGCTGACTATGGGGCACATACGTTGGTACATGCACAATAATCACAACGTTTATATTGACCGAGATAATGAGGCAAGTACATGTTTTTAAATGGGACGCTATACTTTTCTTACCATCATTCGAACGCTTTGGAAAAGACGCGTACAGTGATGTAACGCATGTTGCTATTGTGATTCAAACTTTGCTTAAAAGAGGGCGGGTGAGGATTTACCGGTAGGCCGTGCTTGGTGCATAGAGCAGGGCAACTCGGCCTGCCCCATAGTAGGCTATGATTCGCCGAACACCGCTTGTCGATACGTGCAATCGCCAACGGAATAATGGGGGTGCTACGTCTTACGCGACTCACCCTGTATATGGAGATGTTCATTACTCACGTCTTGATTTTTGATTGTACTTGCAGACTGCACATGCGGAAGTGCCCTGCTGTTCCCGTTATCGCGCTTACTTCGCCAGTTATATTAACAGTGTTTTTTACCACGCCCCCACTCAGTTGGTGTGCTCCCTACGTGGGAGGCGCAGGCCCAATTCGGAACGAAACATGACGAGCCTGCACCCTGGATTCGACCCGCCTGCCATCCTTTATCGCCTTGCAGGGTTTCCAGGATACGGAATGAATGGGCTAGCTTTAATGCTTTTTTCCAATGTATACATGCGCAAAAAGAAGTAAAATGGAAATACGCAGTGTGAGGGCGCAGCACAGCGATGGGAGGGGAGAGGTATCGCAGCCAGGATTCGGGATTCGACCCTTATCCACCTTGGCTCCTCCGGCCTGTAGCTGTGACCCTAATTAAAAAAAAAATAATAACAAATTTTTTTAAAAAATTGTTAATTAAAAAGACAGACATTTTATTTGTCTCAAAACATTGCGAAACTGTAATTAGTTTGTCACTTGAAAAACCCTCTCGGATTAAAAAAAATTTGGTACAGCACTTACCCATGAAAGGGAACGTTCAGAGTTCGAGTCTCGTCCAGTAAACAGTTTTAATGTGCAGGAAGTTACATTACATATTGTTTCTCATATGTCGGCAACATCACTTACATTTAATCCTCTACCGACCATAGAGAGCTATAAATGTTTTCCATTCCACTCGGTTTTATGTAGGGACAAGTATTTACACATGTGTTGGTAGTACACTTGATTTCCTTCTCGATTCTTCTTCACACAGTAGGTAGGATCTTCTGGTTCCCTGAGACTATGGCCAACCGAGTGTCAAATGCCCTTTCTGAGCTCGATGTCGACTAATCTTCTCTGTTTTACAAGGAAGTTTCATTTGATATCGATTCTCGAGTAAAACTGAACGATATCAGGTGTTCCCCAGGGAAGCGTCCTGGGACGTCTGCTTTTCCGGATCTATATAAATGACCTGGGTGACAATCTGAGCAGTTCTCTTAGGTTGTTCGCAGATGATGCTGTAATTTACCGTCTAGTAAGGTCATCCGAAGACCAGTATCAGTTGCAAAGCAATTTAGAAAAGATTGCTGTATGGTGTGGCAGGTGGAAGTTGACGCTAAATAACGAAAAGTGTGAAGTGATCCACATGAGTTCCAAAATAAATCCGTTGGAATTCGATTACTGGATAAATAGTACAATTCTCAAGGCTGTCAATTCAACTAAGTACCTGGGTGTTAAAATTACGAACAACTTCAGTTGGAAAGACCTCATAGATAATATTGTGGAGAAGACGAGCCAAAAGTCGCGTTTCATTGGCGGGACACTTACAAGATGCAACAAGTCCACTAAAGAGACAGCTTACACTACACTCGTTCGTCCTCTGTTAGAATAAAAAGGGCAGTTCGTTTTATATTATCAGATAATAGGGGAGAGACTGTGGCAGATGTGATATGCGAGTTGGGATGGCAGTCATTAAAGCAAAGACGTTTTTCGTTGCAGCGAGGTCTATTTACGAAATTTCAGTCACCAACTTTCTCTTCCGAATGCGAAAATATTTTGTTGAGCCCAACCTACATAGGTAGGAATGATCATCAAAATAAAATAAGGGAAAGGTTTAGGTGTTCGTTTTTCCCGCGCGCTGTTCGGGGGTGGAATGGTAGAGAGATAGTATGATTCTGGTTCGATGAATCCTCTGCCAAGCACTTAAATGTGAATTGCAGAGTAAACATGTAGATGTAGATGTAGATGACCACTTGACGCAGATGATGAAACGGTCACATTTTCTTATAAATGTTTGCAGTTTCATTTGCATTTCTGCAGCTATTTTCCGACTTTCACAGCCATAGCGAAATGTAGAAGGAAAATATATTGGGATTTAAGGTCACATCTATGATGGGGGCGTCAAATACAGAGCACAAGCTCCGACAGAGCGACGACGGAAGTCATGGACTGCGCGACTGATCCCGGCGGAAGTTCGAGTCCTCCTTTGGGCATGAGTGTGTGTGTTTGACCTTAGGATAATTTAGGTTAAGTAGTGAGTAAGTCTAGGGACTGATGACCTTAGCACTTAAGGCTCACAAGATTAAAAAAGGGTACTACGGGAAAGCATATCGGCCGTGTTCTTTTCAAAGAAAGAAACAGCATTGGTATTCTCCACACTCAAAATAGGAAGCGCTGGATGGTAGGAAGGGAATTTCACACCCACTCCTCAAGAATCCATGTTGATATTGTTAACCATGTGAAACTACTCCCCTAGACCCTCACAGCGTCCACCACCTGAGCACTCTCGAGCAGCAGATCGGTCATATTGCTGTGAAGACTATTCCACGATAGCAAGACAAGGTAAGTACCAACCACTCCCAAGAGCAATATTTAACAAATAGTTTTTTATTGTTGCTGGGAGGAACAGCAGCTAAATTAATAAATCTTTAGATTGTCTTCCTGGTCCTTGGCGTTGCCACATTCGATCTTTATCACACGCCAGCAGTACATTTGTGCGAAGGATAACTGGTAAACTGTTGCAAGTTTTGCTAAATCATCGGTACGCATGCAACAGCATGCATTGCCTAGCAAGTTACACAAAGCCACACATAAAAACAGGATTATTCCGGGGCTCATACATCGGGTTCTGTTGGTGGTGGAACAGTAGGGTCAAGTGTTTTGGATAGCCCTTAGACTAGGTATTATTTATATATCCAACAAAAGGATACTCTTAATGTGAGTATCCTACAGTGCAGAGACAAAGAATGAATATTACACACTTCCTCCTGCTTACTCAAGAGGAACATATCGGCTGGTTATTTTTGCATTTTTTCTACGGCGGGCCTTAAGGGGCTTATGGAGGGACCATTGGTTCGTGGCCGGTTCCTTAGAAAACCCAAAAACCGTTTTTTTTACCATTTTTCCTTCCAAAACCTAGCCACGGATTTCAAGCCGCCTATGCACAGCAAATTGCTGAAATTTCTACGATATATTCCTAAGATCTCTATCTAGAACAACCTTGAAAACCTTGATATCTTTATCCGTATCCTAGACAAAGAGGCTCAAATTTTCCCTTCTTGTACACGTTAAATCGCACGTCAAACTCGGTATTAGGCGAAAATGTAGTTTGTAAAGTGAGGTAGCAAGGTAAAATGCGCTGTAGTGAGCCTCCTTTATCATCATAATGGTTCTGGAACCTCCTTGTTCTGGTACCTGAAGCACATGTAAAATTTTTGTGCGTGTAAAATTAGATTTTAAGTGTCCAATTACCTTTGCGCCATTTCAGTTTTACATATGTAAACTATCAAAATTTCAGTGACCCATAAAGTTATTTTCATGTAGGTGACATGCTCTGCTGCAGCGGAGAAAAGGAGGGAAGCAGCGGAAAAATATTCTTATAGGAGGACGAAAAAGACGAATATGCTCCCGTTTAAAAGACTGGCTGAAAAGTGGTGTACCAGCTGTCTCATTCTACCTTCTTCCATCCAAAGACAAAACGTCAATTGTCAGTTGCACAACTGCCTTTTTAACTTTGTTGAAATATTCCACAGTTGCTCAATTACAGCTTTTAACAAAATCTTCTTTATCACCCTTAAAAAATTTCCTAAATATTTTGCCTTGCGAACATATTGGTGCTATTCTATGCTAAGAGAGGAGGCAGCGGTAGTTGGAAAGAGACGGGAAAGGAATAAATACTCAACACAGTAAACAGTTGTTGTGGCATAGAAAAGCCGAGGTGCCAATGGCAGGAGGAGAGAAGGACAGGGATACTGGAAGTGGAACATAATAGATAGTTACAGAACGGTGCTAGGAAAACAGTGAAGGAGACAGTGCCAGTGGGAGAGGGATAAAGGGGAGGAGAAAGTGGATGTGGGTGAGAGGTAGTGATAATGAGAATAATGAGAGACAAAGTCTATAGCAATGACAATGAAGAAGTACAAAACAGCAGCAGTGGGAATGAATAAATTAAATACACTACTGGCCATTAAAATTGCTACACCAAGAAGAAATGCAGATGATAAACGGGTATTCATTGGATAAACATATTATACTAAAACTGAAATATGATTACATTTTCACGCAATTTGGATGTATAGACCCTGAGAAATCAGTACTCAGAACAACCACCTCTGGCCGTAATAATAGCCTTGATACGCCTGGACATTGAGTCAAACAGAGCTGGGATGGCGTGTACAGGTACAGCTGCCCATGCAGCTTCAACACGATACCACAGTTCATCAAGAGTAGTGAATGGCGTATTGTGACGAGCCAGCTGCTCTGCCGCCATTGACCAGACGTTTTCAATTGGTGAGAGATCTGGAGAGAGTGCTGGCCATCTCAGCAGTCGAACATTTTCTGTGTCCTGAAAGGCCCGCACAGGACATGCAACATGCGGTCGTGCATTATCCTGCTGAAATGTAGGGTTTCGCAGGGATCGAATGAAGGTTAAAGCCAAGGGTCGTAACACATCTGAAATGTAACGTCCACTGTTGAAAGTGCTGTCAGTGCGAACAAGAGGTGACCGACAAACGCTTCCAAAGTGCGTTCACTGCGATGTCGCCAAACACGGATGCGACCATCATGATGCTGTAAACAGAACCTGGATTCATCCGAAAAAATGACGTTCTGCCGTTCGTGCATCCAGTTTCGTCGTTGAGTACACCATCGCAGGCGCTCCTGTCTGTGATGAAGCGTCGAGGGTAACCGCAACCATGGTCTTCGAGCTGATAGTCCACGCTGCTGCAAACGTCGTTGAACTGTTCGTTCAGATGGTTGTTGTCTTGCAAACGTCCCCGTCTGTCGACTCAGGGATCAAGACGTGGCTGCACGATCCGTTACAGCCATGCGGATAAGATGCCTGTCATCTCGACTGCTAGTGATACGAGGCCGTTGGGATCCGGCACGGCGTTCCGTATTACCCTCCTGAATCCACTGATTCCATATTCTGCAAACAGTCATTGGATCTGGACCAACGCGAGTAGCAATGTCGCGATACGATAAACCGCAATCGCGACAGGCTACAATCCGACCTTTATCAAAGTGGGAAACGTGATGGTACGCATTTCTCCTCCTTACTCGAGGCATCACAACAACGTTTCACCAGGCAACGCCGGTCAACTGCTGTTTGTGTATGAGAAATCGGTTGGAAACTTCTCTCATGTCAGCACGTTGTAGGTGTCGCCACCGGCGCCAGCCTTGTGTGAATGCTCTGAAAAGCTTATCATTTGCATAGTACAGCATATTCTTCCTGTCGGTTACATTTCGCGTGTGTAGCTCGTCATCTTCATGGGGTAGCAATTTTAATGGCCAGTAGTGTGGTACAATTAAGAGAGAGCAAGAGGAGATGGTGACAGTGACAGTGGTAGTACGACGAACGAAGGAGACTCTGGCTATGATACGGGAGACAGAGACAGTTAGAGAGACACCATGGCTGTGAGTTGGGCTAAAAAGTGAGTGAGAATGGGGAAATGGGAGTGGATGGGTATGAGCTAATTACAGCGATGGTTCAAAAATGGTTCAAATGGGTCTGAGCACTATGGGACTTAACATGCGTGGTCGTCAGTCCCCTAGAACTTAGAACTACTTAAACCTAACTAACCTAAGGACATCACACACATCCATGCCCGAGGCAGGATTCGAACCTGCGACCGTAGCAGTCACACGGTTCCGGACTGAGCGCCTAGAACCGCGAGACCGCGGCTTACAGCGATGGACTAGTGGGAGTGAGTGAGTTAGGGGAGGTTGTTAGGGTGAGAGGTGAGTTGCATGTTAAAAATAACGCGAATGTGTTGGCGTGCCAAAATTTTTGGAGAAAATTTTAAAGGTACTGAGGAAGGTAGAATGACGTAGCTGGTATCCTACTTTTCAGTTAGGCACTTTTAAACTGGAGCATAATCGCATTTTTTGTGCTCCGACAGGAACATTTTTCCGCTGGTTCATTCACATAAACGCGGATAAAAGCAAGAAAGACAAGTTTTCAAAAAATGGATCCAAGCACTATGGGACTTAACATCTGAGGTCATCAGTTCCCCAGACTTAGAACTACATAAACCTAACTAACCTAAGGACATGACACACAGCCGGCCGCGGTGGCCGAGCGGTTCTAGGCGCTACGGTCTGGAACCGCCCGACCGCTATGGTCGCAGGTTCGAATCCTGCCTCGTGCATGGATTGTGTGATGTCCTTAGGTTAGTTAGGTTTAAGTAGTTATCAGTTCTAGGGGACTGGTGACCTCAGAAGTTAAGTCCCATAGTGCTCAGAGCCGTTTAAACTACTTTGAACATGACACACAGCCATGCCAGAGGCAGGATTCGAACCTGCGACCTTAGCAGCAGCGCAGTTTCGGTCTGAAGCGCCTAGAACCGCTCGGTCACAACGGCCAAAGTTTTGTATGTTACAGAATTCTTCTATTTTCCATATTGATTCTAGGACAAACGTCGGCTATTATTAGCACAATAAATGAATGCAGCTGTCCGGGTATGAGTGTAATTAGTTGCTGCTAAATAAACATTTCACGTAAGAAAAAATATTATTGTGTTTTGATCATTATACTAATACTTCGACTTACAGGGAAGGAAATTAGTCGTGTTCTCCCAAAAGATACCGAGAAGGGGATTTGGTTCAATTCTGCTTATGGACTCAGACTTGAAATAAGAGGAAGGAAGATAGGCTCACATGAACAAAAGGACTAGATACAGCCTCTGACTAAGCACTCCACATTGATGATTTCTTTGCGCACCAGGTTCCGGTGCAGGCAGATTGTCAATACAAGGACAATAAAACAATCATTTCAATAAGAGAATGAAACGTAACTGGTCTCCGTAAAATTTGTGTGGTGTTGCAGAGGATGCGTATCTTAAGTGCGGTGAGCGGAGCGCCGCAAAATCATGGGCGGCGTTCGTGGCTTTAGTTCACTGGCCCGCTTTCCAGGTCGACATCGGACTCTCTGCAGGTTACAGTCATCCGTCTAAGGCAGGCTCGTCCAAACTGCGCCCCTGGGGCGGTAGCGCCCGCGATCGCCCGCGGGCAGCGCCCCGGGCGAATTCGTTTTTTGTCGCAGTGGCCGTGCCGTGTCGCTTATCCGGCCGTGCGGACCGCCCGCCGAGCCTCGCCATGCCACTGTACGCGCGCTTCGTACGCAATTGTCTTCTTTGACAATGTTGATTGTAAGAATTGAAGAGCTTCATAACCTTAATTCTATTTTTACTACGTATTCAGGTTCGAATCCTGCCTCGAGCATGGATGTGTGTGATGTCCTTAGGTTAGTTAGGTTTAAGTAGTTCTATGTTCTAGGGGACTGATGACCACAGATGTTAAGTCCCATAGTGCTCAGAGCCATTTGAACCATTTTTTTACTAAGTATTCAAACTGGGTCGGTTAAAATTACTAAGTACAAAACAGCAAACAAAGAAATCTGGTTTCTAAACTCTGAAAAGGGATACAAAAAGATGTAGCCTGAAGTATAGCAAAAAATATTTACTTGTAACTACTAACAGTAAGAATGAGACTCTAAATCCCTTACATAAAATTATTTCTAAAATAGAATATTTATGACTCTAGTTCATTTAAGGAACTGATATATTTTTCCGAAGACGCCTATTTTACATAATGACGAGCGTGCATGTGCAGTACTAATAGAATGAACCTTGTTTTGTCGCTCATCGACCTCTACAGAGGTGCGCTTCCTCTGTTATTTGGTTTGCGTTGGATCTGACTGCGGGACAGTCCACCGCAGAGCAGTGGTGTGTGGTCTCACTCGCTCCACAGTTCTCTCTCTCGCTCCTATGCCGACACCAGCGACACACGGTCGCGAACGGGGCGCTGAACTACACTGCCTTGCTTTTGCAACTATATAATACACTCCTGGAAATTGAAATAAGAACACCGTGAATTCATTGTCCCAGGAAGGGGAAACTTTATTGACACATTCCTGGGGTCAGATACATCACATGATCACACTGACGGAACCACAGGCACATAGACACAGGCAACAGAGCATGCACAATGTCGGCACTAGTACAGTGTATATCCACCTTTCGCAGCAATGCAGGCTGCTATTCTCCCATGCAGACGATCGTAGAGATGCTGGATGTAGTCCTGTGGAACGGCTTGCCATGCCATTTCCACCTGGCGCCTCAGTTGGACCAGCGTTCGTGCTGGACGTGCAGACCGCGTGAGACGACGCTTCATCCAGTACCAAACATGCTCAATGGGGGACAGATCCGGCGATCTTGCTGGCCAGGGTAGTTGACTTACACCTTCTAGAGCACGTTGGGTGGCACGGGATACATGCGGACGTGCATTGTCCTGTTGGAACAGCAAGTTCCCTTGCCGGTCTAGGAATGGTAGAACGATGGGTTCTCTGATGGTTTGGATGTACCGTGCACTATTCAGTGTCCCCTAGACGATCAGTATTTGTTTCTGGACATACATCTGTAAGGCTTTTTTCTGTTTTTTCTGTATTGTTTGAGACAAAAATGGCAACGTCGGGAAGGATGGAAAATAACGAAATAATCTTAACGAAAATTTAACACAAAATTCACACAAGAAAATGCATACCTGTCATACACTCAACCGTCCTCAGTTGAAGATCTTGATTAGTACACTGCACTGAAACTAAAAGAAGGTAGTAATACAACTGGCCTAAGGAGAATGTTGTCTTAAACACATTGAAATTACTATTCTGCTAACTTTCATTCTTAATCTAGATCTACATCTATATGATTACTCTGTAATGAGTACTCTGGATGAGGGTTAATCGACCCAACTTCAAGCTGTTTCTCTATCGTTCCACTGTCGAACACTTAAAATCTTTTGTGCGAGCACTTATATTATTATCATGATTATTTCTCCCTCTGTAGGTGGGCTCCAACCAAATATTTCACACTCCAAGGAAAAAGATGATGATTCAGAATCCACGAGAAGATCCTGCCGCAATGAAAAAACACTTTTTTTAGTTATTGCAACTCCAATTCACGTATCATGTAAGTGGTACTCTCTGTCCTATTTCACGACAGTACAGAGCGGGCTGCCATTCTTTGAACTTTTACGTTGTCTTCTCTCAGTCCTCTCTGAGGCGGATCGCTTACCGCAGTGTAACACTCCAGAAGAGAACGAACAAGCGTAGTATCGTTCCAATTTAAGTTAATCGTCATCATAATCTCTAAATATTTAGTCGAAATGAAAGCCTTTAGTTATGTGTGATATCGTGAAAACGAAATTTATCCGATTGCTTTTAGTACTCATGTGGGTGACCTCACACTTTCCGTAATTTAGAGCCAATTGCTACATTGCACATAATAAAGGTGTGTTTTCTAAATCATTTTGCAAATGGTTTTGATCATCTGATGACCTTACAAGGTGGTAAATGTCTGCATGATCTGCAAATAATATAAGAAGGGTGCCCGGATTGTCTCCTATGTCGTTTATATAGATCAGGAACTGCAGGTAGATGAATAGTATTTTTAGCCTTCCCTCGTTGGTGTGCATTGTACTCACACAAACCTTCAACTGAAGACGGTTCACTGAATGACCAGTGTATTTTTTTCTTTCTGTCTTTACGTCTGTTTACTGTCATCTCCATCAAGGGACATGTTATGTTAGCCCAGGCACCTATGCTCTGTGCTAGTACAGGAGAGTGAAAGTCAGTTTTCAGTTTACGTAAATGATAGACTGTGATATGTTCCTGAATCTATCTTGATGGAAGGATGTGGGTTACCAAATAAAAATACAGCGTACTATTAAAAAATGACCAATTGCTGTGAGTATATTCGTAAGGAATAAATTTACAAACATGCTGGTTGATGACTCCCAGCTGGCTTTTATGTCCATGATATATTTTTTACTATCTTGCTTCTAGAAAAAATTATTTGAAGTGATCAAGATAAATGGGATACCCTGTATGTATGTGAAAGAGTAAGTGTTGGGGATTTATAGGTCAGGGATCGATGATGTCTATAAGCGGTCAGGAAAGCCTGTTGTTCACCATCCTAGGCGTGGTTGCAGTGGCGGTGTAGGTGTCTACCTGGTGGATTCCAACGTCCCATCATATGCTCCCCCTGGGGAGCAGGTGGCAGCCTAGAAAGGTGACGTGCTCAGAGTGCCAGAAGCAGACTCCAGCAGTCAGCACAGGTAGCTGAGTCTACTACTACAAATACCCAGGTCGGTTCGAGATGCACCGAGCTGTGCAAACTCCTCTCCCCAAAGTGGTCAATAGAGGCATACAGTGGTGATGTGAGCCCACACAGATGATGGTAAGAACACCAGCTGCCCACAGTGGTGTTAGAGTACAGGAACAGGCAGAGGCCACAGCAGAAACTGTGGACTTGTGTTAGCCAACAGGCGGCCCGTCATTTGGTAGGCACCAAGACAGCAGCATACAGACTTAACGCAGGCAGCGGCCTGCAGCTAGTAGCTAGTGAAGGTAGAGTCTGGCAGAGGCAGCTTGCTGGCCCATCTTAAATCGTAGACTAGGGTAGACATTCACTTGTAATAGGCTGCTGGTGGTGACTGGCTGATGCTTGTCTATAAATAGCGACATATAAGCAAGTCTGTTGTTTCTGAAATGGTTTCAGTTCTACCCTGTAAGTCACAACAAGATCGATATGCAAGATACAACCATCGAGTAACCATGACAACATTGCCCCATCTGTCCTTTCCTGTCAGCAACTTCTGTCAGCAACTCCTCAGCCTGGCAGTGCTGAGGTGCTGGAGTAACCTATTCTTTCAGAAGTTCCATGTGGAGACTTGTGGTCTGTCAGCATACACTTTCTTGCACAAGAAAACCTGCTATTGAGGCTACTTCCGTCACCTGTCCTATGACGTCTTTTTTGTTGATACAGGCACAATAACGCAGTGCTTCACCAAACGGGACTGTGGCGCAACAGAAAATAGTCATAAAACCGGATGCGTAAATACCAAATTTATTAGACATTAAACATTCGGTTTTGACACAGATTTTTAAGGGGTATCTTCAGATTTAGAGGCTATATAAAACCAAATGTTTATTAATATATGAACTTTGTTTCTCATACGGACACATTACTTGTGGAGGTCACCTATAAGCTTGGTTAGACATCAAAGAAATTTGCTGTCACTTTTAAAGTGTCCCTGAATGTACAGTTCCAATTTCGTGAGCTCTTATTTGCTTTTGTAGATCACAGAAGGTTGGTGGGCGAGCGCAAACGATGTGAAATGAGCGGCCGATCGGTCCGACAGTCCTGCATTGCGGGGCGCCACGGGGGTTGCAATTAACACGAGCGTCCCTGCCACAGGACTGCGAGGCTTAAATGAGGCACCGACCGCCAGGCGGCCCGCTAATTTATACCGGCCTGGACGGGACGGGCTGTGTCTGGACGCGCCTAACGAACGGCCCGTCGCTGGCAGTTTGTCTCCTACTCCCTGCTTCTCGGCTTCTCTGTCCTCTTTCCCTTCCTCCCCTCCCTCTCTCCCTCCCCGGCCCGATTCATCCACAGCACACGCTTCCATTGGCGAAAATATTCGACATTGTTTTCGTCTGGCACCCTACTATCCTCCTGTCTTTCTGCTCCTACTAGTCGAGATTAGATTAATTTTTTAATCTCCATGTAAATGAGGGATAAGTCGCACCTGTTGCCCTCCACATCATTCTTCCGTTTTGCCCTTCCCTTTTGGCGCCACGTGGCTGGCTCCCTTTCTTACCGAATATGACTGGGCAGCTAGGCTGCAAACTATGTTTAAGTTAATAGAGCCTAGCCGAAGAATTACCTCTACTAAAAGTCTTCCAAAGGAATGGGAACGCAGTTTTATAAACTGTGCACAGGCGTTGCAGTGGAAGTCATGAACACCTCTAATAGCTCATAAGAGAGGTGGCGCAGTGGTTAGCACACTGCACTCGCATTCGGGAGGACGACGGTATGTATGGTATGTGTTTATAATTATGTATTATTTATATTTCAAGACAATTAATCTGTAAAAAAAACACACCACATGTCATAAAGAAAGCGTGTAAACCGTCTGAGGATGAATCAAACCGAATCGAAACCGGTAAAAGGTACCTTTTGAAAAAAGAAACTGAAAGTAAATTTGTGGCTGGTTGCTGTCCTAATATCATCAACATTTGTCTTCAAACAACAGCCACGGTCTCCGTCATGTCATCACATGACAAAATTGCATTAAGCTTACCTCGACAGGTAATGAGAAATATACATGCTTTCAAGAAACATAAAATTAACCTGATGAAAACGTCTCTTAACATTAAATTCAACAAAGAGTGTATGTCACTGAAAATAGTTCCGAAATATGTCTAAGTCAAAATTAACTGCAAAACTAAGGCTGCCAGGTTTACTAAGCAACAATGTGAAAATATATGGCTAAAAACAGAGATAAAAATGCAATACAAGAAAGAAGAAAACATTAAACAATGCCATGTACAACTTGCATCTGCAGGTAGGACACAGCCTCTCACCTTTACAATTCTCACACATCCTGCAGCACATAGACGATAAAGTAGATAAAGAGCAAAAGATTATCTTATCCAAACCCAAAAAGAAAATTGAAGCCTCACAATCTATGAACAATTCAGAGGGTGATAAAAACAAACTGCTAAGCCAACACAAATTTCTTGATAGAGTTATTAATACAACTGACATCTAATTTAGCAGCAGTGAACTCACTTTATTAAATAAAGGTCTGAAACACAATATTGGAACAAATCTCAATAATCACAGTGTTAAATATCTCATAGCCTGCACAAAACGTGCTTGTGACACAGCAAAACTAGACACATGTGAGAAAAATGCAGTTGCATACAAGACAAATAAACTGATAGTGAAACAACTTCGTACAATTAACACCCGCAAAAACACTGAAATTAAAGATTTGAAAAATATTAACAACAAACTGTCTCAAAGTATAGCACTCATAGTGAAAGCTGACAAAGGAAATTCTTTATCGTAATGCATGAAAGAGAATATGTAGAGAAAACCTTGCAATTTTTCCATAGCAACAATATTAGTGAAATAAAGTCAGATCCTACAGTAAAATTCCAAACTTAACTCCGAAAGCTACTACAAAGCTGTAACTTTTTATCGAACAAATATGAAATACGTAACTACATACCAATGAATCCCTCAGCACCAAAACTGCGAGCACAGCCAAAGGTTCATAAAGAAAATTGTACCATTCGCCCGATTGTTCACTCAAGAAACAGCCCTGCATACTTCATAAGCCGTAAACTGAAAGATCTCATTACCAAATACTATACATTTTAAAATAACTACGCCATACATAACACACATGAACTCATAAGCTTAATTAAAGACATCCACGTCCCACCAACAGCTAAATTAGCATCACTAGACGTAGTCAACCTATACACGAACATCCCTGTCAAAGAGACTATTAACATCATAAGAAACAATCTGCTTCAATATAAGAAAATTAGTGTTACAGAGATCTGTGCACTCATATAAATACTTTCACTTATTCTAGAGCATAATTACTTTCACTTCAACAACAAACTGTACCAACAACATGATGTTTCGGCAATGGGAAGTAGCTTAGCTGAGATATTGGCTGACATTTACATCAACCATATAGAACACAATTCTTCTCAACCAACCAGCACATCTCAAACAAAATAATCTGCTACAGAAGATATGTTGATGATACAATCTTGCTTTTTGATGGTACAAGCAATGAAATAGATACATTAGCAGCAGATCTAAGCAAAATGCACAAAAATGTTAAATTCACAGTTGAACATGAAACTAATAAAAGCATTAACTTTCTTGAACTGAAAATTTGCAATAGTAACAGTAAACATCAATTTAGTATTTACAGAAAACCTACTAACACAGATGGCAGTATTGACAACTCATCTTGCCACCCCCACCAACAAAAAATGTCATATTTCAGATCGATGTTACGCCGAATTAAAAAAGTACCAATGAGTGACACAGACCAACAAAATGAAATCCATATAATTAAAACAGTTGCTCATAAGAATGGATGTAAACCCACAATAATAGAAAAACTCCACAACAAGATGCACACAACAACCACAGATCCACTTCACAGCAGTCACTTCAAGCCAAATCAGTGTGCCACAGAAGCCAAACCTAAATATGCTGCTCTCCCATACATAGGCCCACTTTCATACCAAATAGCAAACTTATTTAAAAAGAAAAATATCACAATCAGCTTTTCCACAAATAATAAATTACAACAAAAAGTAATCCATGACGTAAATACCTCCAAGAGTCCCTACTGTAAATCAGGAATATACAAACTCAAATGCTATACATGCCCAAAATTCTACATTGGCCAGACAGGCAGAAGTTTTGAAATTAGATACAAAGAACACATTGATGCTTCAAGACTTGGTAACTTGAACAAATCCGCATTTGCAGCCCATATTGCTGAAGAAAACCGTTCAGTGGGAAACATTGAGAACAACTTAAAAATTTTACATCTAGCAGAAAAAGAAGCCACTATGAATGTATTAGAAGAAATAGAAATACACACACACACACAAACAGCAACCAAGACTGTATCCTTAATGAACAAACAGAGTTAGCTAACGCCCCTTTCCTGAAGAATTTCCAAAAGTTATTTTCCACCCTCCAAAGCAAATAATATTAGTACGCCTATCTGAAGATCAAGTAGCAAATTTACATGTTACTATAATTCTCATGATGCTAAATGTAATTAAATAATATACTATTTACCTAACTTTATAATTAATGTAATTTATAATTAATGTAACTCAAAACTTCAACGTCTCTGTACTAGTGTAAAAGGCATTGCAGTTGCGTAAATGAATATGTGATCCTTTCCAAACATAGGACATCATCGTCAAATGTTACGATAGATCATAGTATCTTTGATACTCGTATGTTTGTAAGTTCTTTGTATGTATCAAAACATGTGGTGCGTGGTAGAAATCTTCTCAGTGACAAATCTAAAGTGTTCAGTGAGAAATATTTACGTGTGCAACAATAAGAATGTAGTGGGAAGGTATTCACATCTGTTGGGCGAATGTTACAAAAATAAACACTCCAAACCGACGTTTCACGTAAGTTACATGCAACGACAATCTGTAACGCAACCATTTGTGTGTGGCGTGTTTATAATTATGCATTATTTATATTTTAGGACTATTAATATGTAAAAAACACACAAATGTCATAAAGAAAGCGTGTAAACCGTCTGAGGATGAATCACAACGATTCGAAACCGTTGACGGTACCCTTTGAATAGAGGAACTGAAAGTAAATTTGTGACTGGTTGCTGTCCTAACACCATCAACTGTATAAGTAGTTAATTATATTTTATAAATTGTGTATTATAACTTTGGTGTTATTCTGACAGGGATACCATTTAAGGTCGAATCTAGATGCAAGTCTAGGGACTTTTGGGAAATATGATACGCGCGAGGATGAATACCGTGTGGAAACTTTAGATGTTAATGGGAAGAGGATTTCTTGGGACCTTAAATGTGAAATATGAGTAGAACTAGTTTATTAAGAAGCAATGACCATACCGAAAGTTATGAGTTTGAAACTGTCAATACTTTTAAGGAAAGTAATTCTACCAGTGTGTTCACTATGCCATCTGGAAATATCAGTATTAATAAGCTGTTTGGACTTCTAGTGAAATAAAATCAGGAACAAATAGAGCTAAATAAACAACGTGATCTTAGAGGTAAAATCTTTATAGAGGAAATTTTAGAGCAAAACAAACAAAGCGTACTTAGAGGAAGGGAACTAGAGAACCAGCGTGAACTTAGAGAAAGGGAATAAGAGAAACAACGTGAACTTAGAGAAAGTGAACAAGAAAAACGACCCGAACTTGCGAAAAATGCTTTTCGGTAGCAGTTGTTAGAATTACAGAAATGCCGGCCGGTGTGGCTGAGCGGTTCTAGGCGCTTCAGTCTGGAACCGCGCGGCCGCTACGGTCGCAGGTTCGAATCCTGCCTCGGGCATGGATGTGTGTGATGTCCATAGGTTAGTTAGATTTAAATAGTTCTAAGTTCTAGGGGACTGATGACCTTAGAAGTTAAGTCCCATAGTACTCAGAGCCATTTGAATTACAGTAATAAATAAGTTATCAAGACCAAGAATTTATGAAAGAGGTATTAAAGATTCTTAATGACCCAGAATCACGTACTGAGAAAGGAGAGGAATACTTACTGCACAGATAGATACATTAACATTAAGTCTAAAATCTTCTTATGAAATGAACGAAACCGTGCAAACTTCGGGAAGCAAGTTAGAGGGGAATGTGGAGGCAAGACACAAAGAAGAGACTACAATAGCTGAACAGATCGATGAAGTAACTAAAGAAGTAGAAAATTTAAAAATTACAGGGCACGAGCAAACAGTCAACTAAGATAGAGGAGGATTTGTTAGAATGGTTAGAAGCAAGGGCGGGAGAAGTTCACATGCAACTTCAGAATGCTATCGAGAACGCGACTCAACAGAATAAACCCAATGCAGCCCGACGTGAGGATGCAGACAGCGTAGAACAAATGAAAGCAAAATTTAATCCCATTAAGGAGAAAGTTTTATCCGAGATGCCTAGTGGCAGGAACATGTGACCACTCGTTTGACAAAAGGTGAAGGTAGTCCTACAAGACAAAACCAATTTGAAAGACATCCGGAACCAGGAAGCGAAGATGGCGCGACAACGATCATAATAACAGTGGAAGTAGCGATGAATCGGATCTTGAAGCTCGATATTATGATCGCAAGGGACTGTTTCATCCTCTAAGGTTGAACACAGTATTTTCAAAGCTAATCAGTTTCAAATATTTTCGAACGACAAAAATGTATTTCCCCGATCTTGGAAGCAGCAAGATAAAATACAGTTTATAGTGTTAAAGACCAGTGGAGAAGTTTCATTGTGGGCATCCAAAGCAGCTGGAAGTTCGAAAAATTAATCATCGCGAAATATTGGTCGCAAAGCAAACAAAATCGATTAAAGAATGAAATTTATAGTCGGTATTTTACAATCCTAAGAAAGGGAGTTTACAAAAATACTTTGAAATGTACATCAATAAAACTCGATACTGGGATAATCCCATTAGACACAGAGAGGTTACTAGAATTCTCAAGGGAAAAACACGTATTTGTTTTCGCGAGAAATTAATAAACGTACCGGATGACGATACTGATCAATTTTTGTCAGTTATTGATTTAGGAAGACGCTAAGAGCATGGGGAATCAATTTCATTGTACTAGCTGTAACAACTCTCAACAAAATGATTGTTATACTGGCAGTAACAGTAATAGTAAAACGAAAGACAATTGAAAGGTTCACTATGTCAATCGAAATCAGAATAGTAAGCATAACAATCAGGATAATGGTAATCAGTCTAGAGAAAAAAATTATAAACAGCGTAACTCTAATACCAATTACAGAAGGAATGGAGAGAATCATAGTAATAGCGCTGAATATAGCAACAGAAATCATCAGAATCAGAATGTACACATTTCAAACGGTTTAATAGTAAACTAAAGTGCGAAGAGCAGTCGGGACAGCAAGGACAAGCGCAAGACAGGTGTATTCCGTGGGAAAATGGACCGAATATTCAGTAGGGGGCTCCCACTAATATTATTACAGCTAACGGACAATTTGTACCAAAGCCCGTAATGTCTAGGCCTGAGTATATCTCTACTAACAGTAATAATGAATGGAATGCTCAAAATTTTGGGGTTCGAGCGGTGGCGCTCTATGAAACGGGTAACCACTGAACAGATGCGACAAACTATAACCAGCTACCCTGCGCCTTCCCAGTGGAGCTGACGAAGAGGCGGGAGGCAATAAATTCTTAAAGGTGTGTGTATTGAAGTATAATAATGGTATGGATATTAGGGAAGAACTCTTAGATAATCCAGGAAAATTAGATAAAAATCCTATTGAAGTGGTGCAAGCCATGGTTAAAGTTAAAACCTTAGATGAAAATATTAGCATATTGTTGGACACTAGCACAACTTTAAGTGTGCTGAATATGGGATTTTACAAATATTTGAGTAGCAAACAGAAGTTGCCAGAATGAGATTTTGACTCTGCAGCGGATTGTGCGCTGATATGAAACTTCCTGGCAGATTAAAACTGTGTGCCAAACCGAGACTCGAACTCGGGGTATTTGCCTTTCGCGTCAAGAGAGCTTCGTAAAGTTTGTAAGGTAGGACACGAGGTACAGCAGAAGTAAAGCTGTGAGGACGGGGCGTGAGTCGTGCTTGGGTAGCTCAGATGGTAGAGCACTTGCCCGCGAAAGGCAAAGGTCCCGAGTTCGCGTCTCGGTCTGGCACACAGTTTTAATCCGCCAGGAAGTTTCATATCAGCGCACACTCCGCTGCAGAGTGAAAATCTCACTCTGGAAACATCCCCCAGGCTTTGGCTAAGGCATGTCTCCGCAATATCCTTTCTTTCAGAAGTGCTAGTTCTGCAAGGTTCGCAGGAGAGCTTCCGCAAAGTTTGGAAGGTAGGAGACGAGGTACTGGCAGAAGTAAAGCTGTGAGCATGGGGCGTGAGTTGTGCTTGGGTAGCTCAGATGGTAGAGCACTTGCCAGCTAAAGGCAAAGGTCCCGAGTTCGAGTCTCGGTCCAGCACATCTGCTAGGAAGTTTCAGAAGTTGCCAGTATTTTCAGTAGCCAACTGTACTTTGTCAGGTGCATTAGGAACCCATTCCGTAGCCATAAAGACCCAAGTCCAGGTGAAACAGTAGCGCAAGTGGAACGACTTACTAGCACCTTCTTGTTGGCTCCTAATTTAAATTACCCTTTCATTTGGGGATGAGATTTTATGCGTGAACGAGACGTAAGGCTTGACACTGCAAAGGGTTTGTGTTCCTTAACAAGTCAGGGACAGGTTGTTGAGTTACCGTTAGTACGGAAACTGGAATTTCAAAACAAAGTATGCTATCAAATTAAAATAAGAAGTAATGAAGCTACTCTACTTTAATAATAAGGATCACATGTATTTGTTAACCGATCAAGGAGCGTCAGAGGTCAATGAACTTATAAAATTTAAACTTCTAGAATCCGAATATCTTACTAATGAGCACGTACTAGCTGAAGTACTTTGGAATAATGCTAATGTTTTTTGATAAACAAAACCTGGTGTTATAAAGGATTATGAGTATGATATGAATATGCACCTTTATCAGACGTTCTGTAAAGCATCGTTCTCAACACGCTGGGGAAAAAAGGGAAAGGTGTCGAAGGAAATTCGAAGGATATTGGAATGGGATATTATTGACCTTCCCACTTCTCCATACAGCAGTGCCTTAGTAGCTGTGAGTAAATCTGACTGTAGATATTAATCAAATCATCAAATCTGTACGTACCAGACCGGAATACTTAGAAGAGTTGATCAGAGTTTTCATGGGGTGAACTATTTAACTTCTCTTGACCTCCGATCATCTTATTGGCAAACTAAATTAGCTAAAAATTCTAGAAGATACATTGCTTTTGTATTTGCCGGAAGGAACTATCATTTTAGAGTGATTCCTTCGAGTTAAACGTAAGCAGAGGCTCGACACGGTGTTGGGTTACGATTTACGAGAGAAAGTAACCACTTCTATCGATGATTTGCTAATAGCCACTGCTACTTAGAAAGGGAAAGTTGATTTCGTGAAGAGAGTTCAGTGAATACGGTGTAACTGTGAATCTAGAAAAATCTAAATTTGGCTGAGATAAAATCAAATTTCATGGACGTATTATTCCTTTGATGGGATAGTACCTCATCCGAAGAAATTGGATGTGATTAGAAATTGTCCATATCCTCAAACAAAGACACAATTAAGAATTTTTCTAAGTATGGCATCTTTTTCGGATAATTTTTACCCAATCGCTTACTAAACAATGATGTGCTTTTAGGACTATTAAAAAAGTATGTGCCTTGGAAATGCAATAACGAGTGTAGCTAAGCTTTTGACGATACACGCGTAGCTTTGTTAAAGGCTAATCTCTTGTGTCATCCTGACATCAATAAAGATTTTTGTTGTCACGGACGCGTCAGCAACGGCCCTAGGTGCCATGTTATTCCAATTCAAAGAGCCTGACAATTTGGAAAATATTAAGGTCAATTCATTTGCAAGCCGCACACTTCCCAACTAAGGGAGAGCATACACGATGACCGAGTGGGAGATATTACGTAGCTGTGGTGTGGGCTCTCAAGAAGTTTAGATATTTTGTATACGCAAAAAGGGTAGTAGTATATTGCGACCACAAGGCTTTGACCTTTCTTATGACGTGCAAAATTCTTCATTCAAGGCTAATTAGATTGGCTTTACTATTACAGGAATACCAAATAAAAATAAAGTATATTAAAGGTAAACACAACATTGTAAATGATGCTTTATCTCGTTTACCTGAAGGCACTGGGGATGAGAGTCAGCTAAACGAACTGAATCAGAATTTTAAAATAATGATTATACAAACAGTACCTTTTAAGAACGAGGTAGAATATTTATATAAAAATATGTCCAAGTTACAGCAACGGGACCAATATTGGAATAAGATTATGTGTAATCTACAGAATAACATTAGTCATTAACATATGCTAAAGTATAAGTTACATCTGAATATACTATTTCGTAAGATTATGGATGGGATGGCGTGTGTGAGTTTCAACGGTAATGTTTCCACAGCTTCTATGGTATTCCCATTATTCGTGGGGAAACTTTAGTGCTAATAAGTGTTCGGAGAAACTGAAACAATGCTGTTTTGTTCTCAAGATGAAGAGGAAAGTATTTGAAATCTTACGCAAATGTAAACTATGTCTAAAGGTTAAACCTATAAACTATTGTACAGCCCATAGTGCCGTCAAACTTTTGAACTTGTGTGATGTGACGTCATAGGGCCATTACCACCGGCGAAAGGAAGATTTAAATATGTAATAGCATTTTATGAAGTTTTTTCGTAGTTTCTATGAATGTATCCTTTACGATCTACTAATGCCTAACATATCTTAAGTAAACTGGTAAATGAGTATATTCTAAATGTAGGCAGACCCGCTGCTATATTGACCGATAATACTTCGTATTATGCTAGTAAGGCCTGGCATGAATGTATGGATAATTTAAGTATAAAACACATCTTTGCATCTCGTTACCATGCCGAGGCATCGCCTGTGGAGCGGGTTTTCCGGGACTTCAGCAGGTTTCGTAGAACATACAAATAGAGAAAAACCAGTATAGACGGATAGAATACGTTGGTATGTTTGAGAAGATCCATAACGAACTGTCTGATTCGTCCACCCAGAGTAGTCCTGTAGAAATAATGTTCCACAAGGAAGCATCCTGAAGAATGGATTAAGAACTTGCTGAGAATAGCTGATCCCGTAATAGACAGAAATGAACTCAGTAAAGTTCAGCTAGCCTTGCACAAGGCTGCGATGTTAAGGAAACGAACATGTGATAAGAAACTAATTAAAGTAAATAATATAAGTTGAATGATGAAGTACTCTTACGAAAACACGCCAAGTCGTCCGCGATGAAGAAGATGAATAAAAAATGGCAACATCTATATACCGGACCATATAAGATAATCGATATTCCACATCTGGACAGTTATGTTTTGGGAAATATCCATAATTAGGGGGATGTGGAGGGGGGACTTTCCAAAGGGTTGTTCCCTCATAAACACCTGTAGAAATATTATGAATGAGAAAAGAACGAGGAAGAAGAGTATAGTTATTGTCTTTAGGATAAATTATATTTTTTGTGTCATTTCATGTAAATGTAAGAACACATCTTAGTGCATGTTTTATGATGGTTATTTGCATTGTTAGTGAATTTATGTTCTAATATCAAGTTGAATAATTGCCTCAGATGTAAAGTTAGTTTTGTGAGGCCAATGTTGTAAAAGCAGGATGAGTACTGAGGCAGTAATTCAGTATGTAGCGCAAGGACAATTATTTCCTGTCTAATTGGGTTGATCCTCATTCAATGGAACAAACTGTGTCAGTTTTTTTGCAAAATATTATCGCCAGCTGGGACTGACCTGGTGCCAAAAACTGGCTAGAGGACAATCTTGGTACTATATTTAGTGATTTGATGATATGTGACTCAATGTTTAAAGATAAACGTGCAGGAACTGAATCACAACGTATGAGACAGAAGCTTGGTCATCGTATAAAACACAGAATCTGGGCTCGTGACTTGTAGTATGTGGTTAATTAAATGTCATGTCATCACGTGTTTGAAACTGAAAGGACAGAACCTGAGCTCGTGATGTGGGAGGTTGATTGATCTTGTGTTGTGACTGTAAGTGGGTAGAACTGAAAAAAACGGAATCTGTTCACGTAACTAGTTCCACAATTATTAAATGCATGACGATCTAGAATCTGTGTTGAAGACAGTGTCGTGAGTGATTTGGTGAACAATAACTAGGATTAAGTTCATGTAGTGAAGCTGAGATAACTATTTTAAATGTGACTAATTTATCCTTCTTTTGTCTTGAAGCGAGGCAATTGTTGCTATTATATATAAGCACAAATTTTATGTTCCAAATCCACACTATCTACGAGACAGAGTTGTGCGGAACCACTACCTTCGAGAGTCAGCTCGGTGCGACGTACCGACGCTGCACAACCTAGCAGATAGGGCGAGAATACACACCGACGCTGCCTGCAACATATTACGGGGCTAGATAACATGCTGAGACTGCCACAACTATCTGGTGGACGGGATGACATGTTGTCGCTACCTAGATTCTCTGATGGGACGAGAGCACATTAAGCTGCAGCATAGAACTTCTATACGAAACGAAATTCTAGAGATTGTACCAGTATGTTGTTGGGCGAAATTGCACGCAGCTAGGGACCAAGACGCTAAGAAGATGGCAACAACGGCAACCTAATAATCAGATGATCGTTCAAAGCTGCTTGTGTCAGAATTGATGATGATGTCAAGAAAGAAACCTGCGGGGAGCAACATCTGCAAAATAAAACCCCACGCCATAAAACCATGATGCATTGAAACGCAGTGGAAGGTAAGAAGAAGTCAATAATTACTTCGTCAGTCAGCAAGAAGAAATGAGATGCACCAATGATCAACGTATGACGTCTACCGCTAATTAATAATTATAAGAAGAGACATATTCGCAAACAATCAGTTGAACTAACGTTCTCCGCAAGGCATCAGAAGACGCGGGTACATGAGTTGGCAACAATCTCTCCGAGGCGCTGACGTAACGAATAAATATTGGAAGTCGGCATGCAGAAACCCTAACAACAATCTGTCGAGTCGCTAGCCTATTCAAGAGGCGGCTCGAAAAGATAAGTTCCATCTCAAATAATTGCTGCATTCCCCTGGGCAACCGCATGGAGGGCCCAAGAGAAGGGTGACTCGGAGTTGACAAGCTGATGTCACCTGAAAACTCTGTCGAGCTTAAGACTGAAGATTATTGTTTTAGACAACTTGTAAACAATTGTAAAATACTTGTAATGAAATTACTTATTTATGATGGGCAGACTTATTCTGCATAACTTAGCGATGAAGTATTTAAGTGGACTCTGTCTAAAATGTAGATACTTATTTATGATAGGCTGACTTATTCTGCATAATTTAGTGGCGAAGTATTTCAGTGAACTATACCTAAAATGCAGATACTTGTTTGTGATAAGCAGATTTTTTCTGCACAATTTAGCGATGAAGTATTTAAATGAACTATATATAAAATGCAGATACTTATGGTATGCAGACTTATTGTGCATAATATAGCCATAACTTAAATGATTTATAATATGTAAAAAATCTATGATGCTATTATGTAAACATGTTATATGTAAGAACCATTGCACAAACTAAGGTAAAAAGAACAATGTAACATCACCATCAGTTTTCACTATTCCCTCAACCACCACCTCCAAAAGACATGAGAATTATCCTCACAGACCACATTAAAATCCCCAAATAAATCAGCAAATGTAAGTCAATTCCCTCTTTTACGCTATATAAGGATGGCGGTCAAGGGTGAGAATGACAACATTGTGCAGCAGAGTGCAAACTGTTGTCGTTCTGGGGGTTTTATAACCATTCTTTTAATTAGGACCAATATTACCAGTCTTATTTTCATATAAGGGAGAGGTGATCGATAACATCAGTAATAATTAATTGCATTGAAATAGCTCTCTTGAGTTGATTTCTGCGCCCTGAATAAGTCTACATGGCTGCGGCGTACGATATAGCGGCCATTTCCGTGTGATACCTTACAGAAGGGTTCAGGGCACTTTTGTTAAACTACACGAAAACTGACTACAGTTAATTTATACGAGACGATTTTCGCTGTAAGGTCACGCACTAAGAATATCTGAGGAATTGTGTGCGAGAGAAACAGTAGCACTCAGTATTAAATTCTATTACATGCCGAATAACTGATAATAATATCTGTGGACTACACGAAGGGACGGTAAACTGAAAATAAAAGTGCACGAAGTTTGAACGACTATATCGAAGTATAGTAATGAACCATAGTCTATGCTATATATCTTTGAGTGACTAACTATAAAATTCACGGACATTTTAATTGCCGTAACATCTGAGAGTAATTGCAGGATCAGCCTTCGTTTTCCCTGTATACAAAACGCAACCATTACGATCATTTAATTATTATTGAGTGTTGTTAATAAAAAACTAAAGTTATTTCCATAACATCGTGTATATTGGTGAGTAATAACTAACATCCAAAGACGTTACTAACTTGTTGTCTTCGGTAACGCAGCAACAAATGAATGGTGATCGACTGAGCCAAAAAGTTTACATTAATCATTACGAAAACCCGAAATTTAGACGCTGTTGTAGTGAAGATGTTTGTGGCTGCTCCATCTAATGTACAGATATAACTAAAGGTCGAGCATATACAGTAGATAATAACACTATATCTTCCGTCAGAGAAGTCGACGACAGCAAATCGACGGAGGGCGGCTACAGATGTGCACACACACACACACACACACACACACACACACACACACACACACACACACACACACACACACAGGTTGTTTAGCGTACTATATAACAGAATGACTGCATCAAAAATTCGAATTCTATTGCCTCTACTTACAATACTTATAGATTAAGCAGCCCTTGTTGACAACTGAAGTCAGATACACATACCACATTTTGTAAGCACAACAGATCTCGAAATTAAGTATTTCTGCTTGCAAATTGTCTGTATATTTTACTAAAATACACATAGCTTTCTTACTGGAATTACTGAAATAAACTAAGTTGGTAGACGAGTGTAGTTCGTAATTTGTACGACATACTAATAATACGACACATAAAATTCATCAGAATACATAAAAACTGGTTCTATTACATTTCAAAACACACGTGAGCACTACTTATGATCTAACTTTCAGCTTAAAGTGCATTTGTCGATGACAGTTATAGAAGTACACAGTATTATAGTTACGACTAAATTCATCTAAATCTCGTCTCTAGAACTGATATCAAAGTGAGCCACATTATAATACCTTTGCTAGAGCAGTAACTTCATCAAGCAGAAAATAATGTTTTCATCTTCTGGTTTCACACAGTGAAAACTACATGACATATGACTCTTTGATGAAACCATAATAACACACATTCTTATACAAAATAAATGAGGGTTGTTATGATTTCAGAGCCACCCATATATTCTGGAACTATAATTTTTTGATCTTGTGTACACGAAGTTTAATGATGAGGCAGTGCGTTAATTACTGAGGTAGAATGTTATGTAGTGTGTGTGAGGCACGGCGGGAGGGGGGGGGGGGGACTGTGTGTGAAAAGCATCTGAAGCTGTAATAACTTGCCTCAAAACTGTAAAACCTCGCCAGAAACTGCAACAACTTGCACCTAAACTACAACAACTTGCCCCAAAGCAGTAACAACCTGAAACTTCCTGGCAGATTAAAACTGTGTGCCCGACCGAGACTCGAACTCGGGACCTTTGCCTTTCGCGGGCAAGTGCTCTACCATCAGAGCTACCGAAGCACGACTCACGCCCGGTACTCATAGCTTTACTTCTGCCAGTACCGCGTCTCATACCTTCCAAACTTTACAGAAGCTCTCCTGCGAACCTTGCAGAACTAGCACTCCTGAAAGAAAGGATATTGTGGAGACATGGCTTAGCCACAGCCTGGGGGATGTTTCCTGAATGACTGCAGATCCCGCACGTACACGTACAGTAAGTGAGAACAGACGTTGCAAATACGTGATGAAATCATGCCAATGGCGGATCGGTGACACATCGAAGTGTTTCCTGCTGGAAATTTAAAAAAATAAAACTCATAATAATTAAATAAATATGTGGACTGGTTAACTGACGCTAAAACAACCTTTAAGTGACTCAGGGAATGCTAGTATATTGTGAAATCACTGTAGCTGCAGTCCACAATGCTTACATTATGGAGACAGACGGCAGAAAGACGAATGCGAAAAGGCTTCTCCTAGCTGCTGCTCTCAAAAAATCTTAGCCTTCTTTTATAACACAGCCAATACATATATGAACAGAGACTCTGTGGTCGCAGTCTGTATACAATTTTTTTAATATGAAACAAAGCTTATTAGAAAAGTGGTATTATAATATCCTCTAGTTGGCTATAATGAAGGGATGATAGATCAACTACCGAATTACTTTTCTGCATCCGAGGAGACAAGAGAAAGTTGGGAACCAACTTAATGGAATGTAGCAGCAACACGTAAATGCATATAGCTGATAAAGGCAATTTATGGAGACATCTGGAAGAGGCGTGTAGCCAACAGAGTGTCAGATTTCTGCTGCTGATGGTTCTGCTAGTAATGATGTAAATGACGCTTGTATCCACACCGAACTTCTCCTAAAGGTCAGAGGTTCAGGTCCACAATATTCCAAACCTGCTATCTGTGCTTGGAACTGTATTTACTCCTAGTCCTTTCATAAGCTGTTAGCCTCTGATAATTTCCCCGTTTTTCGCTACAAGACTGTCGTTTGCAGAATCCATGCTGCTTCCTAGAGAGGAAATTTTTGGTTCAAAAAGTCAGACGGTATAAATACAAACATGTTTCACATTTCCCAAACAAATTGTTTTCAGCAATGTAGGCCTACAGTTATGCATAAGCGTCCGACGATCTTTCTTCAAAATTGGTATGATCTGAGTCTTTTCCACTCGCTTGAAACAATAAACTGTTGTTTCAAGAGGAGCTAGTTCCTTCTGTAAGTTACCTATAATCGTACAATGTCGGGTCATCTTTCTTTTTAGATTTTATTTCCTATTCCGTGATTGCAGACATAATAGTGCGATATTTCTCAGTGAAACAAGATAGAATTCAGTATTTCCGTCTGCTCTGTGTTATTTTCCGTTCCAGTGCCAGAATGATCACTGACTGACGATGTAAATGAGTTTAATTCGTTTACTGACAGTTTAAGATAGCTACTTCGTGTGTTTTTCCTTCATATCAGTGGGATAGTTTTTACTTTCGGCTTCATACGTTGTTTTCCGCATTGTTCACTTGAAAGTGCTTCAATATTTAAAAACTAAACTATCTAGTTAGGACTACAAGATTCTAGTAAGAAACTGGAGAAAACGTCCGTGAACTGTACACTGGACAATGTGGAAGGAAAATTACTCGACCACATGGAATACTGATTGCAGTTTCTTAGATACATTACTGTACTTTCGTCCATACTTGCCTATGACAGTGCACTGCTAGTTTTGCGGCAAAAATTCAGCAAGTGTTAGTGTCTTATCATTTCATCTTAAGGACCTATTTTATTTGCTCTGCTGAGAGGTGAAATTGAACAGATCGGGTATATCTCTTCCCCCAAAATTCTTCTTTCTCCGTTCATTGCGTTTCTTCATCCATTCTTTTGTCCACCCTGTAGCTCGTCGAGGAGGGTCCTCAAATAATTTGTGAGTGTTCATTTCTGTTCTGTATTCTGTTGTGTCTTGAAGAGTTTCACTTATGATAATTTACTTCAGAACTTCATGAACTTTGTTAACCAGCTGTTTATGTTTTTTCATCGATTAAACTAATGTCAGAATTTGATATTCATTCTATGTAAGTGATCATAAAATAGTTGTTGGTGTTTCTTGGTTGCATCTGTGATTTTTTTCTGCAAATTAACTGATTTCCTTAGATCTTTTCTTGGTCAAAATTTAGTATCTGCTTTCTGATCTCAGGATTTCATTATAAATTTCCAGTGTTCCGATTTTTTTAATTTATGATCTGACACCAATCATTGTAGTTTCAGACAATTAAAGTACTTCCGTATCAGATATTTAGTTGTAAATAACCACTGCAGACTGACAGAGTTTTCGGTTTTATTGACCTGGAGCTAGTTTTAACCTTAACACTATCATATGGTAGAACCTGGATTCACTGCAGAGCTTGAGCATATAATATTTTGCTGAGAGAACAGACATAATACAACATAATAACAATTGAAAACGCTAAGTATTTGCTTTTAAAAGTTTTCATAATCAAATCTTGTCTACCATTTTAATCATTATTTATTATTATGTGTGCATGTAATCCTATAAATATGTGTATGATAAACAAATGAAGTTACATACCAAACAGTTACATTTCACATCGATTCATGGTGTACATGGTGCATGCAGTAATATTATTGAGTTTGTAACTGAATCAAACTTTAAAGTAATTTGAATTATAGGCCAAGCAGTATATCCTTAAAGTCATTGTATGTGGCAATCAGTATTACAGTACATGCATTCACTATATTCACTTAATGTTATATTACTGTTTTGATGTACATTGGCTAAGAATAGAATACAAGCTACATCATATTATCAATTGATTATTACGTAACACAAATGAAGTATGCAAAAACTGAATGTCAAAAATGTAAAACGTGTTTGGGCGGTAAGAACTTTCAATCAAATGTGTTATGGAAACCAAACAAAAATAATATTTGAAAAGCTTTAGAATCATTATATTGCCCAAGAGGCTTTAGTATTAAAAGCATTATGTTATGGTCAGTGCTTGAATACACATTTACTGATGGTATTAACACATACATAATCAGACAACTAACAAATTTCCAGATATAGTAATTATTTGAGATGAGGCATTAATCCTCATATAACTCATACAATATAAAACTCATGAAATTCCAATATGAAAAGCTGGCAGGTTTATTTGTAGGTGTAGTACCTAAAACACCTGTCAATGTCTTTGCAACATAGCTGCTAAACACACTATGTGAATGTACAATGTATAGATAGTAAAAACCTTAATTCAATAATATCAGCTGTATTGTGCCATAAAAGTAGATTTTTCTGCTTTACACAGTTTCGCAAATATTAAAACATTAAAAATTATTATGTAGAAAGACATTATCTTTGCATGATAACTGCTAATATCACACACAATATTCATGATTCTATACTATAATATAATAAAATATTATATAATAGCCGCCCAGTATGAATAATAAACAAAAGAAAAATTCGGAGTAGGTATGAAAATCCATGGAGAAGAAATAAAAACTTTGAGGTTCGCCAATGACATTGTAATTCTATCAGAGACAGCAAAGGACTTGGAAGAGCAGTTGAACTGAATGGTCAGTGTCTTGAAAGGAGGATATAAGATGAACATCAACAAAAGCAAAACGAGGGTAATGGAATGTAGTGGAATTAGGTGATGCTGAGGTAATTAGATTAGGAAATGAGACACTTAAAGTAGTAAAGGAGTTTTGCTATTTGCGGAGCAAAATAACTGATGATGGTCGAAGTAGAGAGGATATAAAATGTAGACTGGCAATGACGAGGAAAGCGTTTCTGAAGAAGAGAAATTTGTTAACATCGAGTATAGATTTTAGTGTCAGGAAGTCGTTTCTGAAAGTATTTGTATGGAGTGTATCTATGCATGGAAGTGAAACATGGACGATAAATAGTTTGGACAAGAAAAGAATAGAAGCTTTCGAAATGTGGTGCTACAGATGAATGCTGAAGATTAGATGGGTAGATCACATAACTAATGATGAAGTACTGAATAGAATTGGGGAGAAGACGAGTATGGGGCACAACTTGACAAAAAGGAGGGAACGGTTAGTAGGACATGTGCTGAGGCATCAAGGGACCACAAATTCAGCATTGGAGGACAGCGTGGAGGGTAAAAATCGTAGAGGGAGACCAAGAGATGAATACACTAAAGGAGATTCAGAAGGATGAGGGTTGCAGTAAGTACTGGGAGATGAAGGAGCTTGCACAGGATAGGGTAGCATGGAGAGCTGCATCAAACCAGTCTCAGGACTGAAGACCACAACAACAACATGAATTATAAGATCAGATTATGGGGAAAGGTCACTAGACTTTCAGCCTTTAGATGACTGCAAACATTGCTGTATACTGGATATCAATAAATATTTGTATTATATATGTGTTTACAACCATAGATCAGTAATTTAAAATGCACATAATATCATTTATGTGTATTATTTTAGTATTTACCTGGAGTCCTCATCTAATACTGCTTATTAAAATTTGTATTTAGAGTGATGATGCACTTATCTATTCAAATTGTTTGGAATCTCTGTGACGTTCTCTTGCTGAATAAACAAACCAATGAGCGATCTGCACTTCTCAGTATCCTCCTGTTAGTCATATTTGTTCTCAAACACACACACACACACACACACACACACACACACACACACACACAAGGGCAGTATTTTGGGGTGGATCACATGACTGTTAGGTCAGCTATCTCCATTATAGACCTACTGCGTTTCCCCAGAATGCTGCGAGTCTTTGATTGTGATCATTCCATTCTATATCACCACAAAGTGTTAGAGTCAAAATTTGATTTTCGTTCACTGATTTCATCTGTGAGTCACTGATATTGTAGTCTACATGTTCTTCTACACTTTAGTGCTTGTGACTCACTCGCAACAGTTTGGCAGAGGTTTCATAGAACTCCTTTCATACTATTTTCTCAACTGTTTCACTCTGAAATAGTAAGTGAGAAAACTGAAGATATAACATTTTCTGTGCGACCCCTGATTTTTACCATTTTATTACGATTGTAATTTCTCCTTTGGGGTGGTGGGTCTCAACAAAATATTTAGACATTCGTAGGAGAAATTCTGCAATTGAAATTCCATGAAAAGATCTTGCCAAAAATGATTGCCTCCCCAACTCACATTATCTATGGCATTCTCACCACTGTTTCGTGATAATACAAAACTAGCTACCGTTTCCTTAACTTTTTGGATGTATACTGTCAATCCCATCCGGTAAGGATCCCAAACTATGCAGCAGTACACCAGAAGACGTCGGAAAAGTGTGGAGTAGGCTGTCTCTGGAGAAGACCTGTTGCATTTTCTAAGTGCTCTGCCAATAAAACACAGTCTTTCGTCAACCTTCTTCACATAAATTTCAATTTGATGGTTTCAATTTAAGTTATTATAACTGCAATACCTAGGTATTTAACTGAACTGACAACCTTTAAATTTGTGTTATTTATTGTAAAACCAAAATTCAACGTAATGTTTTTAGTACTCATGTGGAGGACTTGACACTTTTTTATGCTTAGAATCAACTGCCACTTTTCACACCATGTAAATGTCTCATCTAAATCTTTTTGCAGTTCATTTTGATCTTCTGATGACTTTACGATAAACGGCAGCATCATTTTCAAACAATCTACAAGAGCTAGTAAGACTGCCTCAGAATATAAATTGTTCATTAAGATTAAGAAAAGCAAGTGTTACTGTCTTATCATTTCATCTTAAGGATCTATTGTTATTTGCTCTACTGAGAGGTGAAATTGAACTGATGGAGTATATCTTTTCCCCCAAAACACTTCTTGTTCCGTTCATTGAGTTTCTTCTTCCATACTTCTACAATACTTCGTTGGTGAATAGCAGATATCTGTTTGTGTTTACTAGTTGACTTCCCCTTAATTACTATGAATTGTGAGCTTTCGAAAAAGAAATCACGAGTCCAGTCAACACTTCACAGAAATTCTGATTAAAAGCATTAGAACAACACAGCGTCAGTGACGTAAAACAAGTATTCTTACTTGTCTTTCTATTTGGGTATCAACTAACTGTAATATATTTGCGAAAACATTATCACTACCTTCATGGTTATAAGACTTAGTACACTGAAACTTTAATTGGAGACACAACACTTGTTCTTTTTAACAAATATGTCGTAATATCGTAGTTTTCCCTCTTTCGATTGGAGACTGTGGTTAGATTTCTTTACGGTGTCTTCATACGGTGTTTGTAGTTTTCCAGTTCTTTATTGAATAGCTTCCTGATTTTGCCCTGCCAGTCTATAATGGCTTTCAGAATCTCACTCAATAGTTTCAATTTGTCTGTACAAAAGAATTCCGAACATTATAACTGTTGATTTTGAAATTCATATCTGGCTCCTCCCACATATTACGTCATCCCATATTAAATTTGTAGTACAGTTTCTGTAGCTATTTCATCGAATTTCTCAACAGACTGAAATGCTTCTTGTTTAATAATGGAGAAAATTATAATGTCATCAGCAAAGGGTAGATAATGTAGATGAATTGTGTTTCGATTCGAATATTTCTGCTAATTGTTACACCCTCCGATTCATATTTCATCGACTAATCGTTAGTCCATAACTTAATTGAACAGTAATGAGGATAAATCATGCCACTATTTGACCTCTACTTGATCTCGGGTGGAGTTCCTTAATGAAGAAGACATTTGTTATTTTCATTACTCCAATTTGGTCATTTATCTCCAGGAGATGTTGCAAAATTTTATTCTTTGGCAAGTAATGGTGGTGGGCACGTCATTATATGCTATAAAAAGACTAATGATTAAGTATTAAAAGTCTCGAAATAATGCCACACTACAGAGGGGCAAGTATGCCCACCCTTGAATCAACCAGAAAGTCAACCGTCAGTCCCCCCATGCTCCTTGCTACTCACTACCACTCATTCACCATCCCTCACCAACACCCAGTGAAACATTAGGGCCTCTTAACATTCCCCAGATACAGTTTTGGTTAAGTGACTTACAGATTTCAAACGTAGTTTGAAGCTTTTATGCACATAAGCAGGAACAATTATAGTGACTCTGGGCCAGTCCTCAGACCTGGCGTTCTTTCCCGACCTGCCTGCTATTTCCATGAGGGACTCCATTACCCGCCCAACGTTGGATCTCCAAATTACTAACACACCCGCCTTCGACACTTGTCCGTTCTGGGCTGCAAAATCTGCCACTGGCCCCACAGGAGAAGCATCTGGTTCTGGCTCAGAAATGTTATCGCCACTACATAACACTTGTACCTGTTGCTAGTGCGTAATGAGCTAGCCACGGGACTAGCTCCGACTTTCGCTCTCCGCCGAGGGATACGCGAACCCACCTCTTCCGCCTATCTTACTCTCTCTCTCTCTCTCTCTCTCTCTCTCTCTCTCTCGTAAAGACAGACCTATCAGATGTTGTGTATCAGAAGACACAACGACAATATGCTAACTAGCGGATTCCATTGATACCAAAGGTGTTGTCGGTCTTGTCACTGGCGTCACGATATCATTGCAGCGTTGAGCAGCAGTCTGAAGCCTGGCAACGCAGCTTTCGGCTGATTATGGACCGATGCCAATTGTCCTTGTGTCCGCAAACAACAAGCACAATCCTTAGCCATATCGCACTGTGTAAAAAGTGTAAAAAGAAAAAGGTTCAAAACTCGAAACATACAAACGAAGCAGTCACAACTAATCAGTAGAGTGAGAAACAGACCTCTAAAAGAGAGAAAATTACCCGACTGTGGCACTGCTGTACTTGGAAAGTAGATAAAATGTAAAATAAAAGGATAAACAAACACAAACACCTGCTACACAAATTTCTCATTATACCCCAAGGTTAAGCGTCTGCAAGCTCTCAATCCAGAATAAATTACACTATAGAAAACAGATGTAGGCATTAACACTCTTCATTAGAAGCTTAGCACACACAAAACGTGCTGCACGAAATAAATACGAAAGATTTAAACGTTATAAACACACTCAATCATATGAAAGCACAGATAACATTCACTTCTTGACAGAACTTTAAAAAAAAAAAAAAGCACCAAATTAAACACTGTATATAAGACAAAATACTGGTACTGCTGCTCCTGGGCGTTCCTCCAACCTGGGTAGCTGGACGAACCATTTGGTATTACTCATAATGATCAAGGGAGATGTGGGGGAGGAGGGTGGTTGGGAACTGGCAACTGGTAGGAGGACGGGAAGAAAGAGAACTCGATCTGATAGGTTTATCATCAACACCAAAAACAGGTACCTACCATTGCCAGAGTTAAGTGGACAAGAGCCTAAAGTAGAACGAGGAGCAGGAAATGTGCAGCACACTTCAACCGAGGCCAAGGAGCCTGTGAATGTACAAAGTCTTCGGAAGAAGAAAGTGCGGCTGCTAGGTAGTAGCCATGGGCGAAATATAGGCCCTGAGTGACAGGAAAGTTTAGGGGCAGCGTACCAGGCCACCAGTATCTTCAAACCAAATGCAGGGCTAAGTCATGTGATAGAGGACCTAGGGTCTTTATGTAAGGACTTTACAAAAGAGGACCGTGTAGTGATAGTGGGTGGGGCAGGAAACAGTTTAGACAGGTATGGGGCGTATGACGCAGGTAGTGACCTGGACAAGATAGATTCCCTGATTCATAGTACCAACGTACACTTTGTTGATCTATTCCGGCGTCATGATCGACCACACCTTGTAGGAACTATGAGGTGAACCAGCGTGAGGTTAGGGATGGCTCTGAGGACAGCCAACTTTGCTCGTGTTTCTCTGGTGCCCATAGGGACTATCAGAAGATGGGGTTTCACTAGGCATGGCCTATACATAAACAGGACTGGGAAGGGAAGATTGGTACAGGTGATTCATGAAAGTATAGGTGGTCGATCTAGGGCCACACATGGTCAAATACTTGTTGTCATAGGTAAGAAAAGTAGGTCTTTTAGGACAAATCCAGACAACAGGTTCCCCTGTCTAAAGAGTTTCCCCAGCTGATTAAAAAATACTGAAACAATCACTCACAAAACAGATTTTAACACTTCAAATATCACGTACACCAGATGTCACAAAGAAAAACAAACCATTGGAAAGAGTAACATGGGGAATTTCACAGACTTAACAATCCTCCATCAAAACATACAACCAATAAAAAATAAAATACAACTATTAGAAGTTGAGCCCCAGTCTTTCAACTGCACTGTAGTTTGTATTACTGAGCACTGGTGTAGAGACACAGAAATCCAACATGTAGTATTATCATTGTATGAAAAGGCAAACTGTTACTGCACTATTGCTTCATGTGGTGGAGGATCTTGCATTTATATCGGAAAAGGAACACAGTTCAAATCAAGATATGACCTCAGTACAGTAAGTGAAGACAAACACTTTGAAATATCAGCTATTGATTTAATAGGGCTTGATATCACCAAGAAATTTTGTATATGTATAGATCTCCCAGTGGCAGTGTGGAGACTTTATTCAATAAATTAACGGAAGTTTTCGATAAAGTCTCAAGTACAAAAGTCAACATAATTCTGTGTGGGGACATTAACATCAACTCTAATATCATAATTGGATCCAGCAGCACCTTCATAAACATCGTTCAAAGTTTTGGCATGTCCCTATTGCTCAATAGTGGAACAAGGGTTAAAACAATGACTGCCTCAGTAATTGAACAAGTGGCCACAAATATGGACAGGGAAAAATGTGATGTAGCTGTTAAAGATCTCGGACTATCAGACAATCTCTGATAAACAACAGTAAAATCACCCATCGAATCATTCCCTAAACTACAAGCGTACAAAAGAAAACATCTATCAAAAATCAAAATAAAAGATTTTTCAAGAGAACTAGAAAAACAAATCTGGGATGAAGTGTATAAGGAAACTAATGTGCATATTAAATTTTCTAATTTCTCCATATTGTTTAAATTTAACTTTGAAAAGGCATTTCCAGAAGTATGCAGGTCTATATCAACATCTCACAAAAACATATGGATAACAACAGGTATTAAGAAGTCCTCCCAAACGCTTAAACACCTCAGTTCCATGAAAAATACTCACAACAATCCATAATTCTTAAATTTCTACCCTAGGTACAAAAAGATCTGTAAGAAGATGCTGATTGCTGCAAAAAAGTCATTTAATGACAAAATAATATATAATGCAGAGAACAAAAGCAAAGCAGTTTGGGATGTTATAAAAAAGGAAATAGGGAGAGGCAAACAAATGCAGAATAACATATTGCTAAGGGAGGGGTCTAAGGTAATAAACGATCCACAACACTTAGCAAACTATGTAAGCGAGCATTTTTCAATTATTGCAGAGAAGTTACAGCAAAAATTCCCCAAAACAAATACAACACCTGTAAATAATGTTGCACTAAATACAATGATATTACTTCCAACAACAGAGAATGAATTCAATAAAACTGTTCAAAAACTAAAAAAATAAAAAGTCAGTACGCTTAGATGAAGTACCAATGTGTGTACTGAGACAATGCATAGCGATTATTTACGGCCGCTTAACAAATAAAATTAATGAATCCTTCACATCAGGGTCATTTCCAGGGCAGTTAAAACAGGCAAGAGTTGTACCTTTGCTTAAGAAAGGTAATGCAGAAGACATACAAAATCACTGGCCCATTTCCCTACTGTAAGCATTCTCAAAAATAATAGTAGCAATTATGAGACAGTTAATGAATTACCTGAATAAATACAATCATTTAAGCAAATCACAGTTTGGTTTCCAAAGTGGCAAAAATACGGAGTAAGCCATAGTAGAATTCACAAAAGCTGTACTCGATGCTCTTGATAAAGGTGAATGTGCCACAGGCATATTTTTGGATATTTCTAAGGCGTTTGATTCAGTAGACCACAAGTGTCTATTAAATAAATCAGAAGCATTAGTAATTAGAGAGGTAGCTAATGACTGGTTTCGATCTACCTAACAGATAGGGTACAAAGAGTAGAGATAACACATACTTCAAATAGATCCAAACATTTAGTAAAACACTTATCAGAATCAAAATACATTAATATAGTGGTTCCACAAGGTAGCATATTAGGACCAATACTGTTCCCAATATACATCAATGACTTTCCCAGTAGTGTTAGTAATGCTGAAAAAATTCTCTTTGTTGACAGCAATATGATAGTCACTGAGGAAACAAGTGAACTGCTTGCTCAGAAAGCAAATGAAACTCTCAAGGAAGTTTATGACTGGTCAATAAGCAATAAAGTGACATTGAACATAAAGGAGACTAATGCCATGAATTTCAGTTTGAAGAGGAAAAATGACAATGTTAAATAAATGTATATGACGCCTCTATAGACTGTGTAACAAATGCAAACATTCTAAGAATGATGTTGATTCTCAGTTGAAGTGGTGTGAACACTCAAAGGTACTTGCAAACAGAATGTCATCATCATGTTATGCCCTTAGAATCCCATCATCAGAGTGTAAGATGCAGTGTCTTTTACTACATATTATTCATATACTCACTCACTTCTTAGCTAAGGCGTTCTCTTTTGGGGAACAAACGCACAAAAATATGAACACAATTTTCAAACTTCAGAAAAGAGCCATAAGAATAATAACCAAAAATAGTAGTCGAGCTCATTGTAAAGATCTGTTTAAAACAATGAGGATTTTAACTGCTCCATGTGAATACATTTATCAGTCAGTTGTACACGCAGAAAAAAACTGTACAATAAATTACCAAAGACATTAAAGAAATTGCAAAATACACTTATTTAAAAAGGCAGCTAAAAAGTACCTGTTATGCAGCACATTGTATACATTGAAGGATTACTCAGATAAAATAGAGTAGAGGTTTGGATAAAAAATTACACAAATAAATAATAATAATAATCATTATAAACCATCCAACATTCCACATAACACCTTCACTTTATGGTCTTTCCTTCTTTTTTTCTTTCTGGAAATACTTACCACTAGCTATGCATAACTCATTACCCACACCTCTTCCTCTTTCTGAGCTCAACATCTCACTCATTATAGAGTGATGCTGACTCAGTTCTTCAGGATAGCAAATGGGAAGGTGTGGTACAGAAAATGGCCCAGAAATCACCAGTGTGTGTATATTGTATACCAGGAGTAAATCTAATGGTTGTCTTTAACTAGAAGTCTGTAAATATATGTGTATACGAATTACTGATATTAAATTGATCTAAACTTGTAAGTACTTTGACATGTCCTATATCCTTGTAAAAAGAGATCCACAGATGGATAAAGCTACTACTACTACTACTACTACTACTACTACTACTACTATTTACCACTGCCCATTACACATTACTCATTACTCATTACCTGTTACCTGTTTATCCCTTACTCATTGCCATAGGAAAAAAAAAACATTGTTTATTCTGATAATTTTTTCTAGAATTTCATTTCAAGCTGTAAGTTAGATGGGTGTTCATATGTGTTTCCCAATGTAACATGTGTGTCGTATTACGCCGGTACGAGAGTCAAATGCGCTGGATATCAGCAAAACATGACTTGTTTGAACAAGCAAAACACTCAGTCAGCGAGTTCAGTCTTACCAAAGCGCATGTCTGTCTTGTGACACTTGACAAGCATCACAAAACTATTCAGATATGGAAAATAAGTACAGTTCATATAATTTATGTTATTTTTTTCATTAACGCAACTGAACATGAGGCAAAAACATTTAACCGTTGAACAAAGCTATGATTATTTTGTGATTGGGTATACCCTTTTAATGACCTGTAAAGTACTTTTAGATATGGAAATACTGCTAGTTACATCCCTCATAGGTTTTTTAAGTGAATACTTTTGAATATGGAGCAAAAATATTCATATCTTTTGGATACTTTCCAATTCGATCAAAAATACAGAAAGTTTCACCTTTCACATAATCTTCTTGACTAAATACTTTTGAATATGGTGCTTAAAAAATTTTCAGAGCACAGTCAAAAAAGCTACATTGTGACTGACTGTTTCATTGTAGTGGTCTGTAAAGTACTAAGCTCCGACTGGAAGACAAGTGAGGGGAGGAGAGGAGCAGGTGTTGCAAAGCACGCCCGGGCTAGTTCCGCCACCTCAGGCTTTTTTAATATTTTTTATCCATCTTTAATTTTCAAATTTCCTTCGATTCGCCATGTTTAATCTTTTACATGTTCTGCTACCCGCCATATTTAATTTTTAAATTTCTCGTCAACTGGTATGTGGGGACATCACGTTTAGCCGCGTTGTGTGGCCGCGCTGTTAGAGACGCCATGTCACGGACAGCGCGGCCCCTCCTCCCAGACGTTCGAGTCCTCCCTCGGACATGGGTGTGTGTCTTGTTCTTATCATAAGTTAGTTTAAGTAGTGTGTAAGTCTAGGGACCGATGATCTAAGCAGTTTGGTCCCTTAGAAATTCGCACACATTCGAACATCAGGCTTTCAAGGTTATTCATGATGTCATAGCAAAAATACATTCAGTGGATCGTGGAGACAGGACGCTAGATCCGAACTCAGGCTGAGGGGTGGTCTAGAGTCACTGTATTATTCCTGTTCACGTAACTCTTGAGGATGAGCAAAACAATCTCTAAGTGCGTTGCTATTTAATGAAGTAAAACACTTTTTTTGGACTGCAACCGTAAAAAGCAAATAACATATTTCACGAGTCTTACGCCGTTCATATGCCAACAGTTACCATCAATTACCTTTCATTTATTCTCTGATTTACAGTTCTTTCTCCCACTTATGATAACCATCCCATTAATTCGTATTATTTCCATATGAATTGATTATACATGTTCATTGCACTAAGCACTTACGGCATATCTTCGTATTTCCTGACCATAACAGCGAGCATTTTCGACAACTGCATACCTTACTGGCCGCTGTAACAACTTGCTTGCTGATGACATGTTAAACTGTGAGTCAGGGCACCGTGGCTAGGACGGAGTAAGATCGACGCACAACGCTTGAAAATATTTGTTCTGTTAAAATTTCAGCCTACGAATGTGATGCCGTGTAATGGCAATGGAGTAGAAATTTTATCTCCGTCGTCAAAGAGTTGTGCTAGTTATCGAAAACACGTATTAGAGTACTGGGAATCAAATCATTGCTAATATGCTATTATACCTGTAGCTCTTCGTTAGTGTTAATAAATGATAGTTATTACATTAATAAGACTCTGAACTTCTTTAAACATGATCATATTGTAGAGGTTTTTTAAATATCCGCTATCAAAGTACATAATTGTGATAAAATCCTTCGTCAATAATTCCGAGGTTTTGCTTAAAACCAAAATAGAGAAGAGCAATGTGCGTATGATTAACCCTAAAATGCCTATTTTAACGTCAAAAGTTACATAAAAGACTAGCTGCCCGGTGGTTGGCTCCTGTTGGAATCCCAACTTTTTCATCAATTGTTTCTGTCAAAATAAAATTTAAGAACTATATACATTCGACACTGTGCACTGCTTAAAAAATAGTTATGAATTTATTCATTCCGTTAATGACCTAAGACCACCGAGTGACTGTGTTGTGTTCTTCTTGAATATCACTAATTTAGACACCAATATTCTTATTACAGTAACTTCAGAGGTGGTTCGGAATAATCTTGTTTCCCATAATAAAGCATAATGCATGGTGAACTTGTTGAGCTAGTAGGTCAAATCTATTTCTTTGTTATTTTTCGTTTAATGGATGCATTTTGAGTCAAAATGACGGCTTGGCAATGGACTCAAGCCTTTCTGTCATTTTGTCTCCGGTTTTATAAACAGTTTGGAGCGCAAACTCTCCGCGAAGGAATAATGACGATGCACTCAAGCAACAAGAAATTTTTAACTCTTTACACCACTATTTTCGTTTCACTATGGAGTTTGAAGATGAGGTTTCTGTTAACTTTTTGGATTGACGGATAAGTGGGAATGGAAAGTGTTTAGAATACGAGGTTTTTCGTAATCCGACAACAACAGATGTCATTATTACTGCGACTTCTAACCACCTTCATCACAGAAGAAACCATTTTTTCGTTCAATGGCCCACAGATTAAAAAGATTTGCACTTGACCACGAGGCCACAGGGAGGGAAAAGCCACCATTATACAGATAGGGACTCCAAATGGATTTAGAGAAAGGGAATTAGGAAAATGGATCAAAAAAATTGTCAGAGACTCACGTAGGAATTGGAGTAAAGAACGAAAAAGTTAGATATGCTGCTGTGACGATAAGATTAATAATGAGCTCAAAAACTATAGCGTGGTGGTAGATTTGAGTGCTATTAACAAATTGGGGAAGCTTCTCTGACACAGTATAGAGCAGCCTCTTAAAAACTTTTGCAAAGGGGAGGGGAGGCGATTAAGTGTGGAGTTTGTAATACGTTTTGTATCGGACAGACTGGGAATGAGTTCAGAACGGTTATCCTGGCTATAGTAATGCAGCAGGAGCTCGTTTAAGTCGATGTAGTCATCAGGTGACAGGCGAAAACAATTTACAGATTCTTCATTATGAGAATAAAGATGTGTATTTGGATATCTTGGAAGAGCTAGAAATTTTCGTACAGAGACGGCGCTCCCATGGCCGATTACTTAATGAGCATATTAGTGGAACAAGATATTGGTTTTTTCATATTTCTGGTAATGTATTCAGTTGCCAATAAAAATAAAAATTGTGCGGCCTTTGCGGCAATTATTTATAACACCAAACGTAAGGTGACGCTTCCCCGCAATTTTGAGTTTATTTTCAAATGCTGTAATTTTCACTTAGATTATAATTGTTGTCATATCTTACACGTTTTCCTGCCTTCGAGCCTTACTTTTGTTATTGTTATTAATCTGGATATACAACCACATTAAGTTTCCTCATGGCACTGGTGGCTCCGCCACCTGGCATTACGTTAGCCCAAGATGTCCCCTATCGCCCACAGCGTTAACTGCATCTGTGGCTCTGGTACATTTGGCTTCTGTCAGTGCGAGTGGAAGGTTATTGCATCTGATATACTATATGCATTTCTAGACGTACGGCATTTACAACTGCCTCTTGAGGTTCTACAATTGCCTATGGTATGTACATGTTCGCCTATTTTGACATCTTCGGTTTTTTGTTTTTGTACGTTTGTGAACCTTGCAATTACGTATACTTGCATTGTATTATGGAAAGAGTTTGCAATCCCAAATTTTAATTACTGACAGTCACTAGACGATGGGTAGAGCCCGAAAGATGTTGTGAACGTAGAAATAAAAAAATCTCCTCCAACTGCTACGAGATCTTTTCAGCAACCAACAAACATTTTTAGAGCCATTTTTATCAAATTATTGTTGTGTTAACTACCCTGCTAGCGATGACGAAAGCGCCTATTTTCAGTTTATGATTAAATTTTCTGTTAAACGGTTTCCATTCACCCCTAACATGCACTATCTGTTTTCTACAGTAAAGGGTACTGTATTTTGACACTGTTTCCCTTTTGTTTAGCGAAGAACACAACCGCGTTATTTCCATGTATGTCCAGATAATGATTATTTTAGTGTTTTGTTCCCCCTTCTTTTCTGTTAAACATTTATTCCAACCATGTTGATATCCTGGAACAAAATTGTTGCCCGTGTAAGAAGGGGATGAATCCATTTGGCTACTGCCAGCAGTTTTAGAAACGAGCCACTTTGTTTCCTGTTACCAGGTTCCAGTCGCCATGCAGAAGCAAGGAGATAGAGAGGGCATTACACCTGGTCGTGAAGGTGAAAGCGACTACCGCCTCGCATTCTTTTCGTGAAGAGAACAAAACGTCTCCCCAAGGGAGACCATTCGCGCCCGCCGACCGAGCACGTGTATTATAAAAAAAGTCATTGAAATTCCCAAGGTCACACAAATAATATAATTACAGTATCGGCTTGTTATCTAGTAATCCTGAGGCTGAAATAAGCATTGCAAAAAATTTCTGTGTGGGCAATTCGACTGAGCGCCGTTGATTATTAACGAAGTCTCCACGATAATATCGTAGCAAGTGTTTCGAATTAATATGTAATTACCAGTCTCTTTACGGGGGACGTTCATGAAATTGACCGAAAATGTAAATTTTCAACTTATTTTTTATTTATTAATAGTACTCATGAACAATAAGTTACCGAAGTTTCAATGACGAAATCGCCGCTGAAGTGCCTGAAAAACAATTAAATGTCTGACGTGACCTTCCCTCCATACTCACTTTTTGAAGTAACACTTCAATACTAGCTCGGTGGACAACGATTCCGTGGATTACTTTAAAGAAAACTTGCACGATATACATAAAAAAGCCTGTGAACTATACTCTGCTTTTATAAATTATCTGTGAGTGTTCCGCATCTCAGAAACCGTAACAAAACAGGTATTTGTTTATGAAGAAGTAATTCTTGTTTTGCATTGTGCTACTGACGGAGATTTACCCATGTGTTCGATTATGATACGTTTCTTGTACGAGGAAAGTAGAGAGAATGCACATGAAGATAAGAAATTTCACTCAAGACATCTTGAGAAAAATACATTTACATCTCCTTTCTGCAAAAATGGCTCTGAGCGCTATGGGACTTAACATCTGATGTCATCAGTGCCCTAGAACTTAAAACCACTTAAACCTAACTAACCTAAGGACATCACACACAACCACGCCCCAGGCAGCAGTCGCACGGTTCCGGACTGAAGCGGCTAGAACTGCTTGGCCACAACGGCCGGCCTCCTTTCTGCAACTGAAAAGTCAGTTGAAGACATGGTAAAGGAAAGATGGCAGAAAACAATATACCAGAAGAGAAGCCTTGAAGGGAAAGAAGACGCTGGGTACAACTCTAGGGCCTTCTGAAAATATGATATAAGAAAAAAACCTTACGTTGAACTATAAATTGCGTTTACTGAAAATTATGCCTTTTTGTGGACCTTTTTCTCAGACTTTATAAAAGCTATAATTGTGAAATTTTGTACACTTTTTGTATAAACCCAGTAAATATTGTCTCAAGAGTACATTTTGAAATTCCGAGTGTAAAGTGAGATAAGGGGAAGGATGCTTGGAATTTCGCATCAGTTTTAAAATATGCTTACAGAATTCTAATTAAGAATTATTGAAATGTTCCTATTCGTTATATTCAAAAAACCTCATAACAGAATGTGCAAAGAGATCAGAGACAATTTTGCAAAGATATCTTGAATATTTTATGAGAAAGAGGTTCATATTTTATTTTTTGAGAATTAAGTTTTGCTTAAAAAAGTTAAACATACATTATCCCAAGAACGTAACAGTAAATGTGTGTGTTTCATGTTAAGCGTGGGACATAATTTCATTGCTTTTTTTTTTAAATTGTGGATTTGTTGCATCTCTTAAATAGAGCGTGTTTTTCATGAGCGTTTACCCTTAAGATAACTGTTACTCAGAATGGTGTAATCGTTGCAGAGTAGGTAAACCACACGTCTGAACTGCAACTGGCCGCAGTACGCCTGTTGGGCCAGCAAGGCTTTGCCTCGTCCCTTCATTTCCTTTTCCACGCCGTAGTAGCTTTCGTATTCACACTGAACTGGGCTTTTAAGGATTTTAGAGTCCCTTTCGATGCGAGCTTTTCTCTGAATTGCGTACTCTACAATTGCGAGCACATTTACGAGACATATGAAACGACATCTACTATCACTTTGTAATTTTTGAATTCGTGCCAGTTTTCGTTTATAGTCCTCGAATATTTTTACTGTCTCACTTTGGGTACTAGCAGAGCTCCGAAGGTCTTCGTAATGAAATCCGAGTCAACGCCCTGGCTAATTGTGATTCAACGCTGCACGAATTTATATACTCTCACCCCAAGCTAATTCGTAAAATAACGCGCTCTCACCTGTACTGGTATGATGATGTCACAGGCAAAACAAATAGTGTGCTACATACACGTACACACATGATTTTCAGCAGTTGGAAGCACGAAAAACACAAGGCACTGTTACGCCTAATACAATGTGGAAAAAACACGTTGGCATTCAAAACAACTTCGCGTCGTCTCGGAATGGGCAAGTATAGGTGACGTATGGTATTCAAAGGAGGATTATACCATTGTTCCTAAAGTAGTGACGAGTTCAGGTAACGACGATGGAAGTAAGGAGCGATCGCGCAATCGTCTCCCCAAGGTAGACAGCAAAGGCTCAATAATTATGACATCCAATGACTGGTGGCCGGCCGGCCGGACTGGCCGTGCGGTTCTAGGCGCTACAGTCTGGAACTGGGCGACCACTACGGTCACAGGTTCGAATCCTGCCTCCGGCATGGATGTGTGTGATGTCCTTATGTTACTTAGATTTAATTAGAGGCAGGATTCGAACCTGCGACCGTAGAGGTCACGCGGTTCCAGACTGAAGCGGCTAGAACCGCACGGCCACACCGGCCGGCCCACGATCGTTCAACAAACACTTTCGTCTGCTTTGTAACTTAGCGTACGATGTTTTCCCGCTTTCCCTGTGTGAGGTATAGATCTTCGATACTGTGCCTCTTGTAACACCAAGCACTTCAGCTACCTTGGTTACGGAAGCACTCATCACGCGAGCACAATCAATTTTCCTACTTTCAAATTCACTTCGCTCCGACATGAAGCACTCACAACTGCACGTAACACCTTTCTGAGCACAACTGGCACTTGAAACAGTATTGAGGACATCGGATGGTTGTCGTTCGTGGCCACATATAACTGTGCAGCATCCACGCATCGCTGGCATCTGCAGTTAAGCTCAAGCATGCATTTCTGTCGGCCTGTAGCTGATTTGGGCTTAACCATTGTTTACGCATTATTGGCTTCACAGTAATTAGCGATTCACATCTGACTGTATCCCGTCACACAAAAAGGTTTGGCGAATGAGCGATTAGAGTTTTTCACGTCAAAAATTAAGCCATGTACACAGACAATTGAAGAAAATCAGCCCTCGGTCACTAATTTTAAACAAATTTACCTGGTTTCGACGAGGAATGGTAGTCCGTTTCGCAACCTGCACCACGAAAGTAACGAGCAGCCCTTAGTGGCTCGCCATCACAATTTTCTTTACTTTAAATATCTTTGTTACTAATGCCATTTTGGCATATTTATTATTTTATAAATGACATATAAGTACTGTCAGTCTTTCACGATGATTCCGTACTTATACTGTATCATACATTTTTAGTCATAATTCTGTGACTATATTAGAGAATATAGACCATTCTTTGTTTTAAATTCTGAGGAAGGCACTCCTAGCAGTGTCGAAACCAGGTTAATTTGTTTAAAATCAGTGAGCTAGGGCTGATTTTCTTTCAGTTGTAACCATTCACGGTCTCTGAACGTGTAGCCATGTACAAGAATGTACACTGATATGACAAAAGTCATGAAGTACCTACCATTATCGTGTCAAACCTCTTTCTGCCCGGCACAGTGCAGCACCTCGACGGGGCATGGACTCAGCAAGACGTCAGAAGCGCGCTTCAAAAATATTGAACCACGCACCGCCCATAGCCGTCCATAACAGCGGAAGTGTTGCCGATGCACGAACTGACCTTGTGATTATGTCCCATAAACGTTCGATGAGATTCATGTCGAGTGATTTGGCTGGCCGCATCAATCGTCTCCGAAACCGTGTCTGATCTAATCAGGCCACGGTTTTCCTGTCGTTTGGGATCTAACCGATATGGTCACGAGCCCAAGATACGCGCTGCAGGTGACGTGCTTTTAGCAAAGGCACCCACGTCGTTCGTCTACTGCCATGACCCATCAACGCCAAATTTAACGGCACTGTCCTAAAGAATGTTTTCTTCGTACTTCGCGCATTGATATCACGCTGTGTTGTTTGTCTTTTAGTATTTGACAACTCAACGCAAACGTCATTGCTCTCGGTCGTTAAGTGAAGACCTTCGTCCACTGCGTTGTCCGTGGTGAGAGGCAATGCCTAAAATTTGATATTCTCGGCACAAATGGTTCAAATGTCTCTGAGCACTATGGGACTAACATTTGAGGTCATCAGTCCCCTAGAACTTAGAACTACTTAAACCTAACAAACCTAAGGACATCACACACATCCATGTCCGAGGCAGGATTCGAACCAGCGACCGTAGCGTTCGGGCGGTTCCGGACTGAAGTGCCTAGAACCGTTTGGCCACCGCGACCGGCTTCTTGGCACACTATTGATACTGTGGCTCTCGTAATATTGAATTACCGAACTTCCTTCGAAATGGAATGTCCCACATGCTTAGCTCCAATTACCATTCCGCGCTCAGAATCTGTTAATTCCCTTGGTGCGGTCATAATCATGTCGAAAACATTTTCACATGAATCACCTGAGTACCAATGACAGCTCCGCCGAAGCACTACCTTTCTGTGCTTCGTGACTGCGATACTACCGCATCAGTGTATGCATATCGCCATCCCATCACTTTCGTCACCTGATTGTATTAGGTACGCTAGACAGTATAGACAGTACGCAAGACTGCCAGAGATGTTAACAGATAGCACGGGCTGAGTCATCGAAACTGCTAGTCTATACCGACGAGGGAATCGCAGTGAGAGAAATCCCCATTGTAACGGCCAGAGTGAATTAGAGCCTCTGGTCGGGTCAGCCGTACCTGCCCTCCATCTGGTGACAACGGCGCGCCTCAACGAACACACACACACGCACATACACACCCACGGCACGCAGCCTCTCTTTACAGGGCCAGCTACCCGGCAGCTACGCGCGAAGGGATTCCGAGGGGCGCACGTAAAAGTTTTACACCGAGGCAACGCGGCGCGGGGCTGTGGCCGGGGACGTCGTCTGGAGAGTCGGCGTCCGGACGCGGGGGTCGTAAAAGCCAGCGCGGCCCGGCCCTGCCCCGGCGTCCGCGTCGCCTAATTTACGGCTGCTGGCCGGCGGCGGCAGCGAGACCTGCCACGCCCACTTTGCGACGCCCGCCCACGCTCGCCGCTGCCTTCCCGAATGAGAAGCGAACCGCCGGACCGGACCGGACCGCGGTGAAAACTCTACGGGTGCTCTGTCGAACGGAGCCGAGCGTAGCAAACAAAGTGGCCGAATCGAAACCTAAAACGATGGCTACGCTGCGAGGCCCTTTGTCTCTTTCTCGCCTTCCTCCAACAATCGTGCTCTGAGTGCAGTGGTGTGCGAATACGAGAATTCTCTTTCACTGACAATTTGTTTCTGCCGAAACAACACCTTTCGTTCTGTGGACAGTTTCTGGCTGACTTCCCTTGCCGTTGTACCACGATGGAAACGAGACAGGAATATCTACAACGCATTAACGCTAATGAAACACATTCTAAAATAATACACTACTTGCCGCTAAAATTGCTACACCACGAAGATGACGTGATACAGACGCAAAATTTAAACGACAGGAAGAAGATGCTGTGATATGCAAATCATTAGCTTTTCAGAGCATTCACACAAGGTTGGCGCCGGTGGCGACACCTACAGAGTGCTGACATGAGGAAAGTTTCCAACCGATTTATCATACACAAACAGCAGTTGACCGGCGTTACCTGGTCAAACGTTGTTGTGATGCCTCGTGTAAGGAGGAGAAATGCGTACCATCACGTTTCCGACTTTGATAAAGGTTGGATTGTAGCCTATCGCGATTGCGGTTTATCGTAACGCGACATTGCTGCTCGCTTTGGTCGAGATCCAATGACTGTTAGCATAGTATGGAATCGGTGGGTTCAGGAGGGTAATACAGAACGCCGTGCTGGATCCCAACGGCCTCGTATCACCAGCAGTCGAGATGACAGGCATCTTATCCGCATGGCTGTAACGGATAGTGCAGCCACGTCCCGATCCCTGAGTCAACAGATGAGGACGTTTGCAAGACAACAACCACCTGCACCAACGGTTCGATGAGGTTTGCAGCAGCTTGGACTATCAGCTCGGAGACCATTGCTGCGTTTACGCTTGACGCTGCATCACAGACAGGAGCGCCTGCGATGGTGTACTCAACGACGAACCTGTGTGCACAAATGGAAAAACTTCATTTTTTCGGACGAACTCAGGTTCTGTTTACTGCATCATGATGGTCGCATCCGTGTTTGGTGACATCGCTGTGAACGCACATTGGAAGCGTGTATTCCTCATCGCCGTACTGGCGAATCACCCGGCGTGATGGTATGGGATACCTTACACATCTCGGTCACCTCTTGTTCGCATTGACGGCGCTTTGAACAGTGGACGTTACATTTCAGATGTATTACGACCCGTGACTCTACTCTTAATTCGATCCCTGCGAAACCCTACATTTCAGCAGGATAATGCACGAGCGCATGTTGCAGGTATTGTACGTGCCTTTCTGGATACCGAAAATGTTCGACTGCTGCCCTGGCCAGCATATTCTCCAGATCTTTCACCAATTGAAAACGTCTGGTCGATGGAAGCCGAGCAACTGGCTCGTCAGAATACGCCAGTCACTACTCTTGATGAACTGTGGTATCGTGTTGAAGTTGCTAGATCAGCTGAACCTGTACACGCCAACCAAGCTCTGTTTGACTCAATGCCCAGGCGTATCAAACCCGTTATTTACAGCCAAAGGTGGTTTTTCTTGGTACTGATTTCTCGGGATCTATGCACCCAAATTGAGTGAAAATGTAATCACATGTCAGTTCTAGTATAATATACACTCCTGGAAATTGAAATAAGAACACCGTGAATTCATTGTCCCAGGAAGGGGAAACTTTATTGATACATTCCTGGGGTCAGATACATCACATGATCACACTGACAGAACCACAGGCACATAGACACAGGCAACAGAGCATGCACAATGTCGGCACTAGTACAGTGTATATCCATCTTTCGCAGCAATGCAGGCTGCTGTTCTCCCATGGAGACGATCGTAGAGATGCTGGATGTAGTCCTGTGGAACGGCTTGCCATGCCATTTCCACCTGGCGCCTCAGTTGGACCAGCGTTCGTGCTAGACGTGCAGACCGCGTGAGACGACGCTTCATCCAGTCCCAAACATGCTCAATGGGGGACAGATCCGGAGATCTTGCTGGCCAGGGTAGTTGACTTACACCTTCTAGAGCACGTTGGGTGGCACGGGATACATGCGGACGTGCATTGTCCTGTTGGAACAGCAAGTTCCCTTGCCGGTCTAGGAATGGTAGAACGATGGGTTCGATGACGGTTTGGATGTACCGTGCACTATTCAGTGTCCCTTTGACGATCACCAGAGGTGTACGGCCAGTGTAGGAGATCGCTCCCCACACCATGATGCCGGGTGTTGGCCCTGTGTGCCTCGGTCGTATGCAGTCCTGATTGTGGCGCTCACCTGCACGGCGCCAAACACGCATATGACCATCATTGGCACCAAGGCAGAAGCGACTCTCATCGCTGAAGACGACACGTCTCCATTCGTCCCTCCATTCACGCCTGTCGCGACACCACTGGAGGAGGGCTGCACGATGTTGGGGCGTGAGCGGAAGACGGCCTAACGGTGTGCGGGACCGTAGCCCAGCTTCATGGAAACGGTTGCGAATGGTCCTCGCCGATACCCCAGGAGCAACAGTGTCCCTAATTTGCTGGGAAGTGGCGGTGCGGTCCCCTACGGTACTGCGTAGGATCCTACGGTGTTGGCGTGCATCCGTGCGTCACTGCGGTCCGGTCCCAGGTCGATGGGCACGTGCACCTTCCGCCGACCACTGGCGACAACATCGATGTACTGTGGAGACCTCACGCCCCACATGTTGAGCAATTCGGCGGTACGTCCACCCGGCCTCCTGCATGCCCACTATACGCCCTCGCTCAAAGTCCGTCAACTGCACATACAGTTCACGTCCACGCTGTCGCGGCATGCTACCAGTGTTAAAGACTGCGATGGAGCTCCGTATGCTACGGCAAACTGGCTGACACTGACGGCGGCGGTGCACAAATGCTGCGCAGCTAGCGCCATTCGACGGCCAACACCGCGGTTCCTGGTGTGTCCGCTGTGCCGTGTGTGTGATCATTGCTTGTACAGCCCTCTCGCAGTGTCTGGAGCAAGTATGGTGGGTCTGACACACCGGTGTCAATGTGTTCTTTTTTCCATTTCCAGGAGTGTATTTGTCCACTGAATAACCATTCATCATCTGCATTTCTTCTTGGTGTAGTAATTTTAATGGCCAGTAGTGTAAATGTAGAGAAATGAAATTGCGGGAATGCATTTGACTAGGTAACACATTTATGTGATTAACATTGCAGCATGACAGGTTAATGTAAATGTGAGATAAACCATTGCAAATGTGATATACTGGTACAGCAATAGCCGACGTAACCGCCAAGATGTTGAAAACAAGCATGCAAACGTGCGTGCATTGTTTTTTACAAGTGCTGGATGTCAGTTTGTGAGACAGAGTTCCACGGCTGCACTTGCACTGGGTCGATCAGTACATGGACGGTTAACGTTGGTTGAGAACGACGCTGGAGTTGTCGTCCCCCTGATGTCCCACATGTGCTCGATATGTCGACACCCTGTAGAGCACGTTCTTCTACAATAGCTGCATGTAGGCTAGCGTTATCCCGTTGTAAAACACATCAGTGGCAGCACAGCACGTCGAAACACCAGACGGACGTACAAATTTGCAGTCAGGGTACGTGGGAGAATCGCGAGAGCGCTCCTGCTTTCTTTCGAAATTACATCACAGACCGTAACTCCAGGTGTAGGTCCTGTGTGTGTAGCAAGCAGACAGGTTGTTCCATAAAATGCCGGGCGTGCAGCCGCATAAATTCAGCACGAAATTTTATGGAACAGTCTCTGCGCCGCGAAAACATGAAAATGGACATCAAGCAGATGGTTGTTTGCTGGCCCTCAACTGGCTTCCTTCCAACCAACACCCGGTAATCACTGGCACCGAGGCAGAACCAGCTTTCATCAGAAAACTCAACAGAACTCTAACCTGCCGTCCAGTGAGCTCTCGCTTGACACCACTTAAGTAGCAAATGGCGGTGGTCTGAGGTCAGTGGAATGCACGCTACAGGGCGTCTGGCTCGGAGCTGTCCTTAAAGTAAACTATTTGTAACAGTTCTTCGGGTCACAGTTGAGCCAACTGCTGTTCAGATAGTTGCTGTAGATGTAGTACGATGTGCCAGATCTGCAAGCCAAACACGACGATCTTTCCTCTCATTAATGCCACGTGGCCGTCGAGAGCGCGGTCTTCTTGCTACTGTACATTTTCGTTGCCACCGCTGCCAGCAGTCATGTACAGGGTTTACATTCCTACGAAGGCTTTCCACAATATCACAGAACAAACGTCCAGATTCTCGTAGCCGAGCCCTATTATACGAGCCCGTTCAAACTCAATCAGATATTGATAATGGCCGGCCGCTGTGGGCGTGCGGTTCAAAGCGCTTCAGTCCGGAACCCCGCTGCTGCTACGGTCGCAGGTTCGAATCTTGCCTCGGGCATGGATGAGTGTGATGTGCTTAGGTTAGTTGGGTTTAAGTAAGTCTAGGGGACTGATGACTTCAGATGTTAAGTCCCATACTGCTTAGAGCCATTTGAACTATTTGTTGATAATGGTGTCTTTGTCGTCTTGAATGCATTCTTGATCAACACCAGTGTCCAGTCTCAACGCTCGCGATCGTTACAGCGTGTATTTAAAGAAACGTGATCATTGTAGCGCTTCTAGCACCACTCATATGCAACCGGGGCGAAATTTTAATAGAAATCATCTTCTATTTTGTAGAAACACGCCTACTTATTTTCGATTATGTCAAACAACTCTTTCTTGGCGTCGCGATTTTTTCCCTTGGTATACTTCTACACTATTACTCTCCAAATATTTATTGAGGAATTGAGTCATCTCTCAATTATAAAGAGTGCCACAAAAATCGGGATACCATTTACAGTTTGAGTCCACCACTTACAGGTTGATAACTGTATCACATACAGAAGTTGTTGGGGCACGTGTTCACATATACTGGTCCGCAAAATTTAAGGCTGATAGTAACTTTCCAATGATGTCTCACTGCCAAGTAACGTATCTCCATGAAACTTGGACCATACACAGGAAGAACTGGTGGAGTACATTACCGAAGAGAACTGAAAGAAATGCGCAGCGAGTCAAACAGAAGTTACACTTTTATTCAAAGACAGTAATCACGCTGAAATCACCGCGATTTATGATGGGGCCCTGGACATAATAAAAGGCGGGAGATGGTTCTTAATGGGGTGTGTGGTACCATGGACGATAATGAATGCTCTGCAATGGTCTCTCATGCTGGCCACGAGGCTGGTAATAAGTTGATGTGGTAGGGCGTTCCATTCCTTCACCAGCGAGCTTGACAGCTGCTGGATGGCCATCGGTGCCTGTGGACATGTTGCGATACATTCCCCCAACACATCCATGAGTGTTAGATGGGATTTAATCCGGGGGAACGGGCAGGCCTGTACGTTTACCGAATATCCTCTCGTTTCGAGAGCTCATCCACCTACGGAGTTCGATACGGCCCTATATTCTCATCCATAAAAATGAAGTTTAGGCCGAATGCAGCGCTGAAAAGAAGCACCTGGGGAATGAAAATTGCCCACAATAACTTTGAGTAGCGAGTGTACCGGGTTCAGAGATGTAGAGGTCACTACGCCAATACAACATCACGCTTCCCCACACTATAACACCTGGACCATCAAAACGATCATGTTTGACAATGTTCCTGAGCGTAAACCGTGTTCGCAGTGCAAAGGTGCTGTATTCCATGGACCGCGCAGACTCGGATTCTTCACTAGTGAACATTGTGCCATTATCTATAACAATGGCTGTAGGTAGATTCTCCACACCGAAAATCTGTTTTAGAGTCAGGATCGTTTGGAGAGTTCCCATATTATTCATCTTGACAAGTTAAGGTGAACTTGTGTGGGTATGCACTCGAATTAGCCAGTTCGTCCTCAGAAAACAACTGTCATAGTCCAGGCTCGGTTGGCTTAGGCAATGGAAAAAGAGAGGACGGCGATGCACGGTTCACAATGTCCTCCGAGATCCGGATATGGTCGTTCAAACAGTGGACCGTGAAGCTCAGCATTTGAAAAAGAGCCAGTCCGATTATGTTGGCAGTTATACATGATTGTGCCACTAGAAGCGGAGCCAGCAGCTATTTCTTTTTGTGTCTAATATTCGCAGAGCTGAATTGCCTGATCATTATAACTCGTTAGCACGCTGTGGAATTTCTGTAACTGTGGAGCACTAGTGTCTCATGGCTATCGAATTTTACTAATTTAAGGCTTTGCATGGCTGCGAGGAAAGGAGAAAAACTTTCTTAACAGTAATACTTAACGCACACAGTGTTCTGTCAAGTAGATGTCGGAAAGTAGAGCAGCAATCCGTATGAAGTGAGAGATGTTGACCACCTGCAAAGAAAGTGCCGGTGCTGTAATGGCCAGATTAAGAAACCACCTTTAGGGAGCAAAGTGAGTACCAGAAGCTGGCATACAGCCAGAATGTTCGAGAACATTCTGAAAGGTTTTGGAAGAATATTTAGGAACGCCTGCGGAAGCACATGAAAATTATCTCTTCGGGAGAAATTGACACATGTGTCTCTGAAAGGCCAGTGTATAAACGGCCAGTACAGGGAACTCCCGGCGCAGCCGCCCAGCGGCAACCGGCCGGGTGCCGAAGGGTCGAGCTCGCTCCCCTTTGACACGAAGCCGCGCAACCAGTCGCGGACTGCCGCGACAGAGCTTCGGCTAGCAGCTCCCGGTAGCCTCCCGGCTACCCAACGCCCCCAACGTGATTCGCACGTTCTTTTAGGGGCTCTGAGGCAGTACCAGGGCTCCTTCACGGGACCAAGCCCGCGTGCTGCAGGCCATCTTTCTTCCCGCACCTCCTTTAGGTGCCGCGCTTACACGAGTAGCGCACGTTAGCGTAACACAGGGACCACCCACTTCAATAGGGAACAAGAGACACTTATCTCGCCTATCGAGAAAAGCAAAGTTGTCGTTTCCCCCCCTCCCACCCAATAAATAAACCCAAGTGCGAGATGGCGGGCGCTGCTAGCACTTCCCCTGCTGTCACCCGCAGCAAGACTGCAACACACAAGGCGCGAGGATCGACTGCACCCGCCGAAACTCGCGCCCCGCCCGCTACCGAAGGCAAGGGAGCGGCTGGCGACGTCTCACCCACTAAAACAACTACACTCAACATCACCTGTCACTGGACAGTCATGTACCATTGTCCCACCGACGCCGCAGCCTCAAGAGATCGAGGCAGCGGCGGCGGATGTGGACACAGAAAACCACTACACAGAGCCCTGACAGGTGGAGGGCCCAAAACGCAGACCTAGAAAAACACCAGCACAAACAAGCGAGCAACCAAACTCGCTAGGCAACAGAAAGGCGCTGTTGCCTACACCCACTAGCACATCTCAGGCTAGCAACATTAACACAAAACAAAACGCAAACACAGCTGTGGCGAACAACAAAGCACACAAAGCCACAGCGGTGCCCACACAACACGACTGGTTTCCCCCAGTCGTATTACAGAACTATGGGAACCTTAGTGCCCTTAACACTGCATTCGCGGAAAGGCACACAAACAGCACATTACATGCAAAGTACTCGGGGGATAGGGCCTCACTGTACGTTGCCACAGACAACGAATATAAAGATCTTCTGACCTTCCTCAAAGATCGGAAGATCGAACATTACACATATAGAACGCAGGACGAGAGAACCCAGCAGTACGTGATCAAGGGAGTGGATCCCAGTACCCCCAACGAGACAGTACAGCGCGGCGCTTTGTTATCTGGGATTCGGCTACAAAAGTGCCTCCCGGATGACAGGGTTCCGTACTCACGCACCGTTACCACACTACTTGATTGAGTTAGCCGACACGGCTGACTCCCGCGCCATCCTGCAGATAAAGAGCTTTCTGCGGATGGACGTACGTGTAGAACTTTACGAACCACCCAACGTCCCCCAGCAATGTAACAACTGCCAGCGGTTCGGCCACTCGGCCCTCCGCTGCGGCCTGGCAACTCGCTGCCGCGGATGCTCTGGCAACCACAGATCCAACACTTGCACACAAACACAGCAAAACCAGCGACGCTGTGCCAACTGCGGTGGGCCCTATGCGGCAAACTTCAGACAGTGCAGTGCATACAAACAGGCGCTGAAACGAAAACAAGACAAGAACAGGGTACTGCACGACATACCACGCCCAAGGCCAGCGCCGAACCCGGTAAGGAACTGCGTAACGTTTGCCACGGTTGTACGCCCTGCCGGAACGGCACAGGCCGCGGAACCTCAGCGCCCTTCACACACACGTGAAACAACCGCTGCAACAGCTAAACAACAGCCACAGACAGCACCTGAAACTCAACAAGCATCGGTACCAACACCTATGCCCCAAAACAACACGACCCCACTCCCGGAAATCACGTGCTGCGAAGAAACGCACCGTATACAGGAAAACACATCCACACAAGAACCCCCCGAACCCCAAGCCCAGAGGAGGAATAGACGCACACGCAAACACAAGGCGGGGAACACGAAATCACCACAACAGGCCACGCAGCAACACACAGGAAAACAGTCAACAATACACCGAGACTGTAACTCACACTACCATCCCCCTCACCACAGAAGTAACACAGCCGCCACAACCTCTGTCACAAAACATAAACACAAATGCCACTCCTAACAACACACCAATACCCGCACAAGCGGCCGCTAACTCCACAGCAGCACCTCAGGCTGCCACGCCCAACACCAACAAATCACCTGGGGGAATACTGGAAACACTATTCCCTCGACAAACGACCGTTCAAATCCTTACCAAGGTGCTGACGGCCGTCAGTACACTCATCACCCAGTTCACGAGCGCCGAACCCGGGCAATACTGGGCTGTCATACACACTGCCATCACAACACTCTTTCACACTCTTACATGAATAATATACCACAACCGGCTCATAACGCAGACCCGCACACACTATCACAAATCGTGTTCTGGTATGCAGACTCGATCCACAACAAAAGGTCAGAATTTGCCGAGTTCATGGAGCACAAGGGAATCCTTGTCGCGCTACTGAGCGAGACTAAGCTTAAACCGCACAAACAACTAAACTTTCCTGGCTCCTGTGTCTATCGTACCGACCGACCGGGCGACGCCGTGGCAGGTGGAACTGCAATCGTCATACACAAAGACATTAAGCACACAAACATAGAGCTCCCCGAACTGGAAAAAATCGGGGCTACGGCCGTCAGAGTCAAGTTCAACGGAGCCTACACCACACTGATATCGGTATACAACAGCCCTGTAGGCATTTCAACACGCGATATCAGCACACTACTCAACATTTCACCTCGAGTAATAGTCGCTGGAGATCTGAACGCTAAACACCCAGAATGGAACTCACGCATACGAAATCCCAACGGCAAAAACTGTACGAACATTCACTAGGCAGAAACTACATTATACTAGCGCCGACTGAACCGACGCACATTCCCTGTCAGAGAGGACACAGGCCAGACGTGATAGACATGGCCCTCATCAGGGGCATTACATCGACACTCAACGTTGCTGTTGAAAACGATCTGCCCTCAAACCACCAACCTGTAATACTATACATCGAGGAAACACTGCAGCACATGGAACAACGCAAGATGTTGGACTACGGGCGTGCAAATTGGACATTGTTCAAGCAAACGCTCGATAGCCACATCCCACCTATACACGAAATTAATGAAACAGCACAAATTGACGAGGCAGTAGAAACCCTCACTAACGCCGTCCAGGACGCAATGGCGGGCACCATACCTGATCGCACCTCACAACAACGCAGTGCGGCCCTGCCCCAGGAAATCCTGGGCCTAATCTCAATGAGGAATCTCCTCAGGAGACAATGGCAGCGCACCAGGCGTCCGTACTTCAAACTGCACATTAACAGGCTACAGGGCATCATACACGATAAAATACAAACACATAGAACACAACAGTGGAACCAAAAACTCGAAGGTCTGGACACTACACGACCTGGCGTGTGGCAACTAGCCCGACACTTCACCAGGGAGAAAATATACACCCCCACGCTTCAAGGGCCTCACGGACCTGCATACTCAGCGGAAGAGAAAGCAGAGCTAATGTCCCGAACACTAGCAGCGTCATTCACACCGGACCTGGTACCATCAGATCCAGTGTTCACACTTGCTACTGACCAAGAGGTTACACGCATTCTAGCCCAACCATCGCGCGACGACATTGGACATGCTAGCACAGCCGAAGTCTCCTGGGCTATAATTCACTCCGCTGCTAGGAAAGAACCTGGTCATGATGGCATTCCAAACCGGGTCCTCCAGGAGTTCACGGATAAAGCAACTGAGTACCTAACACACATAACGAACGCCATACTAAAACACCAACACTTCCCCGCCGTTTGGAAGACGGCCAAGGTCCTGATGTTCAGGAAGCCGGGGAAAGACCACAGCCTCCCCCAAAATTACCGACCCATCAGCCTTCTGAGCTGGCTCAGTAAGATTGTTGAGAAGGTGATTCTCAAACGCATCACTAGGCACTGCATAACAAATGACATTCTGAGACCGGAGCAATTCGGCTTCAGGAATCACCACTCCACAACACAACAACTCCTACAGGTTGCTGAACACGTAACATATGGCTTCAACATAAACAAAGCTACAGGGGCAGTGTCCCTGGACTTCGAAAAGGCTTTCGACATAAACAAAGCTACAGGGGCAGTGTCCCTGGACATCGAAAAGGCTTTCGACAATTCGGCTTCAGGAATCACCACTCCACAACACAACAACTCCTACAGGTTGCTGAACACGTAACATATGGCTTCAACATAAACAAAGCTACAGGGGCAGTGTCCCTGGACATCGAAAAGGCTTTCGACCGTCTATGGCACAACGGCCTCATCCGCAAACTCAGCGACGCGGGATTCCCCGACGGGCTGCTGCGTCTAATACACTCATACCTCACAGACAGGAGTTTCAACACTGACGTGCAGGGAAAACAATCAACACGACACGGTATACATGCGGGAGTACCCCAAGGAAGCATCCTAGGGCCCCTACTGTTTAACCTTTACATAAACGATCTCCCAACCACACACAACATAACGATGGCAATCTACGCGGATGACACAGCCATCCTTGCGCAAGATTGGAAACCATCAAACATTACATCACGCCGACAGACTGCACTCAGAGTGGTTGAGCCTTGGTTGGAGAAATGGCGTGTTAGAGTAAACGTCGACAAATGCGAAGCCGTTCTGTTCACTAGAAGACCGAAGCAACTGCGCAAACGCCGCTACTGCAGACCAATAACTCTACATGCATGTCCAATACGTTTCCGCGAGAAAGTCAAATACCTCGGTGTCTGGCTGGATCGGAAACTACTCTGGGGGGACCACATACAACACATGACCAACCGAGCAAGCGCGAGGCTCAAACAGCTCTATCCTATGCTCAACAGGCGTAGCACACTGAACAGAAGGGTGTCGAGGTCCATGTACATGACACTTATCCGATCCCTGATGACGTACGCAGCCCCTGTCTGGGGATACGCTGCGCCCACACGCCTGCGCCGTCTGCAGCTCATACAAAACAAAGTACACAAAATCATAAGCAATGCTCCACGATACACACGCATCGCGGACCTTCACCGGGAATACCGACTTGAGACTCTCAAGGAGGTAATCCACAAACTCACCACAAGACTATACGGGAACTCTAGACATTCGCAGAACCCGTTTATTCTGAATCTGGGGAACTACGACCACAACCATAGATGGAAACATAAAAGACCAAAAGACATACTTGTAAGGACATAACATCTATGGCCAAGCATACGCAAACATAACGGTACAGGCGAGCCCCTGCTAATTATGCGCCATTACTGGATATCCAGCTGAAACACACTGCCGAATAACCGGCACCACACAGGGAAGCTGTACCGTACACTGCATGCATACAAGCTCCACACATCCCCCACACAGTGAGATGGTCTATGGCCGATCTCCCACTACTGTATAACGATCTTGATTGTTCCAGGAATGTAGCAGCAGCAGCAACTGGGACACATCGCCATCGCTTGTCACGGTAATGATGCATGATACCTATACTAACAAACCCAACCTTGCATGAACTATCGCAGCTAGTAAGCCACTACTGCTCTTACTACCCATCCCACAGTCGCAGAGGTTTTTTTCCCCACGGCACGAGCCATGGCACTTTTTTCCCTCTGCTCTTCAAATCGCTACCCTCACTCGCGTCTCGTCCACTATCTATCACGTGATGGTCCGTGTTAATGCGTAGTCGTACCCAGAAGCACGGACAACATCACAGCCCAGCATCCTGTGATCCACTTACTAGACAACTAACATGTTTACGGAGGTGACAGTAGAACTTTTGGTTTGATCACCACGTTGGTGCCGGCGTGGAGGGGCCCCATCTCTTGCAGGGGTTACCATGAAGCAGCAAGGAGCAGCTTAACAGCCGCGTTGTCTCGAGCAGTCGCTGTAGAGTGACACTTTGATGCTGATTCGGCAGTAACTATGACATGTTGGTACAAATTCGAGAGAGGTAATCTGAGTTTCCAATATTATCTTGCATGTCTCGCCTGTTAATGAGAATAAATTTTGTGGAACCTGTCTCCAGTAGTAGGAACGACTAACAGTTGATATTTTCTGCGTGTCAGAACGCACTTGTCTGCCATTGTGGTTAAAGTATTTGATTATGTATTGTCAGAACGAGTTGCAAGCAGAGCCCTCGCCATTGATAACGAAACGTAGAACTCAGGAACTAAGAGTTTCTGGAAAGGCATAACATATAGCCTGATAGGGTTCAAATGGTTCAAATGGCTCTGAACACTATGAGACATAACGTCTGAGGTCATCAGTGCCCTAGGACTTAGAACTACTTAAACCTAACTAACCTAGGGACATCACACATATCCATGCCCGAGGCAGGATTCGAACCGGCGACCGCAGCGGTCGCGCGGTCCTGGTAGGGTATTTTCCTTTATTAGGAGAGATATAAAGCCACTACAACATACCTCTGCGAACAAGGTCGAACTATTGAGAAATAAATTGTTCTTAAATTGAATCTTTAGGCGTTTTAACCTCTTTCTCTCCGTTCCAAAATCACCTTTGCTAATCATCCTACGATGATATGAATGTCCTAAAGAACAGACACCACGAATTCATATAACTGATTCGCCTAGATGGACAATGGATTCACCTTCTTCAGTGCGGCCGCACAAGTACGTCCGACCTCCAACGGGAATCTCAGAGTAGTGAGTATGGAGAAAATGGACGGGGTATGCTGGTAGGTGGAGCTCGGTGGGAATGTGGGTCTGCAGTGAGGCGTACCGAGATACTCCGAGCAGCTGGGATGAACACTGTGTTCCGGGCAACGCAATAGTCTATGCACCCGCCCAGGAAGCAGGAGATCCTGGGTTCGAATGCCAGTCCAGCACACATTTTCACTTGTCGCGCTGATTCCACAAGAATTCCCGATGCAGCTGACATCAGTAATCCCTTTTCCATTTTCCCCTTCCCCCCTCCCTGCACTTTTAATTTACATATAAAGCATCCTAGGAGACTTTCTCGCTCTCATTCCGTTAAAGGTAACTTAGCAGGCATCAACCCACATTGTCAACTTCCTGATTGCGCCACTCAGGGCAAAAGACAGTGACACGACCTGTGCCGGGATGCGACGAATAAAAGCAAGCGTAGCACTTTTTAGAGGAGCCTTTGACAAGTTTAAAGTGAATATCACGTCCACTCAGCTCTACATACACTAACAACGTTTTATCATCTTTTTAAAGAATGATTAAAACATTATTTTGAAAGTCACCCCCCATGGTTCGCCGTCACTGGTGGAAGTAGAGTACCTGACAGTGCGACGTTGCTTCTGTGTACAAACCTCTGCCCTATGACCCTGTTCCCGATAGCTTAAGCACATCGTTTGTTTGCAAAAACACGTCCACCTTATGAGATACGAAGAAAGGAGACAATATTTAACATTAGATGATCGGTGTCCGACAGATTTTGATTTGTTCCCTTTGAGTGGGACAGAACTATTCCTAGACTCTTGTCGTGTTTTACAGTTTGGCTTGTTCTTGCCACTGAAAGATTCGTCGCTTCGAAGAAAATCTGTCCTAAAAACACGATTCCTCTTTGTTCAAGAGCTGCTATCTTTGCTTAGTCTGTTCAGAAGCTTGATTGTCCTATAAGAGTTTCCAACGTGGGATTATTCAAGCGATACGAGCATGGACGATAAGCATGTCTATGATCGCAGTCTCGGCATAAGAAAGATTTTCATACTTGAATTTACAATCCCGAGTTAGGCCTTTCAACACGGCAACCCATTCGCTAAACGACTGATCATGTTTCTTACATCGCCTATAAAATTTATGGCGTTCGGCCTCCGCTTAAATCTTACACTCAAGATATTCAGTTAATTTTTACTTTGCTTGCGTATACTCTAACACAGCCGGTCCTTATACGGAAACAGCTGCTGCTGCACCTAGTCATAGACAAGGGCACCAGCACTGGATAATAAGAAAGCACGTTAGTTTACATCACCTGACGTTCTGTATGATGTAAAGTGTTGTTCCAGCTTGCGTATGTTGCTTGTCTGAGTCAGACTGATGGAATGGTGGTATCTGCCTGACCTCATTTTGCCGTTGTTCTCGTGCTTCCATCCGTTGTAATAATTATTCTATGGTAGCAATCAGTTTTCCCAAGGAGGTATCAAAGGACGGGAAACAGTTAAACATTGGATTTGTAATATCAATTTTCTGCAGCATCTGGAATGAATTACAGGCACCAGACTTGATAACGTAATGAGGTAAGTCACGATCGAAAGGTCCAGCAAGAAAACAGCACAAGTTCTAGAGTGTTGAACGGTACGATTTCGAGGTTTACTATGACCAATGACACTCTTGAGGTCAACAGTGTGAGCCAGTAAAACACAGAAAACACATTGTTCCGTTCACCCTCGAAACTTTAAATATTTATTCGGTGTGATCCTCTTCAATGGTTCCCCTTGTGTGCCCTTGCTAATTCGTTTCCTGGTTGAGTGCTAGTGTTTCTTGGGTCCACTAATCAGACCGCGCCACTGAAGCATGGGCAGGGGTCTGTTTATGTCATAACTATCGACTACACCACTGATGTTCTGTATAGTTGTTCGATATCCAATAAGTTTCGGCACTAAATGCTAGCCCACGCCTCTGTGGTGATATCGTTCTGGAACACTACTATACAAATTAATTAGTACATTGTACTTGAACTCCTATGTATTTCAACACACTTGCATACAGTTAACATCCAGTGCAGGTTACACACATACGTGAGTTTTTCCAGGCTGAGAACTAAGGCGCAGAACAACAGTCACTTCCAAAAGTAAGCACTCATCCAGAGACTAAGTCGGCTACCAACGTCGCTGCGCTAAGGGCTGTCACTGTTCCTGTCCTTGTCGGCTGTTTTATGTGGGTGACTGATTCCAGACTGATGGCTGCTCTCTTCACACTGTTTTTACCGCAAACTCTAGACTGAATAGATGGGACATCTACTGGCAGCTTCCGACCCACTTAGACGCTCTCCTCTCCTGCTCTGTTGGGCAGCAGCCCATTCAGTTCCGGCGGCTTCTCTAGGCCTGCCTTCAAGCGCTTTTTACTGAAATAAACCATCATGTGTCTTATAAAATGTTTAACTTCATCACCTAGTGGTTGCCTATTGCTTTCCCTAACTCGCCAATCGTTTACACATTAACAATTGTCAATTTGTAATGATATCACACGAAAAGAATTTTTCTTACATTCTTGGAAGTCTTGCATTGTTATTATTGTTATTATTCAGATGCACAGTTGAACAACCGTCAGTGTAGGAAGTGCTAAATCAGTGTTGTTTACAACATTTGGTAACCTGACATACCCAGTCCCACTTCCTACCTGAAAACAGTCAATCTATTACGATGTGTTTTACTATGAAGAGAGGCACCAAAACACCCTCAAAGTTTTGTTTCAGTTCTAATAATTAACTCTGCTATTTCACGTGATCAGCGTCACCGTCTTGCTGCAGATCAGCGATTTTCAAGAACAGCAGTGCACCGGCTCCAGAGAACTTCCATCCTGAGGGAGGCAAAATCAGCGATGCAGAGATTATCTGTCAGCCAATACATAAACAAACTCCCAACAGAATATTACATTACATTGCACTAAATTAAAAGAAGAAATCTACCCATATTCCATAGAGTATTCATTACAGGAACAGCAAAATATCACTTTCTCTTGCAGCTGAAATATACCAATCACATGACTAAATAAAATTATGTTAACTTTGGTATCATGTCACAAATATATGTATACTCATGTGAAAACGTCTTCATAGAAGCACCTGACACCGCTCAGCAACACGTAGTCACTCACACTAAATACACATACTTCGCACATGTACAAAATTTTAATCTTTCGCTGGGACAATGTTTTCATCAAAGGACGTTATTCCAGTAGTAAATTAATATGATTCCAATCCCCTGGTTCCGACAAAAGCTTACGGCATATGCCGGAACATATAAGCCACTCTCATGCATTCCAAGTTGGGACATTCCATTTGCCCCACTATCAGCCTGATATTTGGCTGAATAGGACTGCGGCCTTCAATGGGCTGGATCTCGAACAGGTCGCTACTTCTAGGAATGAAAAAAAATTACGGTATGGGCCTGGAGTAACAAAGTTTTACGTAATATGTGTAAACATCCTTTAGCACAAACCATTTCAGATGAGAATACCTCAAGGTTGTACCGAGACCTTCTCATCTGAAATAGGTAGAAATATGCCATTATTAACCAACATGCTACTTAAACTCTATTACTCATACCAATACAGCATATCACTTCCCTCTATATACTACAAATTATTCTTAACCACGATCATTGAGTTACATTTTCTTCTTTTTCTTTGACATTTGCATTACATAAATTATATTCTCATCAACTAGGTAGTAACACATTATATGGAAACATTTTATCAATTGTTTAGCATTCAATTCACTGTAATTTCAGAGAAATCTTTATATATTATGTTCTTCATATTATTTTAAAAAAGCATTAACATCTGTAAACCAATAAGACTGTAACAATGAGAAGTCTTTGCTATTAGGTTCAGAAGCATCCGACCCACTTTACATTTCAAGGTGGTGGGTTACTCTGTACTGTTAATGAAATAAATAATTATTTTCCCAAAACTAGACATTATGGGGTAGTTTTGTTAAATACTTCTGAAGGAATCATAAAAACGATTAAGGACAACGTGCTGCATTTGGCCTCCTTATCGAAACGGTCTTATTATTAAGTGCTTTTGAGCACTAAACTGTTTTACAGTAAATTAGCTCTGGTTAGCATTCACACCGTCATGTACGGCCAATTCTTGCCTGCTTGTACTCTTAATCATATCAAGTAACATGCAAGCAGACGCTCTGCTTAGAAACCCCATTACCGCAGCTAGTATTGTTCGTTCATTTGCAGCTGTTATTGCCAAAGTTTCACTCCCATGAACTAAGATACTGCCACTGCTAATGTAGAACTTTATTAGGGTTTCGTTCCCCACCTATTATTCCGTCTTCTATATACAGCCCCATTACTGTAATTGAGTCTTCCATTTTTTTTTTTTTCAAGCGAATGGAATTTCCCAAGAAGTTCAGTTAACCTATACTGTTTCCTGGCTGATTATTACAACTTTCGACCTTTAAAAGCCACGATTTTTTTTTGGAGGGGGGCGGGGGAGGAGGTTGCGGCGGCGGCTGCGATTGTTAAGTTACATATCTTGGCAAATCTATTTAACCTACAAACGGCATTTTGAGGGGAGTCACAGTCAGCAATAAGAAGTTTGGCCTCAGCAAAGAGCGTTTTTATTAAATAACTTCACTGGCTGAAGCTAATGACAGACTATTTCTTTCGTCTTTTCTCTCACATCATCAACATGAAGTGTCGGAGACAAATTACATTATTGTCCTATACTTAGATGTGTTGTTATTTTTACACTCTTTTCCGCCATGGACAATTTGAGTACATCTACATCTGTGTTCTGTAAGACACCTTGCAGTGTGAGGAGAGGGTTTTACTTCCTGGAACCCCATTCTGATGCCGACTTCCCTGTTGTATTCACGAATTGTGAGTGGTAAAAAATGATTAATGGTAAAGCTCAGTATGACATCCAATTTCTTTGATTTTCTAGTCGTAATCACTTTGCGAGAGATGTTTGGTAGAAAATATACTGACAAAAAATACACAGCACCAAGAAGGAGTTGTGCGACATAAACGGAAGTTGGTATTCACGTTTCTACATCTGGAAGATGATGTCTATTCATATCTCGCACCATTCGCATATGCAAATGCAAATCAGGTTTTGTTAAATGCACGCTGCAACGGCCGTGATCGTTAGTTACCTTTGAGATAGAACATGCTGAGTTGATGTTAGTCAAGAATGTCATTAAGTTGACAAAGATGCCATTAGCAATATCCCTGTGATCTTGAACGAGCTCGTGTTATAGGACTACGAGGAACTGGATGTTTCTTTTGCGATATTACAGAAAGACTTGGCAGGAGTGTAGCCACTGTACATGATCTCTGGCAACGATATCACAAGAATGTACGGTCGATGGAAGCCGACTTTTACAAATCGGTTACTTCAAGGACTGCTCAGAACCACACGCTCTATAACGTACATTCCACTGAACCCAACCGCCGCCATTTGAGAGTCCAGTAGAGTAAAGCGATACCTCGTTGGAGGGCAGGACGGAGGTGTATTGTGTTTGTTGATGAAAGTTTTTTCTGCCTCCGTTCCAGTGAGGGTCGTGTCTTGGTGAGAAGGAGGCCAGTTCAACGACTTGTCTGCCTGCTACACACAAGGGACCTACACCGGGAGTTATGGTCTGGGATACGATGACAGCGTTCTTATCTCACGCACCCTGACTATAAATTTGTTCGTCAGTCTGGTGATTCGACCTGTTGTGCTGCCATTCATGAGCAGCATTCCATTTGGTGTTTTCCAACAGGATAACGTTCGCCCACATACAGCTGTTGCAACCCAACATGCTCCGCAGAGTGTTCACATGTTGCCATGGTCTGCTTGATCACCAGATCTGCCTCCAATCGAGCACATATGGGACATCATCGGAAGACAACTTCAGCATCACCCACAACCAGCATTAACTATCCAACTTTGACCGAGCAAGTGCAACAGGCATGGAACTACATCCTTCAAACTGACACCCGGTACCTATACAACACAATTCATGCACGCTTGCATGCTTGCATTCACCATTCTAGTGGTTCCATCTGTTATAAACGTACCAGCACTTCACATTTTCAGATGCTTGCTCGGTACGTTATGAAGTGATACACAATACTGGCAATTAAAATTGTACACCACGAAAATGACGTGCTACAGACGCGAAATTTAACCGACAGGAAGAAGATGCTGTGATATGCAAATGATTAGCTTTTCAGAGCATTCACACAAGGTTGGCGCCGATGGCGATACCTACAACGTGCTGACATGAGGAAAGTTTCCAACCGATTTCTCATACATAAACAGCAATTGACCGGCGTTGCCTGGTCAAACGTTGTTGTGATGCCTCGTGTGAGGAGGAGAAATACGTACCATCACGTTTCCCACTTTGATAAAGGTCGGATTGTAGCCTATCGCGATTGCGGTTTATCGTATCGCGACATTGCTGCTCGAGTTGGTCGAGATCCAATGACTGTTAGCAGAATAGGGAATCGGTGGGTTCAGGAGGGTAATACGGAACGCCGTGCTGGATCCCAACGGCCTCGTATCACCAGCAGTCGAGATGACAGGCATGTTATCCGCATGGCTGTAACGGATAGTGCAGCCACATCCCGATCCCTGAGTCAACAGATGAGGACGTTTGCAAGCCAACAACCATCTGCACGAACAGTTCGACGACGTTCGCAGCAGCATGAAACATCAGCTCGGAGACCATGGCTACAGTTACCCTTGACGCTGCATCACAGACAGGAGCGCCTGCGATGGTGTACTCAACGACGAACCTGTGTGCACGAATGGCAAAACGTCATTTTTTCGGATGAATCCAGGTTCTGTTTACAGCATCATTATGGTCGCATCCGTGTTTGGCGACATCTCGGTGATCGCACATTGGAAGCGTGTATTCGTCATCACCATACTAGCGTATCACCCGCCGTGATAGTATGGGGTGCCATTGTTTGCACGTCTCGGTCACCTCTTGTTCGCATTGACGGCGCTTCGAACAGTGGACGTTACATTTCAGATGTGTTACGACCCGTGGCTCTACTCTTAATTCGATCCCTGCGAAACCCTACATTTCAGCAGGATAATGCACGATCGTGTCTTGCAGGTCCTGTACGGGCTTATCTGGATACAGAAAATGTTCGACTGCTGCTCTAGCCAGCACATTTTCCAGATCTCTCACCAACTGAAAACGTCTGGTCAATGGTGGCCGAGCAACTGGCTCGTCACAATGCGCCAGTCACTACTCTTGGTGAACTGTGGTATCGTGCTGAAGCTGCATGGGCAGCTGTACCTGTACACGCCATCCAAGCACTTGGTTCAAATGACTCTGAGCACTATGGGATTTACCATCTATGGTCATCAGTCCCCTAGAACTTAGAACTACTTAAACCTAACTAACCTAAGGACATCACACAACACCCAGTCATCACGAGGCAGAGAAAATCCCTGACCCCGCCGGGAATCGAACCCGGGAACCCGGGCGCGGGAAGCGAGAACGCTACCGCATGACCACGAGCTGCGGGCCCATCCAAGCTCTGTTTGACTCAATGCCCAGGCGTATCAAGGCCGTTATTACGGCCAGACGTGGTTGTTCTGAGCACTGATTTCTCAGGATCTATGAACCCAGATTGCGTGAAAATGTAATCACGTGGCAGTTCGAATATAATATACTTGTCCAATGAATACCCGTTTTTCATATGAGTTTCTTCTTGGTGTAGCAATGTTATGGCCAGTAGGGTGGCAATGTCAATCTCTCAAATATGTTACCTAGACTAAAGTATTTCCGAAATTTCATTCTCTACATTAATTATTTTTTGGAGTTGCGATTTTCTTTCGTTCAGTGTATGTTGCCGGACTTTTCTTGCGACATAAGCTCTCGAAAGTTAAACAGTAAACCTCTTCGTGATGCACGTCTCCCTTGTAGGAGCGCCTGCCGCTGAAGTCCGTTGTGCATCTCCGTAAATCTGTCCTGCCGAGAAAACAAGCCCGTGACGAAACATGTCATACGTCATTGGATTACTCTTAGTATCTTCGAACTTCTGAGAAGGCGTTTTTTTTTTCTCATTTAGAGAAACAATATTTCCCGGCTTGCTGCGGCTGATGGCCACACAAACAAACTTCTTACACCATTCTTTTTGAAACACTCTGGGGATCGCCGAACCTTATTATTGGATGCGAAGATCACTATAAATAATGTCACATAACGATAATCAGCAATCGTTACAGCCCACATACGTCGTCTCCTTTACTCACAAGAGGGCTGAACGAAATGTGTCAACACAACATGTAAGTGCCATCATAAAGTGACATGTCAGGCGCACAATAACGTGACGTAGGTGATGAGCTTCGCACTGTAAACGTCACATCTGAGTGGTAATAATTTGACTTGGCAGTGTGTGTTATAACCGAAACGCGGAGTAGAAGGTCGTAAACCGGCGTCCTGTGCGGGACTCAGGTCAGAGAGGCATGTGGGCTACAGGGCCGGACGCCGCTGCCGCCCGCGGCCGCAGTGCTAATCTGGCGACCCGCACAATAGCACAACAGGCTGCAGGCTGGCCACCTTTCGCCCTTTTACGGGGACGTTCGGAGGCCGGCTGCGGGCGTCAAGTTGGTTCTCGGCGCTGGCGTCTGCTTTACGGACGCTGTAAAACACACGGACTTACCGCCGCCGCTGCATTGGCCCGGAGACCATAAAGCGGCGCCGATCGGTGTGCGGCTGCGATTAGGGCCCCGGGTAATCCCCGCAGGTCTGCCAACGGCGCGGATTAGTGCCAGAATTTCGGCGGCCCATTCGTGGTCGCTCGCACTGAAATCCTAGGGAACGGCGCATACCGACAAGCTGTTCGGAGATTACTGCACATCAGCGCCCAGAACACGGGCTATTTCATTTATTTTTTATGCTCTATGTTCGCTCTCACGATCACATGTAAATAAACTTTTTTTTAATTATTAATATTCCTGCATGCCTTACAATATCACTAGATACAGCCCTATATGTAGATGTAAGAAAAATAGAAACTTGACTCTGCGCGTATTGTATTGACGGCTAACTATTAGTATTATACTTCTTCATAATAATTAAAGAACAGATTTCCAGCCGATTTGTACTAAAATATTTATTTATCGTGTACTTTTTCTTAGGCCAAAACATTAAGAGACTAACTATGTGATTATCTACTGCCCGAGCTCGATAATCAGAAATAAAGCATTTATCTGTAGCAAACAAATTAAAGCCATGCACCCAGGAGTGGAAATTATCATCAGTAAAAATAAAACAATAGTAAGTGCCAACTGCTAGAATATAATGGAGATAAATTGAAATCTACTTTTAATTGCATAAGAATTCTCAGATCTTTTGAGTACTACTATATAGTTAACAGTTATCGTTTACAGCCTTTACTAATACATTACTTTGGATTGTTCGTACATTGTTTAATGTTAGCTTAAAAAGCCTCATCAATCACTTTATTTGACCAATACCTAGCACCACCAGCTATTTTGCCGGCCGTTGTGACCGAGCGGTTCTAGGCGCTTCAGTTCGGAACCGCGCTGCTGCTACAGTCGCAGCTTCGAATCCTGCCTCGGGCATGGGTGTGTGTGATGTCCTTAGGTTAGCTAGGTTTAAGTAGTTCTAGGGGACTCATGACCTCAGATGTTAACTCCCATAGTGCTTAGAGCCATTTGAACCAAACCAGCTATTTTCTCAACAAAGTGGTGTTCGATTACTAACAGCAACCTCTTCTGAGTCTCCACACTGTCCTTCTTGAAAACCACAATTATCGATCATATACAAATACCGGTCAATTCCCACCATAAATTCACGCACTTCTTTGCCTGAACACAAAACCTGTCTTCAGAAGTCGATAACTGTTGATATCACTCGACCCCTGAGCATCAGACACTTAGTTCTTGCAGTACATTCGCACCAGAAACATAGCTCTGCCGATCCCTATGGGTCTAAAATGTTATTAATGTGAAACTAACACATAACAGAAGTTAATCACCATGTTCTGCTTCCCACTGGACGCTAAGATCTGACGTTGTAATCGAGTAAGATGGGTACCGAATATCCAGTGTTTCCATTCTTCCAGCTCCACTGTGAGCGAGATAGAAACTCGTATGACCGAAATGATAATACGAATACAGTAGTAAGTATTGAAAGTTGCGACATTCTAGCAAAGGGATGATAATTGCTTGTTTGTGCTACAACAAATGCAGCGCGGACTCTGATCGTTACATCTTACGCATAAATTGTTCAGAATATTTCATCGAAATGACAAGGAAGCATCAAGTGAATTTAGCAGTATAATTCTGTACCGCGGAGGAAGTGCGTCGTCGATCACTGAGTTGTTCAAAAATGGTTCAAATGGCTCTGAGCACTATGGGACTTAACATCTATGGTCATCAGTCCCCTAGACTTAGAACTACTTAAACCTAACTACCCTAAGGACAGCACACAACATCCAGCCATCACGAGGAAGAGAAAATCCCTGACCCCGCCGGGAATCGAACCCGGGAACCCGGGCGTGGGAAGCGAAAACGCTAGCGCACGACCACGAGATGCAGGCTCACTGGGTTGTCAGACGTATTCTGTGATGTCCGTTTCAGCGGCCCCGGCAGTAGGAAGGTTTTCTGGGACGGCTTCTAAGCGTCTCGCACACGTTCTGCTATAAGCAGCAGCCTACCATCGGTTGTTCCGACCTAGCGAACGCTGACCTGAGGTGCCTACAAAATTCACCTTTGAGATCTACGTCGATTATAACTGATAATATTTTTTGAATGTGTAAAATACTGTACGAACATTGTAGCGAGGTACTAGCGTAACAGCCTGGGATGTATGTGATCGTACTTTCGTATGTCCATGTGCATAATTCTGCAATGCAGACATAAGACTGCCTCAAAGTGTGATACTTTTAGAAGAGAGACGTTAATACAGTTTAAAAACTAAAATAACAAGTCATTTCGTAATTGACTTCGTGTTTACGCTGCACAGTGAATACCACTGGACCACGAACAGATACAGCACCAGAATGTCTGGTGCGGGAAACAGCCCTTCCTGCAGAAGAATATGCTAACTACATGGCTGTCAATTCATGCAAGCGGCTCTAATATGATTTTATATCAGTGATTACAAAATCCAGTACAGAATAGGTGTTAGATGGGTGGTGCTGCCGTTGAATGGCGATACCGTCGGACAAGGAAATGAACGTATTGAATTGATTATAGCCTACTTGCAAGGAGTTTGAATTCTGATCTAGTTTGATGCAAGTCTTCCGTGAGTCAACCATACGAGGGTTTCACTGGTCTGTTCAAATGATTTTAGCTTCGTATGCTTAAGGATTGGGTTCGTTTCATAATTAAGGCTCTCATTTGTAACCAGCACAACAGGCACTCTTCACATCCTATAACGCCCACTAAACGACGTAGGGTTACACCATGATTCCAAATCCACATCAGACATGATGTCCTTTCGCCACCGACTGAAGGGGGGTCGGTGTAGCTGGGCCATGAAGAGGCGGAAGTCGCGACAAGTAGAAACCCTGTAATCAGTAACATGTCTTGTACCAGAAATTTTATTTTATCAATGAACTGATCGTCGTGTAGGGTCACAGGGCACTGTTTTTTGTATTTGAACTTGAGATGGTGAAAATTTTAGTGCTGAACTACGATACAAGTTCAGATCACTCTTCCGCTGGATTCGAACCCTTCGGTGCGGTACAGTTTCATCATTTCGTTGTTTCCCCAACACTCCACAGTCCTCAAGCACTAAACGAAATGCGCATGTCTGCTTTGAACCCTAGTAAGGCAAAAACTGTTCATTATCTCATTTCAAACTATAACATGCGCACGCCAGCCTACAGGTAAAAATAATGATTTCTAACGTCTCTCCATGTATTATCAACTATAACTATTAGTGCCAGTTTCGATTTCTAGTCAGAAAGACTTTTCATCACATTAATTCATGCTCAAACATATGACTCCTATCTACTTGTGGGAAATGATTCGATATTTAATGTCTCTTTGTGTTTTGTCAACAACGATGATATGTGCAGGTTGGACTCCGAGTTAGCAAAGAAGTTTTCAGAACGTCGTAAATTCAGACATAAGATTATCCCGCTATTACTTAAATAAACTGACAGATAACATCTATTCGTGGCTAGAAAACAACGGCGAGAGATGTAGTAGTCAAATCCCGGTAGGGCAAACCTTTTCTGTCATCTCATTTCAGTTGCAGTCATCTCGTTGCTGGTGAAAAAGTGCGATATCCAATTTAATTGAGCTTAGTTAACAATCGATTAGATTCTATATTCGAATCCCGCTCCATCACGTAAGTTTACCCTGTATCCTTTCGAGTTCAAACATGCACACACTTTTTTACTTGTGGATGAAACCAAATTTAAGAACGTTCGTGGTTAGTTAAAGAGGACAATACTCATTGAATAGGAGCTCCTGAACCCAGTTCCAGTACAAAAGTTTTCGTCAAGTAATTTAAAGTTCAGATTTGATTTTTGAAATGTCATTTACTATATTAAATTTGATTTTACAAGCATTAAAATCTGCGTCATCTCTAATAACTTGTTTCCCGATATTTACATTATAGAAGTACTGATTTACATTGGGACTGATTGTTGTACAGAGTAGTCTCTCGTAGTAACCATTTTGTATAGTCAAACGACTGTGCCGAAAACAGATTAGAAGACCTGCAAGAAAGTTACGTTATATGTAATGCAAAGAAATCAGACGGAAAGCAATTCGAGTCGTTCGGATAATTTTGAGCATGACACTACAATCCCAGATAAAGTGTGGCACTTGCTGAAAAATATACGGTTGAGACTAAAGGACTCGATTCTAACATTGTTGTGCTGCAGCTTTTAGAGATGTCTCTTAAAGAAGTCTTCCAAGCTAAAATCTTTTCGTAATATGTAATTTCCGAGTTAGCTCTACTACGTACTACAACGTGCTGTACGGAACAGTAGACAATGCATATTTAGTACAACGCTTTTTCGCACTCTCGTCTATCAGACTGGGAATACTTTCCTCAATGAAGATACTTACGTTTATTTCTGTTCCCGATTGCACTTGACGTGTAGACGTTATCAAATATGAGGTAAACGCTAATAACACGTACGAGTCCTTCTAAATTCAAGCGAATACAAGAAATCTCATTGCTTCTACTGTTTGGGAAGGCTTCGTAGTTTCAACTGTAAATCACTATCATTTGACACGAGTTGCGACGAACAGGCTCATTTAATAAGTGTACTTCTGGGTGTTAACCCGAGTTATTTTCAGTTTATACGTAAAAAGGAAACAACTCGGATGTACACCCAGGAGCACACCATTAATAAATCACGTCGAGTAACTCACTTTTGCGATGGAGAGACACGTTAAAGCAGTCGGCACAACAGCATCTTGCATTGCACCTGATTACCAATAAAAGTTCAGTTGCGTTAAATTCATTTTACGAGCACACAGTGTCGATGGAGCTATCAAATCAGAAACGTTGCTAGTTTTTAATTCGCCACATTCTATATCAGGTGTGCAGAAGATATTCCTACCTGCTTTGTTTTCAGCTAAGAAAAAATTTACTGATTTCCTCATCCGAAATTTTCCATCCAGGCACAACAATACAGGGTGTTACAAAAAGGTACGGCCAAACTTTCAGGAAACATTCCTCACACACGAAGAAAGAAAACATGTTATGTGGACGGAAACGCTTACTTTCCATGTTAGAACTCATTTTATTACTTCTCTTCAAATCACATTAATCATGGAATGGAAACACACAGCAACAGAACGTAGCAGCGTGACTTCAAACACTTTGTTACAGGAAATGTTCAAAATGTCCTCCCTTAGCGAGGATACATGCATCCACCCTCCGTCGCATGGAATCCATGATGCGCTGATGCAGCCCTGGAGAATGGCGTATTGTATCACAGCCGTCCACAATACGAGCACGAAGAGTCTCTACATTTGGTACCGGGGTTGCGTAGACAAGAGCTTTCAAATGCCCCCATAAATGAAAGTCAAGAGGGTTGAGGTCAGGAGAGCGTGGAGGCCATGGAATTGGTCCGTCTCTACCAATCCATCGGTCACCGAATCTGTTGTTGAGAAGCTTACGAACACTTCGACTGAAATATGCAGGAACTCCATCGTGCATGAACCACATATTGTGTAGTACTTGTAAAGGCACATGTTCTAGCAGCACAGTTAGAAGATCCCGTATGAAATCATGATAACGTGCTCCATTGAGCGTAGGTGGAAGAACTAAAATGAGCTCTAACATGGAAATTAAGCGTTTCCGGACACATGTCCACATAACATATTTTCTTTATTTGTGTGTGAGGAATGTTTCCTGAAAGTTGGGCCGTACCTTTTTGTAACACCCTGTATACAAGTAGTTCTCCGTATCTGCTACGCTGATAGATGACCATTAACCCAATGTTAGCAATACTAACACTCCCAACAATCATTCCACTAAGATTCAAAACCAATGTAGGTCTACGTCAGTGAGAGTAGCTTCCTAAATAAATAGTTATTTTGTTTAAGGAATTATGAACGAATTTCTGTGTTTGCCATAAGTCAATCGTATGTGACATCAGAAAGTGGAACTGTATTGTGTGGTGTTCTGGTATGCCCCAGCATAGTAGCAATAATACATAATTGGTACCAGAAACAAAATATCACCTAATTGTTAAATTCATACTGTATTTTACTATCAGATGCGGCAAATGTGATGTTGCATAAGTTTTATCATTTACTTGAGGCATTTCAAGAAGTTTTATGGCTAATTTGTTTTGTAAGATCACAAAATATTTGTATGCCCCCCCCCCCCCGGTAGCTGAATGGTCGGCGTGACGGATTGTCAATCCCCTGGGCCCGCGTTCGATTCCCGGCTGGGTCGGGGAATTTTCTCCGCCCAGGGACTTGGTGTTGTGCTGTCATCATCATCATCCTCATCGACTGCAAGTCGCCGAAGTGGCGTCAAATTAGAAGACCGGCTCCCCGTGAACGGCCTGCCATACGTTTAAATAAATAAAACTAAATAGTTTCGTCAGGTACTCAATTATTTCTGGGAGACGGATCGCCGTTAAGACGCCCTTCCCTGCCCAGTCTGTTATCTCACTAACTGTCTATTTATTTAATCGTCACTGAGGCCACCACTCTTTCTCCCTTCAGTTCTTTCGTAGTACTTTAAGTATAATTGTTAGAAATGAGAATACAATGAACGCTGTAAAAAATTTATTTTCATTTTCTTGTCAACACAACTTTTAATAGCTTACTCTGACAAAAATAAGGAATTAATACACAAAGCGTTCCAGACCTGCCAGACATCTTCGTCGTGGTACTGTTGTACACAATTTTCCCTGGCTTAACACTGGTACGAACTGTTAGTCAACATAACCAGCAGGCCATTATGCGCTACTTTTCGAAATGCGGCTCTTTATCCTTGAAGATGCTGCCACTTGGGATATTTACTGAGACATTATCACTTGAAAAGTACATGTAAACGTTTATTCATTTTTGGTAGGTGAATCCACTGATTTAAGGAGAGGAAGGAAATCCGAGGTACTCGGATAGTGATAGACAGTAAACATTGACTACTTACTCTACACATCATTACTATATAAAAGAAATAATCAATACTGTTTGGAAGCTTTACCCACATAGCACTAGATGAATACCGGGCTGCCACCCTCCTCTCGTGTCACTTACAAGATTCACAATCATTTCTAAACCATTCTCACACTTTCACATGGCATAACAGAAGATGCACACATGTGAGATCCACAAATTTCTTTCCAGGTGGGAGGTGTGGGAGGGGAATGGGTGACGGTAGGCAGGACATCCAGCCACCCCTCTACCATAACACTGACATATTCAGATTGATACGCCTACCCCGTGAAGACAGTGGATAAGTGTAAGAAATTTGAAAAAAAAGTATACGAAATTTGGAACTTTCAAGAAGGAATGGAATATAAACAAACTTGATTATGAGTTTAAAAAGTTGCCACTTGCATTTAAGACTTTTTAGCCTAAATGTTGGGACTTCACCCACATGGCCAATGCACTTGATAGCGGTAAGGGAAACTGGGTGGAACTTCACGGCCATTGTCGGACTGGACTACAAAATGTCAGTAAACTGGACATATCTATTTTGAACCAAATTGCAAGGTAATGTAACACATGTGTCCCAACCACTTTACCATGATACTCGCTGTTCTTTCTCGTTGATAGCACAAGAAGTTCACCACAATGTGGTTCACATTCAGTCAGAAGACGCTGTTGGCGTTGTGTACGGGCAAATTGACTGTAGTACATTTTAAGTCGAAATTTCATTACACTGCCTAGTTGAACAGTAGTGAGTATGACCTCTTTCGTAACGAACAACAATCAGTTGCATCACCTGCTCCTGGACCGTTTGGTATCATTTAGCATGAAGACACGTATGCAGTGAAAGACAGTCTTTCACGCTCCGTTGTGTTTCACATCACATGTATCGTTCGTGCAGCATTACTAAACGAAAAACGCGACCAAACTCTCTTTACGTGACGCATTAAAACAACAAGCTGACAACGTCAGTTCCAGTAGCTCCACTAATTCAACTATTTCTCCTGAGGCCATTTTATTGTGTTTGATAAGTCTGTTCTTAGTTATCTCTAATGTCTCGCGGACAGGCACTTTTTTATATAAATTCACCATATTTAGGGATTCAGAGATGGAATGAGCTAGTATGACTGTATCCTTAACTTTGACCGCAAACTCGTTCGTATTTTTTAAAGTATACTGCTCTTGAAATGTGTATAGCTTTTCCAACCTTTGTGCTAGCGATGCATTTATCGGGGCATCAGGACTCTGTTTATTGCTAGATATAACACTCGCGGATTTGTCCTTTTTATGAAGCTTAACCTGTGCACGCATGTCTGGAATTTGTGAGTTCACGACTATACACCGCTTTTTTTCCCTTTTAGATCTAAATATGATCCAGAGCGACTGAAACATGTAATCCAGTTTATCAAAATAATATGTGCAACTCAGACGGAACAATAAATGAGAATTATCTTCATGCACAATTTTGTTAATAAACTCCGTTGCTTTGATTGGAGCTCAAAAAGTGGTATTCATCAGCTGATACTCGGCGAAAGTCATACATGATCATAAATTCTATAGTTTCCAGAGCTTTCGTTAGCATGTTGATGAGCCAAGGCAGTTCTTGTAAAATGCAGGCCCAGTAGCCAACCCAAACTTTCCGGTTGCCTAGCAATCCTCATCTGAGTCGCTGCCATTCTGTTAGACTAATGTATGAATTGAGTACAAGAAGTCATGTTATTTTTTTATCTTCGCGTATGTTCCGCAGAGCCCTCGCGTTTTTCTGTCTCCCTTGCGGGCGGTAGAAAGACAGCGGTGATGACGATTACTCCGTACTATTGAGCCCGCAGGCGAGCAAGCCGAGGAGTATGAAGAATCTAACATTCAGGTTGAGGGGCAGTCAGATTTAATACTTGTATCGCTAAGCAACACGTCAAAGTTCAGATTACCATGACAACTTTTACATTTTCCAAGGTTGTCACAGTGACTGTGAGCTCCAAGCAATGAGGTATTGAGAGCCCTAGGGATCTCTTTCCCACCAACGTGGGACTATATTTTATCGGATTACTGTCTTACCACTGCGTCGGCTCGGATGGGGGTCTGATGTAATAGGAGCCCCGTCTGGTGTGCGACCTGCGAACAAGTCCGAGGCGTACACTTATTTCTCTTATACCAGTATTTCTCATCTCTGGCATCATTACTGCTCTCCTAGCCTCGATTTTACCGCTGTTATATACTACCACACTTCAGTCCGATTCCTGTCTGACGTCGTTACCTCCATATGGACTGCACAATGAACATGGAAATGAAGACCTCGCTATTCATGCCCTTAATCATTAAGAAATTAAACGTCTTTTACTTCACGCCGATTGTTTATTGCCTCTAATAGTATTCTCTGATGCATTTGAGGTGTTAATCATACCGACACTTCCTTAAACATGGTCAGAATTTGTTGCTGGATAAATGGACAAACCTCCCAAGCACACAGTTGACGACATGTCGTGCCAAAAATGTCCTGCTCAAATAGGGTCTCTGAACGATTTGGACTAAATGATCCAAATTAAAGTGTTTGTAATCATTTTGCTTTGTGTGCAGAATACATAATAAGCGAGTGTAGAAAAAAAACTGAATAAGGTGGTAAGAACAATGGATCCGCTTTCCTGAGAATAACAGTTTTCGTTGCTTTGTGGACAAATGACTGCTTCGGCCTTTGCGTGTTTAGTAGCGTCTGTACAACAGCACATCCTGTCACGTGACCTCCCAGTCTGAGCAACACAGAAGATCATGCTAAGCGACGACATATAAATGGAGATGACTGAATTCACCCAGAAAGTGACATCGACGTTGAGCCAACAGTTAATATTAGAGAGTCAATGCAGCTGCGATTTACGACTTACACCTTGGTTAGGGTGGCCTTTAGCTATTTCACGGATTCAATGAGCGGAACCTCTTGCATGGATCGCCATCTAACTGTGTCAGCACGGCCTATTATTCCAGATTTGTAACTTACACAGGAACGTTCTTGTTGAATTTCATAGTTATGGTTAAATATTGAGAAAAAATAAATGGAAAGAACAAATGAAAACACGACGACAAAAACAAAACTCCCACAGAATTACAACGTGGTACCACTATAGTTCCGATTGGGCCCCGACCAAGAAGAAGGCGTTCCTTTGAGAGCACACGAGCCGCACAAGATGCTGACGTCAGCTGGTTCTGCGGACGTAGGTGTCAAGGAGCGTCCTGGGCTACAGGAAGCGCAGCAGGAGGAGTGCAGCACAGGAAAGGTAAGACTACGTTGTGATTACCAGGAAGGGCAGAAGGTTGATACGGCTTAAATATTCAGGGAAGGCAGCTTCCAGTTCTAAGATGGTGCACAGCTGTACTTTTGTCTTATATTTATGGATAGTGCCTCTCACTTGGGACACAATGACGTTATTGGAAAGCAGCGCCGGTAGCTCCTGTTAGCATAAAAAGTTTAAAAAGAATTCATGAAATTACAGCTCAATGTCAGTGACGAGACCATCTTGTTGACACAAAATTTTAAAGTAGCAAAATGATCAGAGGATCAGAGAATTTGGTTTTTTTTCTTGATACTGAATACAATCGTAAAGATGTAGTTTTGCACCAAATATGCAATTGTTCCCTTCCTGTGCCAATCTCTTAATCTTAGGTTTGGACTTTGCAACTTACATCCTCGATTTTTTCTGGGTGTATTCCAATCTCTGTCTGTCCTTACATTTTACCTTCTGCAGGTCATTCTGATACCACTAAGGTTATTGCCTGAAGTCTCAACACTTGCCCTATCTTCTTCGGCGACTGTTCGCCCAACTTCATGCCTTATCCGTCCACCTAATTTTTAACATTGTTCTGTACCACAACATTTCAAACGCTTCGTTTCTCTTCTTTTTCTGTTTCACTACAGTCCATGATTCACTACGATGCAATGCTGGGCTCCAAACGTATATTTTTAGTAGTTCCTTCCCCTAATAAAGGCCTACGTTTGGTACTACTACACTGCTCTTGGCCAAAAATGCTCTTTTCGCCTTTTCGAGTCTGTTTTTTATGTCCTTCTTCGTTCATCCGTCATGGGTGACTTTGCTTCCAAGGGGGCAGAATTTCTAAACTCCGTCTACTTCGAGAGCACCAATTTTCGTGTCAAGCGTCGCGCTGTTCTGATGCCGTCTAGTACACTGTTTTTCCGGTTCAGTCTCGATCCGTATTCTGTACTGATTGCGTTTTACATTCCATTCAACAGATCCTGTGATTCTTCTTCCCTTTCACTGATTGTGAGATTAGCAATGCCATCAGCGAATCTCTTCATTGATATCATCCTGAATTTAATCCGACTTTTGAATCTTTCTTTAATTTCCGTCATTCCTTCTTCGATACATACATCGAACAGCAGTGGCGAAAGACTACATCCCTTTTTTACGCCCTTTTTATTTCGAGGACTTTGTTCTTGAATAAGTAATGTTACTGTATTTTACCTGTCTTTCCCAACAGCTCAATCCTATTTTTACAAGAATTTTAAACATCTTGTACCATTTTACATTGTCGAACGTTTTTTCCAGATCGACAAACTCTATGAGCGTCTCTGGATTTTCCTTTAGTCTTGCTTCCATCATGAATGCCAGAATTGCTTCTCTTGTGTCTTTATCTTCCATAAATACAAACTGATCATCATCTAGTAATTTCTCAATTTTAGTTTCCATTCTACTACATATTATTCTTGTGAGCAACCAGAATACATTAGTTGTTAAGCTGATTGTGTTATAGTTCTCGCACGTATCTGCTCTTGTTATCTTCGGAATAGTGTGGCTGATATTTGCCCGAAGGTCACGTTCATATCAGGAATTTATTCACGATGTGGGCAGCGTGTGTTCCTGCATTATCGTTTTGAATATATCACCGAAATTTTGAGTGTGTGTCTGGACAATAGGTCGGAATTCCTTGTCCCGATAGTGCCCTGTCCTCAAACTAGCTTCGATTGCGATGAGAAGTGTCGACTTCTATATGTCACTGGACCTCGAAACATGACTGACCATCTTCACACACACACAAACATCTCCACACCACTTTCTACTTTTAAGAAACGCTTTCCTTCCTCTTACCCCTCTGGATTTATGTTTTCCCTGCTTCTGCCATGATCCGTTAATGTACTCCTAAATAGAAAAAAAACCGTCTGCTATTTGTAGTGTCTCATTTGTCAACGTAATTCTCTCAGCATCACCTGAATTAATTCGACTACACACTATATTGTTTTACTTTTGCTGACGTTCATACAAATTCTCTTGAAGACACAGGTCTCTCCTTTCAACTGAAGTTGCAACTCCCTGGCTTTCTCTAAAAGACTTATAATGTCGTTCTAAATCTCAAGCTTTTGTTTCTTCTCCCTAAACCTTAAATACCTCTCAGTATTTCCCTTTAGTATCTGTTACTGTATACTCAATGTGCAATTTGGATTTTGAAGTGGTGCAGCTCTCTCCTACACTCTTGACAACTGCTGTTTACCTTTTACACCCTTCGACTGTTTTAGCCGTACTCTAGTTTCTGTACACATTTAGATAACTTTTCGTTCCATGTATTTTATTCCTGGTACTTTAAGAATTTTATAGATTATTTTTCAGCAAACAATGTCAAACGCTTTTATTAACTGCAAACGGTTGGGATAAGTTCCTGCCAGGCCATCAGTATCTTCAAGCCAAATGCAGGCCTAAATCATGTGATAGAGGACCTAGGGTCTTTATGTAAGGACTTAACAAAAGAGGACCATGTAGTGATAGTGGGTGGGGCGGGAAACAGTTTGGACAGGGATGGGGCACATGAAATAGGTGGTGACCTGGACAAGATAGCTTCTCTGATTCATGACACCAACGTACACTTTGTTGAGCTGTTCCGGCGTCATGATCGACCACACCTTGATGGAGCTGTGAGGCGAATCAGTGTGGGATTAGGGATGGCTCTGCGGACAGTGTGACAGAACGTCACATAAATTAACATTTCTAGAAAAATTAAAACGGTTTGTTGTGTGTTAAAAAATATGAAAGACTTCATCTGTGTGCGCGATGAATATCAAATATGAAAAAGTGTAGTCTATTATCTGTAAAGCTCGCAACAACGACGCGTTTAACAAATAGCCTTTTTGTATATAGTATCTATGTAATCTAGATGAAGAAGAACAGAGATAATGTTTTATGGGTTGGATTTTTTTTTTTAGTTTGTTATTAAACATGTTCTAATGTGTTCTATTTATAAATCCACCTAGAAAATGATTGCCATAAAAAATCACCAGTTTTGTAAAATGCACAATTTCCTTATCCTCTAAAATATGTTTCATGTTCTGTAAGATTGCAGGAATCCCGGCAACTTGATGCACATAAATATCCAACATGTGAAGAATGACACAAGAATGTACAAGAATCCAATAGATATTAGAAGTATCCGATTGAGCTTTGGCGTAGAAGGACTGCGCGTATGATCTAACACAACAAATCCTATCCACCCATTGTAAAAATGAAACTGGATGCTAATCCGTCCATTATGTACTGTCCATTTACACGATACGGCATGAAGGCAACCGGTCTCGCATGACCATGTTCATCTGTTGTCGACCCAACACTCGGCGGTTCAACAATTACGTCACAAATTATACCTCCGGTTACCAGGAAATATGACACCTGCACTAAAGAAAACACAACCATAGCAGAAGGTTGATGAAACCAACTTTGCGCACGTTTGTCTGGTGCCCTCGGGATTATCAACAGAAGGGGTTTCACCAGACATGGCCTTCACCTAAACAGGACTGGGAAGGGAAGATTGATACCGCTGATTCATGAAAGTATGGGGGGTCGATCTAGGGCCAAACATGGTCAAATACCTCTTGTCATACGTAGTAAAAGTAGGTCTTTTTAAGATAAATGCAGATAACTGGTTCCCCTGCCTAAAGAGTATCTTCAGCAGTTTAAAAAATACTGAAACAATCACTGACAGGACAGATTTCAACACTTCAAATATCACACATACCCGATGTCACAATGAAAAACAAACCATTGCAAAGAGTAACATGGGGCATTTCACATACTTAACAGTCCTCCATCAGAACATGCAATCAATAAAAAATAAATAAAACTATTAGGAGTGGAGCTCCGATCTTTGAACAGCGCAGTAGATTGTATTACTGAGCAATGGTGTAGATACACAGAAATCCAGCATGTAGTGTTACCATTATATGGAAAGACAAACTCTTACTGCAGAACTACTTCAAGGGGTGGAGGATCTCGCATTTATATCAGAAAAGGAACACAGTTCAAATCAAGTAATTACCTCAGTACAGCAAGTGAAGACAAACACTTTGAAATACCAGCTATTGAATTAACAGGGCTTGATATCACCAAGAAATTAATCATAATTTACAGAAGTACTAGGTAAAGTCTCAAGGACAAAGCTCAACATAATTCTGTGTGGGGACATTAACATCAACATTAATATCATAAATGAATCCAGTAGCACCTTCATAAACATTCTTAAGAGTTTTGGCATGTTCCTAATGGTCAACAGTGCGACCAGGGTTACTACAATGACTGCATCACTAATTGACCATGTGGCCACAAATATTGACAGGGAAAAATGTGATGTAGCTGTTAAAGATATCAGACTATCAGACCATCTCTGTCAAATAACAACAGTAAAATCAGGGATCGAATCGTTCCCTAAACTACAAGCCTTCAAATAACTTCTCTCAGAAATGAAAAAAAAATTCAAAAGAAAAACAAAAGTGGGATGAAGTGTATAAGGAAACAAATGTGAATATGAAATTTTCTAAATTCTCCACACTGTTTAAATTGAACTTTGAAAAGGCATTTCCAAAAGTATGAATGTCTGTATCAACATCACACAAAAAAGAAATGGATAACAGCAGGTATTAAGAAGTCTTCCCAAGCACTTAAACATCTCAGTTCCATGAAAAAGTTTTGCAGTGATCCAGAATTCTTAAATTGCTACCCTAGATCCTAAAAAATCTGAAGGAAGATGCACATTGCTGCAAAAAAAAGTCATTTAATCACAAAATAATATATAATGCAGAGAATTAAAGCAAAGGAGTCTGGTATGTTATAAAAACCGAAATGGGGAGAGGTAAACAAATGCAGAATAACATATTGCTAAGGGAGGGGGATAAGGTAATAAATGATCCACAACACTTAGCAAACTATGTAAACGAGCTTTTTTCAAGTGTTGTAGAGAAGTTACAGCAAAAATTCCCCAAAACAAATATAACACCTGTTACTTCCATCCACAGAGACTGAAGTCAATAAAGCTGCTCAAAAACTAAAAAATAAAAAGTTAGTAGGTTTAGATGAAGTACCAATGTGTGTACTGAAACAATGCATAGGGATTCTACAAGGACCCTTAACAAATATAATAAATGAATCCTTCACATCAGGGACATTTCCAGAGCAGTTTAAACGGGCTAGAGTTGTACCTTTGCTTAAGAAAGTTAATGCAGAATACATAGAAAATTACTGGCCCACTTCCCTGCTGTCACCATTCTCGAAAATAATAGATGCAAATTACCTGAATAAATGCAAACTTTTAAGCGAATCATAGTTTGGTTTCTGAAGTGGCAAAAATGAAGTCAGCCATAGTATAATTCACAAAAGTTGTACTTGATGGTCTTTATACAGATGAGTGTGTCACAGGCATATTTTCGGATCTTTCTAAGGCCTTTGATACGTTGACCACAAGATTCTATTAAATAAATCAGAAGCATTAGGAAGAAGAGGGGTAGCTAACGACTGGTTTCGATCATACCTAGCAGATAGGGTACAAAGAGTAGAGATAACACATACTTCAAATAGATCCAAACATTTAGCAAAACACTTATCAGAACCAAAATGCATTATTATAGGGGTTCTGCAAGGTAGCATATTAGGACAAATACTATTCCCGATATACATTAATGACTTACACAGTAGTGTAACTCATGGTGAAAAACTTCTCTTCACTGATGATGGCAATACTATAGTCACTGAGAAACAAGAGAACTCCTTGCTGAGAAAGCAAATGAAACACTCAAGGAAGTTTGTGACTGGTCAATAAGGAATAAATTGACATTGAACATAAAGAAAACTAATCCCATAAATTTTAGTTTGAAGAGGAAAAATGACAATTTTAAATTTAATGTAGATGGCATGTCTGAATACTGACTCTAAGTAGAAGTGGTGTGAACACATAAATGCGAACAGAATGTCATCAGCATGTTATGCCCTTGGAATCTTATCATCGGTGTGTAACATGCAGTGTCTTTTAGTTACATATTATTCATGTTTACACTCAGGCATTCTTTCTTGGGGAACAAACACACAAAATATGGACCCAGTTTTCAAACACCAGAAAAGAGCCATAGGAATAATAACCAAATATACTAGTCGAGCTCATTGTAAAGATCAGTTCAAAACACTGGGGATTTTAACTGCTCCATATGAATACATTTACCAGCCAGTTGCCCACATCAAAAATAGCATTGGTAATTACTGCACATGACCATGCAACAAGAGATAGACTCAAGTTACATTTACCAAGAAAAAATAAACATAAAACTTAAATCATTATTTTCTACCAAGGAATAAAACTGTACAATAAATTACCAAAAACGATTAAAGAAATTGCAAACACACATTTATTTAAAAAGGCAGCTAAAAAGTCCCTGTTATGCAATACGTTTTATACATTGAAGGATTACTAAGATAAAACAGAGAAGGGGTTTCATAAAAAATGTTATACAATTAAATAATAATAATGATTATAAAACATCCAACATTCTGCAGACACCTTCAATATATGCTTTCTTTTCCTTTTTTCATTTCTAGAAATACTTACCCCAAGCTATGCATAGCACAATACTAACACCTCTTCCACTTTCTGAGCTCAGTGTCAAAGTCATTGTGGAGGTATGATGACTCAGTTTTTCAGGGTAGCAAATGGGACGTTGCGGAGCAGAAAATAGCCTAGAGATCACCCATGTGTGTGTGTGTGTGTGTGTGTGTTTGTGTGTATGTGTAGTGAGTGAAGTGTTATGAAAAAAATGTGTGTATAGTGTGTGCAGTGACTGACAGTGAGATGTGAGTGAACAGTGTGGCATTACATTATTTAATAAGTTATCTGTAAAGGAAGTATTGTATACCAGGAGTAAATCTAGTGATTGTCTCTAACTACAAGTCTGTAAATACATGTGTATACAAATTAGATTATTGTAACTTGGTCTAAACTTGTAAATACTTTTACATGTACTATATCCTTGTAAAAAGAGATCTACAGATTAATAAAGCTACTACTACTACCACTACTACTAATACCTATGCGACCAGACTAAGCTAACTTAAGGCGAGTTAGAAAGGAAAAAAAATTTCACATTTGCGGATTTTTAACTCATTATAAAATTTGCAATTTTCCGAATAAAACGATATGTATATCACTTCTAAACTCACATGGGAAGTATTTTATTTTAATTTTTTAAAGATAACCTACACTGGTTGAAATCGTTAAATTTTTTACGCGCATTAGTTCAAGATCTAATAAAATTTGTAAGTTTTTTATATAGAAGGCTGTGGATTGCTGGGTTATAACTGCTAAATTACGTGTTTGTATTGACAGCACTGTCAAAAACAGTATCGTATCGTTTCATAGTATAAACACACAATGTATGTGGAAGTGCTAATCGTTTTTCAGAGGAAAAGCGACTAATAGATTGATAAATCTCTCAAAAAGTAACGTATGACGCCAAAACGAAACGTTTTTAGGAAACATGCGTTTCATGGTAATAGATATGCGCCTATAGGGGAACAATGCGTTCAACACATGGAGTCTGAAGTTACAAAATATGAAATACAGTCAAACTCGTCAGTATCTAGAGAAACAGCATTAGTACTTCGAAGACTTAAAATAGAACGTTGTAATGCACAGTTTTCTCAAAATGAAAGTGATGTAATTGGTAAGTTAGAATATATTCTGATCGCTTTACTTTTCCTAACAGGGGTGTTAGGTGAAGGTGCGTGTTGTAAAATACGTGGAGTGCCAGTTTACATGAAGACAGTGAGTTATTAAATGGACTAGCCAGTAAATTTATCATTAATTATGCCATTTGTAAATATATTCATTTCTTTTGGGATTCTGATAAGTGTAAAGACAATTATTTTGAAGTAAATGTTATGTAGTTTTATGGATTGAGAGCTACTGGCAAAGGACACACTGCAGCAGAAACAATGTGTGCGTGATGAATATGTCACGCCCGGCTTGTAAAATCGACAAGTATGCAGGATTTATTGGAGCTTCTGTGGCATCTGTTGCATGTCAGTCAATGAAGGGTGCTGCAAACGAAGCAGTTGAAATAAATGATGGTATGACTGACATACCATTAGCTTTTGATGGCACTTGGCAGAAGCGCGGCCACAGTTCTAAGAATTCTGTTGCTACGTTGACCAGTGTGAATACTGGAAAGGTAATAGATTTCCAGATTTTAATCAAACATTATTATAAGTGGAAATCAGGGAATGAAGAAGGAACAAGTGGTGGTATGGAGAGGCCTCTGCAGCTATTGAAATTTTTAGTTGATCTGTGAACAAAATGTAAGTGTGTTACACTAAGTACTTAGGTGATGGAGACTCAAAACCATATAACAGTGCAGTAGCCGCTCAGCCTTATGGTGTGAAGATTATCAGAAAACTGGAATGTGTTGGTCATGTCCAGGGAGAAGATGAGCACCAGGTTGAAGAAGTTGAAGCAAAGTTTGAGAGACAATAAACATTCTGATGGTAAAACCATAAGAGGCAGGCTGACAGACAAAATGATTGATGAACTAAAGTAGTATTATGGGATGGCCATTAGAAATAATATTGGGGATTTGTTGAAAATGTTTGGACTACCTTCTTCCACAGACTATCGACTGATGAAAAACTAGTACACCATCTTTGCCCTCCTGGACCTGATTCATGGTGCAATTACCGCAATGCCCAGTACTCAAACAGTCGATACAGCCACAAACATTCCATGGCAGCAGCAGTCATGGATATCATAAAACCTATTTACAGAGACCTGGCAGATCCTGATTTACTAAAGAAGTGAATGCATGGGCAGACTCAAAATCCCAATGAGTTGTTCAGTAATCTTATATGGACTCGCTTACCAAAAAATAATTTTGTCGGAATGAAGCCACTAAAGCGCGGGACAGTGATGCTGTTATTGCTTTTAATTATGGCAACATTGGTAGGGTGAAAGTGCTACAGCATATAGGAATGAACCCTGGAGCAAACTGTATCAGAGAACTTGAACGGGTGGACAAGGTTAGCATTGATAAAGCAGAGTATGCAGCACAGTTGGCCACTAAGGATCCAGAAATAAGAAAAGAAGGAAAAACTTTGGAAAATATCAAGAGGATGATATACAGTGTGGTGCAACGTGCTTCTGAGTGACTAAAAATAAAAAGTTAAGCATATATTAAGTGGGTTACAGTCTTTTGAAACTTTAGAAGCCGTTTCCCTAAACCTCAGAAATCAGTTCGTGTAGAGTACTCAAATTTTCAGTGAGTAGTAACATACGTATCCTGGGTCTAATGAACTAAATGAAGAACATAATGTTATGTATAATTAAAATTATTTAGGATAACGTACAAAAAAGTACACAAAATTTTCACAGTGTAATTAAAAAATTGTATTTTTTCTAAAAGCAGTGGCTGAAATGCAATTGTTGTAGTTCAGTAGACTCAGAACATACAGTTTAATATACTGTAAAAGTTTCATGTCCACGATTACAGTTGTTCCTGAAATACAGGGAAGCTAAGTCACTAAATGTAACATTGTCAGGATAGGGCATTCCAACTCCCCTTAAACTAGCTTACGCTAAGAACAACACACACTCCCATGCCCTAGAGAGGACTCGAACCTACGACAGGGCGAACCGTGCGAACCGTGTTAAGGTGCCTGAAATCGCATGGCTACCCCGAACGGCTCCTTGACTGAGCAAATACTGTAAACACACGTTTGGCTTTTCTTCGCCACTGTCCGTATTAACTGTTTACACATTATTGTCTCGAAAGACGAATCCATTGCAGGTATGTAGACTCTACAGCTTCACAATAGGTGGCAGGATCCTGTCTCGATAGTATGAGAGGCGTCCTACACTGTCTCTGATACTAAAGTGTATATTTATTTCATGTAATTTCGTGTCGTTCCATGTTTAATGGAGTCTGTTTACAAAGGATATTGTTAGCTCAGAACAGTGCAATCAAATCGTCTGTGACGCCATTAAGAAATTGGAGCAATTCGCTGTTCAAGCGCCTCTGAATGTTATCTACATCGTTCCTGCCTCATGATATTTAAAATAAATTACAGGGTGTAATTCATTGAGCTGGTGATCCTCCCGATGAATAACAGAGGAAGTATTTCCACTTACGCAATACTCTTTTTAGCGGTTGCACAGAAATGTATGCACTGTCCTAGAGGGTTTATTTTCTGCAGACTTAGAGTAGAAACGACAAAAAAGAGTCAGCAACTGCAGATTCACAATTCTAGATTGAAATCCCTCCTAGTGAAGGTTTTGTAGTCTATACAGAATTTCCTCACAGTGGTTTATACAGGGTGTTTCAAAAATGACCGGTATGTTTGAAACGGCAATAAAAACTAAACGAGCAGCAATAGAAATACACCGTTTGTTGCAATATGCTTGGGACAACTGTACATTTTCAGGCAGACAAACTTTCGAAATTACAGTAGTTACAATTTTCAACAACAGATGGCGCTGCAAGTGATGTGAAAGATATAGAAGACATCGCAGCCTGTGGGTGCGCCATTCTGTACGTCGTCTTTCTGCTGTAAGCGTGTGCTGTTCACAACATGCAAGTGTGCTGTGGACAACATGGTTTATTCCTTAGAACAGTGGATTTTTCTGCTGTTGGAATTCCACCGCCTAGAACACAGTGTTGTTGCAACAAGACGAAGTTTTCAACAGAGGTTTAATGTAACCAAAGGACCGAAAAGCGATACAATAAACGATCTGTTTGAATTTCAACGGACTGGGAATGTGACGGATGAACGTGCTGGAAAGGTAGGGCGACCGCGTACAGCAACCACAGAGGGCAACGAGACTAGTGCAGCAGGTGATCCAACAGCTGCCTCGGGTTTCCGTTCGCCGTGTTGCAGCTGCGGTCCAAATGACGCCAACGTCCACGTATCGTCTCATGCGCCAGAGTTTACACCTCTATCCACACAAAATTCAAACGCGGCAACCCCTCAGCGCCGCTACCATTGCTGCACGATAGACATTCGCTAACGATATAGTGCACAGGATTGATGACGGCGATATGCATGTGGGCAGCATTTGGTTTACTGACGAAGCTTATTTTTACCTGGACGGCTTCGTCAATAAACAGAACTGGCGCATATGGGGAACCGAAAAGCCCCATTTGCACTCCCATTGTCCCTGCATCCTCAAAATGTACTCGTCTGCGCCGCCATTTCTTCCAAAGGTATCATTGGCCCATTTTTCAGATCCGAAACGATTACTGCATCACGCTATCTGGACATTCTTCGTGAATTTGTGGCGGTACAAACTGCCTTAGACGACACTGCGAACACCTCGTGGTTTATGCAAGATGGTGCCCGGCCACATCGCACGGCCGACGTCTTTAATTTCCTGAATGAATATTTCGATGATCGTGTGATTGCTTTGGGCTATCCGAAACATACAGGAGGCGGCGTGGATTGGCCTCCCTATTCGCCAGACATGAACCCCTGTGACTTCTTTCTGTGGGGAGACTTGAAAGACCAGGTGAACCGCCAGAATCCAGAAACAATTGAATAGCTGAAGCAGTACATCTCATCTGCATGTGAAGCCATTCCAGGTGAACCGCCAGAATCCAGAAACAATTGAACAGCTGAAGCAGTACATCTCATCTGCATGTGAAGCCATTCCGCCAGACACGTTGTCAAAGGTTTCGGGTAATTTCATTCAGAGACTACGCCATATTATTGCTACGCATGGTGGATATGTGGAAAATATAGTACTATAGAGTTTCCCAGACCGCAGCGCCATCTGTTGTTGACAATTGTAACTACTGTAATTTCGAAAGTTTGTCTGCCTGAAAATGTACTGTTGTCCCAAGCATATTGCAACAAACGGTGTATTTCTATCGCTGCTCGTTTAGTTTGTATTGCCGTTTCAAATATACCGGTCATTTTTGAAACACCCTGTAGCTTTGCAATCTAATGTATTATTTATTACACCTGGCATCTTAAACTTATGATTCGTAACTTTTATTTACATTTTCAGTATTTAAAATTTCAATTCATATCGAATTTTGCAGTAACTCTTTATATGACCAAGTTCTTTTCACTCACAGTGCCTACAAGCTACAAGCGACAACAATAATAAAGCCCATTACTTACAAAAGTTCTGTGGAAAACAGAGATCGAATGAAATTACATCCCTATTTCCCTCGAAGATTCACGACGGATACTAGATAAACCACTCCTTTGCGACAGACCTAGCGCTTTTCACATGCGTCAGATTGCAATCAATAGAAACAGGGAACAATTAATTTCAGTTCCCTACATTACTGAAACGCACTGAACAATCTACCACAATTTCGGGAAAGCGGCATGATACGATCATATACACTCCTGGAAATGGAAAAAGGAATACATTGACACCGGTGTGTCAGACCCACCATACTTGCTCCGGACACTGCGAGAGGGCTGTACAAGCAATGATCACACGCACGGTGCAGCGGAAGCACCAGGAACCGCGGTGTTGGCCGTCGAATGGCGCTAGCTGCGCAGCATTTGTGCACCGCCGCCGTCAGTGTCAGCCAGTTTGCCGTGGCATACGGAGCTCCATCGCAGTCTTTAACACTGGTAGCATGCCGCGACAGCGTGGGCGTGAACCGTATGTGCAGTTGACGGACTTTGAGCGAGGGCGTATAGTGGGCATGCGGGAGGCCGGGTGGACGTACCGCCGAATTGCTCAACACGTGGGGCGTGAGGTCTCCACAGTACATCGATGTTGTCGCCAGTGGTCGGCGGAAGGTGCACGTGCCCGTCGACCTGGGACCGAACCGCAGCGACGCACAGATGCACGCCAAGACCGTAGGATCCTACGCAGTTCCTTAGGGGACCGCACCGCCTCTTCCCAGCAAATTAGGGACACTGTTGTTCCTGGGGTATCGGCGAGGACCATTTGCAACCGTCTCCATGAAGCTGGGCTACGGTCCCGCACACCGTTAGGCCAGCTTACGCTCACGCCCCAACAGCGTGCAGCCCGCCTCCAGTGGTGTCGCGACAGGCGTGAATGGAGGGACGAATGGAGACGTGTCGTCTTCAGCGATGAGAGTCGCTTCTGCCTCGGTGCCAATGATGGTCGTATTCGTGTTTGGCGCCGTGCAGGTGAGCGCCACAATCAGGACTGCATACGACCGAGGCACACAGGGCCAACACCCGGCATCATGGTGTGGGGAGCGATCTCCTACACTGGCCGTACACCTCTTGTGATCGTCGAGGGGACACTGAATAGTGCACGGTACATCCAAACCATCATCGAACCCATCGTTCTACCATTCCTAGACCGACAAGGGAACTTGCTGTTCCAACAGGACAATGCACGTCCGCATGTATCCCGTGCCACCCAACGTGCTCTAGAAGGTGTAAGTCAACTACCCTGGCCAGCAAGATCTCCGGATCTGTCCCCCATTGAGCATGTTTGGGACTGGATGAAGCGTCGTCTCACGCGGTCTGCACGTCCAGCACGAACGCTGGTCCAACTGAGGCGCCAGGTGGAAATGGCATGGCAAGCCGTTCCACAGGACTACATCCTGCATCTCTACGATCGTCTCCATGGGAGAATAGCAGCCTGCATTGCTGCGAAAGGTGGATATACACTGTACTAGTGCCGACATTGTGCATGCTCTGTTGCCTGTGTCTATGTGCCTGTGGTTCTGTCAGTGTGATCATGTGCTGTATTTGACCCCAGGAATGTGTCAATAAAGTTTCCCCTTCCTGGGACAATGAATTCACGGTGTTCTTATTTCAATTTCCAGGAGTGTAGATAGCACCTGTCAAATACGTGACAGAGAAGAAAATTGAACAAAAACAACATCGGATGCATAACGAGAAAGCTTAATAGACAATGTCATCAGCATATATGCGTTAATAATTCTTTTCTCCAGCGCTACAACCTTTCTTTATGACTGCACGAAAATACATAAAGATTTCACCACTATTTCACACGGGGAAGTAAATGGCAGCTGTCTTTGAGTGAAACTAAACCCATAATAATGCACGCGACCTATGGAAACTACACGACGGTACCAAACGTCTGAAGACCGTATCTGCTCAGCTGATAGTAGTAACACAAGGTTTCCATATTTTATTCTAAATTCAATCCTTCCTCATTTAAATCCTTTCTCTCTTAGAGGTATACTCACTGCTTATCTGTAATAGAAATTCAACGTATTCTGATCTACAGGTAGTGTTGATCCAGCGTTCTTTTTTTCCACACTACTTTCTAAGTTGCAGCTTCAAAATGCCGATTCTCTAAAGTATCTCAATAGCATTTCTCGAAAAGAACGTCGCCTTTCCTCCAGGGATTCCCATTTGATTTCGCCACGCGGAGTATCCGGGCGGTCTAGGTCGCCTTGCCACAGTTGGTGCGGCTCCCCCCGTCGGAGGTTCGAGTCCTCCCTCGGACATGGGTTTGTGTGTGAGTGGGCGACAGAGTAGTGGTGCTGCCCCAGGGTCGCCACGCCTACCGTCTCAATGAGAAATAAACGTTTTTCGTGAGGAAGAGAACATAAAATCACGCAGAAGCTAAAAAATTTTTTAAACAGTGAAGTCCAGCACAAGTGACAAGGATATAGTTCCACAATAACAATGAGGAAGAGAGCTACCAAAGCTTTCCGTGAGATAATGTGAATAATAATATCCGTCTGCGCACTAAGGAAAGAACTTTTCACAGCGTGATGCAGAACGTAGTTATATATGAAGCTGTGATGTGGCCTGAAACAAGGAAAGTTAGGGATATAAATAGAACAGTCGAAATGGTGGGGAGTTCTACAATAGGTATTTCATGACAGTGATGCAGCGGTACGGAATACATCACTACTCAACACTCAACCACCTTAAGGCAAGTATCGTGGAGCGTATGAACAGAACAATAAAAGCTCGAAATTGGATGCGTTTTAACCTTTGCGGCTCATACAAATGGACAGATATCCTCCCAGAAATAATTGCACAGTATAATGGAACCAAACATACCACAATAAAAATGAGACCAATCGATGTTCGTGATAATGGACTCAGGTGACTTGGTGCGCATCTCAAAACACAAGACGGCATTTGAGTTTAGGAGTGATGAGTTTCAAGCGAGTTATGAATGCTGCACGTTGTGCACTAAACAAGAAGAAGAACAAGGAGGGCGCAAAGCAGGGCTGTTTGAAGAACTGTATCCTGACAGCGTTGTATGCAGCTAAAAACGCACTGAAGCAGCAAGATGCGGGAAGAAGAAGAGGATCGGTTAAAGCACCTCGAGTTTTACCAATACCCAAGACGTCTGGCGGTTTTCTTCCATTTCTCAACCCAGCCCGCTTTGCGCTCTCAGCGGTAGGTTCCCTCGTTGGTGGTGGTGCAGCTGTTGCTCGCCAAGCACAGTTAGAAGGGGCAAGAAGACATAACCGCATGATGGAAGCCGCAGCCATTGGAAAAGGACTATACTTTAAACTGTACAGGAAATAAAAATAGCTTATTAGCGATCTTACCAGATCGATCGCTCACAAATACAAAACTTCTTAAGTTTGTTAGAGATAAATTCAAGATATCAAGATTCCATGGTGTGTTTATGTGGGATACATTACCGAAAACTATGTGGAAAACTGGTGAATGCGGTATTCTGAATTTAGATGTTTCTGGAGGCACCGGCACCCACTGAGTATCATATGCTATAAATACCGTGGATACCGTCTACTATTTCGACTCATTTGGTGACCTGCAACTACCTAAGAATTACAACGATGCGTCACTCAAAGAAGACGTGTGCTCTACAATTATCGACGCTATCAGGACTTTAATACATACCTCTGTGGACATCTTTGCATCATGTTTCTCTTGACATTCATAATGAAGAGGGAAAAGAAGAAGCATGCTGTAGAAGGAGGAGGTTTAAACATTCATTCATCAGTTGAGGTTCAGATGCAATGTCGTTCACTTTGAGGTTAAAAGAACGATCATCTGCATTGCGCGCAAATTACTTCCAGCCAATTGACTTGAGCATTGGTGAATGAAGTACTGCATTGATTGGACTGGAGAAATATAACAGCATCCCAAATACAAGACTAACAATAATCTGCATCTGGATATTAATTGTGAAAAAGATATTTTTTTTTTTTTTTTTTTTTAGCGCAGCGCAATCTGACTTTCAAAAATCCCTACGAAATACGAAAGAATGGCCCTGACTAACATTAACCTATACGTTTCACAAATCACTTACCTCACAAAAATCTTCGTTACTCAAGCTACTGCAAAACAGCGAGCGCCACTACTGCCAGCTAAATAAAAGATTCAAACTACTGAAGGCACTAACTACTGATAGGCATAGTTAGCAAATGAGAGATTTTAATAGAGAACAAACAATGTATTTACCTCACTAGTCATAATATATATAGCAGTTCATGACATCAATTCTTACAAATTTCAAAACTCCGCCATCTCTCTCGCCATGTCCATCACTGCTGGCGGCTCACCTCCAACTGCGCAAAGCTACGCGCTGTTAGCATCCAGCTGCCGCTGCCCAACACTACAATGGCAGACAACAATGCAAACCAGCCACAGACTGCGCATAGCACAGCCAGTGATGTTTCATACAGAGCGCTACGTGGCGTTACCAATAAGAAAATGTAAACAGCCTACTTACATAGCCCCCATGCTCCCCACAAAAAAATTTACAAATTGTTTTGGGCCGTGGCCAATACAGATTTGAAAAATTTTTTCATAATTACAATAACAAAGAAATGAAATGCACACACTTATCGATACAATGTTGGTCAAAAGCTAAAATTCTCTCACAGTCCATAAAGACAGTCCTGATCGTTCATCATAGTAAAATTGCAGTGTTTTTTTCAAAGTCTGACCAATAAAAGAAATTGCACTTGGAAGTAGTGGATTTCTAAGCAGACTTGAAGAAGTAGTGTTGTCCTTCCAACGAAAGACAGTGCTGACTCTTGACATGCAGACAGGTAATAGGCCACAGCAGAGTCAGTCGACATTGAAGACTATAGGTAGGTAGGTCATCACAGAGCAGACCCACTGTAGTCCTGGTAGAGATTACTATTGGTGGGCCACCAGAGGTGCAGACCCATTGCAGTCCTTGTAGAAATGATGGTATTGGTGGGTCATCAAAGGTGTAGACCCACTGTAGTCCTTGTAGAGATGGACAGCAGCCATCTGTTTGACTGTGCAGGCGCACAATCACCATTGAAGAGTCTTGCGGATAATATAACAAGTCCATAACCACCACTTGTGCACTCACATAAATTGTGTTTGAAATGTCCTTAGAACAGCAATGCTGTTATCCAGTCCCCTTACATATTGTCCATATACTATGACCAACAGAAACGTGTGCAGTGAAATGTAATTTACAAGTTACTTAATTTGATGAACTGGTGTCAGTTACAATTTTATAACATAAGAATGCAATAACAAAGGTACAAAAGACATCTTTAAAGAACATAACAAGACAGATAACATTTGCAGTAGTACAGGCTTTACAAAAGAATCGAAATAGCAAACACATCAGTGTTACAAAATTACGACGTAAGTACATAGATAAACGATTAGAATAACTTTTGAAATATCAACTTCACACATGAGCATTAGAAGAAAACAGAATAAATAATGTGTAAACATCTTTACGAAGTAAATAACATGTTATTAACGCAAATTAAGTGAATGTAGCTTAGTATTAGAAGAGAAAAAATTCTATGAAACAGTACACAGAGACAGGAAGAAAATAAATACACAAGGGTACGCAAACACATAGTGGGATAACACAAAAGGAAAGGACAGGGTTTGTTTTCAGGGTAACATTTGGTACTGCAGTCCAACCCAAAACTTCATACCATAGATCGTCCCTCTTATTTCAACATTTGCTCCAGCCAAAAAAAATCCTATCCAAGCATGCTTTCTGTATTCTGATCACATCTTCTTTCAAAAATAGTTTTTCTCCACTGTACACCACTTTTTTGGCCAAACCATTTTCTTATAGCTTCTCAATGCTTTTCTTCCAATTCATCATAGTTAGTTTCTTATATAGTCTACCCCCTCTTAAGCTAACTTAAAGCTACTGAGCTCAGATGCTAAACTAAGGGACGAGGCAATGCAGCAGCACAAAATAATTAATACAAACAACAAAAATGGAAGTTGTCAAAGAAGCAGCAATATTAAAATTAATATAAGGCAATGCACAGCAAACAAGAAAAATAAATCCGTAATAAAACTGGCTTAACAGAGTAATACAAAGTGAAATTCAGTAGCACTATGCCTGGAACACAGCAGAAGCAAATGCAACAGCTTATAACTAAACATGACAAAGCTCAAGCAGAAAAGATATTAAAGTAAAGACAACAATGCAGAAAAGAGAGATGTCGATTCACATCTTAATGTCTATATAATTAAAGTGGTGCACCACAACTTATTCTACCATAAAAATTACCAAGTACTTGAAAAGAAAATTATGTATGCAGTTCCTGTGAAGGGAAGTCTTTTTGTGCTCCTTCGTTTTGTTAAGTACATCATAATTATTTACTGGATCTGTAGGCATAAAATATCTATATTAGTACATCCATTAAATTTTATTGTAACCAATGCTGCAGTGCAGCTAGAAACTAGATATTAAACAAAATAGGCAAAGCAAAGCGTGAAACGTCATTCACTAGCCATGAGGCATTTCATAATGCAGTAAACAATCTTCCAACTAGCAAAACAATAGACATGAATCGTTGCTCTTCATTTCATTTCAGTAAATATCATAAATTAAGAACTCTACAGTGTAATTATATGTTTTCAAGGTTGGGCGTGTCGTATTTCCGATGCTTTCTACAAAGGAGTGTCAATAGCGAGGTTAATGGCCTCCTTTTTTCTCCACCTGTGCCTCTGCAAGGCACACACTAATGACTTTTCTCAAGGCGGCTGGCACACCTGGCCGCTCACAACGCATTACGTCACGGTCACTTACCTTTCTTACCGAAATATTTACGACAGCAGTTTACGCTACAGTGACAGTCTCATGTAAAAATATTTCCACAGGTTGAGAATTTGGGTTAAAAATGTGTAGAAAATAAAATCCTATAAATATAACAGTGTCCAAAAAATTTTCGTCGGCATTGTAATACATTCAGGCATGTACACACATTTCATAATTCTTAAAGTACGATTCTTGGTTTCCAACATCCTTTTCCACAAATCAGAGTCCCTAACCACTACTCATTATTCCTTACCTTATTATACATATACATATTCGTAGACACTTCTTCAATATTTCATCATAATAAATACGTTGCATAATCGAATTCCTCATATAGCATCAGCTTGTTGATCATAAACATACCGCAACAGCGTAATACACATCGTCATCATAACATCATAAAACCTGAGCCGAATCTCAAAATCGTCATGGCTTCCTTCAATAATTTCAAAACCTAAAAAAAAATTCTCTGCTCATGTCAAAAGTGTCATCTACCTCAAACGTACTTTAAAAATCATGATCCCATACCAAATACATCATTAAAAGCTCTCATAGTATCACAATGGTTCCGAAAAAATATGAAAATTTCACAAAGTACAGACAAAATACAATTTCATAAGTGTGAAGTTATCCAACAGTGTAATTGCGTAAACATCTGTCACTAATGTAGTAAAATAAATGTTTGTCTCTCTTAGTTAATTGATCAGATAGCTGTGTAATTCTGTGTTAGAGAAATATGGTACCGATGTGTAAAGTTGTATAAGCAAATACCATATTAGCTAGGGCTCCTTGTGCTTGCCAAACACATGGTACACAAAGTAGGCGTGTACCCCCCTGAGGATTGTGTAATTACTGTATATCCTCAGGTGTTGTAGATTACAGCAATGGAATGAAATGTATCACGGAAAACCTTTGTATCATTGTATATCTTTAAAAATAAATGTTTTAAGTACAAAATTAATCACTCAAATACGTGTACTGTAGCGCTAAACTGTGTGTCTTGTTGTAAGATAATCTCTGTGGAAGTGTCGTAGTTATCGTCCTCTGTAAGCAAAGTTCTGCTGAAGTCAATGTACTTACCTCGTAATAAACGAAGTGAATTGCTTTGCGTATAAATATCTTAGTTATTACGCTTATTGCCGTGATGAATAAAGTACTGTGCTGTAACGTATTGCTGTGCAATGCAAAAGGCTGTCTAATTGTAGCTATACCACAAAAGTTACCACTAAAACATGTTTTACTTTCCAGAATAATTCAGAAAAACTGTGCAGATATAAAACAGATACACCGCAAAAGCACAATGTAAATTGTGTCACACATTAGTAGCGTCGTGATATAATCCTGTAGCTATCAAAGAAACCAAACGCCAAGTCATCTTCAATCTCACAGAAAGTACTTCAGATAAAGAATGTCTTTTCAACTGAACCAAAATGTTGCATTAAAACCTCATTAACAGTATATGTTCTAAGGATGTAAGCCTTATAGTCGTTACGTAATCGTGCAACCAACAAGCAAGAATGTACAAATAACAACACTGTGTCGTCTGTTCACTATAACAATGCATTCGTAATTTCTGTTTAAAAATGTTCCCTAGGTTCTAGACTGTATAGTTAACTTCAAAACATTGTTGCATGTTAACAGTTTCTCAGTGTGACAAAGCATACTAGAAATGTGAAGTGAAATGTTTTATGGCAAAGACAAAGTTAAATAGCAGACTATGTTTCAATAAACGGTTTTACATGTGAAATGTGGTGTAATCCTTTACTCTTCCTAGTACGCAGAGTTTCAACTTCAACGCAATTATCATGTGGTATACGTCGGATTCTGTAAGGTCCATTGTAAACTAGAAAGAATTTGTGACTCAAGTGTTTCTTCTTATGTGACAATGAATGAGCTTTGATGAGAACTTTCTGACCAATATATAATTTCTTTGTATTTGCTATACCGTGTAATTTTTTCCTTTTGTCTGCAGCAGAATTTATATTTTTAATAGCCAAGTCAATAATGTCTTTGTGTCGAAGTTTACGCGTATTCGGAAAAGGTACAAGCTCTCTGATTCTGTTCGGTGGTTCTTTATTCTTCAGTACAAGAACAGGTGGTAAAGCAGTGGAGTCATGAGGCATTTCATTCAGCACGTTTTGAAATAAGTGTAAATATCTGTCCCAATGCTGATGCTTTCTGTGACAATAAAGTCTGAAAAGATTACTGATTTCTTTCATAATCCGTTCAGACGGGTTACAATGTGGTGAGTACAATGAAATAAAAACAGATTTGATTTTATGGTTACGAAGCATGCGTGACCAAACTGCAGATCTGAATTGCGTCCCGTTATCTGAAATGACTTTACTAACGTGTCCAACTTCACGTAAGAAATTTTTAACAAAGGCGATGGATATAGACCGTCCAGTGACTTTACGTAACAGAGTGAAAGAAACAAATTTTGAAGTAAGTTCAACAGCGACTAGAACGTACGAAAATCCATTAGATGTTCTAGCAAGCGGTCCCAAGAGATCAACAGCAGCAAATTCTTTTAATTTAGTGGGAATGATAGGAAACAATGGAGCACGATGCGAGACAGTAGATGGTTTCGCCTTTTGACAAAGTTTACAAATAGACAAGACTCTTCGAATTCTCTTTTCCATATTGTTAAAATAACAAGTCGTTCGAAGAATATGATAACATTTTCGTGGACCAAAATGTGCATAGGTGAAATGAATGTACCAAATGAGCTTATTAACAAAATCGTCTGGAATGCAAAGTACCCATAGCTTGTCATCAACAGAGCATCGTTTGAACAGTATGTTGTTTCTAACCAGATAATAATGCCGAATCTGTGTGTGTGTCTTTTCATGCCATTTACTTTTGATGTCTTTCCAAATCGGAACTTTATCTTGTTCATGAGCAATGTCCTTTAAAGATGTGGTGATGAAGTTTTCAAAGGCGACTTTCTGAATGTAAAGAATACTGAAATTTTTCTCGAGGTTGCTTTCTGTGTTACTTTTCTCGAGCCCAGCCGGTGCGCGTGACAGTGCGTCCGCAACAGTGTTCTCCTTGCCGGGAATGTAGACTATTGTGAAGCAGAATTCTTGCAGAAACAATGCCCAACGTTTTAACCTGTCATGATTTAATTTTGAAGACATAAGAAATTGTAATGCACGATGATCACTGTATACTTTTACGTGCTTACCATAAAGAAAGAAACGGAATTTGTTAAATTCCCAAACGATAGCTAAAGCTTCTAATTCAGTAACGGAATAATTTTTTTCAGATTTTGTTAGCACTCGGCTAGCAAAAGCAATGGTTTTCTGAACGGTAGTGTCATTTTCTATGGCTTCTTGAAATAAATGGGCACCAAGACCGACTTTAGAAGAATCCGTGCTAAGGCAGAAATCTTGTGACAGATCTGGATGAGCTAGTATTAGCGCGTTAAGCAGCGATTCTTTCAAAGAATTGAATTCCAAGTGTGTTTGTTCGTCCCAGTTCCAAATAGTATTTTTTCCAGTGAGAGAACAAAGTTTTGGTGTAACTAGAATTTGCATATTCAGGAAACGACGGTAAAAATTTACGAGACCTAGAAAACTGCTGACTTGTTTTTTTGTGGATGGAACTGGAATGGCTCTGATTGCTTCTAACTTTTCAGGATCCGGCTGAATGCCTTCAGAAGAAATAATATGTCCCAAAAACTTCACTTTTGTCCTACCGAATTCAGACTTTTCCAAGTTAACTGTAATTCCAGATTCTGCAAAAATATGTAACACGCTGTTGAGGATGCGATTATGTTGTTCCCATGAGGCTTCTGCTATCAGAATATCGTCCACATATAAGGTAATATGACGTTTTAAGAGCTCAGGTAAAATGGAATTTAGCCCGCGAATGAATGCTGCCGAGGAAATGTTCAAACCAAAAGGAAGTTTCCGAAACTGATAACAAACGCCGAAACAAAGGAAAGCTGTGTATTTTCTACATTCTGGATGAAGTTCGATCTGATAAAACCTGGATCTGAGATCAATGGAAGACAACACTTTTACACCATTAAAATTTTGAAGAAGTTCTTCCAACGTTTGCGGCCTGTCTGTTTCAGGAATAATGATAGTATTGATTTGTCTCGAATCTAAGACAAGCCTGATCGATCCATTTTTCTTCTCAACAACATGTAATGGATTGTTGTATGAGCTTACTGCAGGCTCAATAATGCCCTCGTCAAGCATAGATTGTATTTCTGTTCTAACACGGTCCCTATAATGTGCTGGAATTACGTATGGTCTAACACAAAATTTTGTATGCTCACGAACACGAAATTGGTATTGAAATACCTTGATTGTACCTGTTTTGTGAGTAAAAACTGTGGAATGTGCTTGTAAAATCTCAAAAAGGTCCTGCCTATCAGTGTCATTACAATTCTCAATTGTTTGAATTTTATTCTGAATTAACTCATTAGTTTCAATTGTGCCGTCGATATCATCTCTGTCAGTACTTGCAGAGCGACTGTTAGTGTCTAGTTCCGTAGAAAATTCCGAATTGTTGTCTAACAGAAGGTAAAGCCGATTAATTTCCTCGTCATGGTTTGAGAGCCATTCAAAGCTATTGACTTACCTTCTTTCTCTAAACTTATTTCAGCATCGTGAAAGTTTAAGATTGCTTTGTATTCATTCAAAAAGTCTGCTCCCAGTATAATTTCCTTCGACAATAATGGAACAATAAGAAAGTTCATAGAGAAGCTGTGGCTTTGACAAAAGAATTCTAAGTTGGTTTGTTGGCGTACATCTACACTTTTTCCAATGACTGCACCTTGTAATTTAATCTTGCGTAACGGAAGTGTGGGGCAATCGTTCGATTTGTTGCATTTGCTAAAAGCTGTTTCACTAATTACTGAAATGGGACTGCCTGACTCAAGTACTGCTGTAAATTTTACGTCATTTACAGTAATGTGAATCACAGGATATGCAATGTTGTTATGTTGTACGTCGTGTTCCTGGAGTAATATGTCCCTAATGTCTTCCATTTTAACGTAATTACTAGCTACGGCAGCTCCGTCGTCAGTTTCATAAGTACGTTTTGTGGCTGCCAGCGGTATGAGTCATTGCCTATTGTGTCTTTGTTGGCGCGCGTCGTTATTGGGATTTGGAGACCTAACTTCTACAAATTCACCTTGTCGAGAGGGCCCTGGTCTGTTTGAATCCCGCCAGCTCTGATGCAATTCAGGTCTGTCGTTACGATCATATCGTCTGTCGTCATGTCGGTAGATTTCATAGTTTCTTTCTTGACGGTCACGTGGTGGAGAATTTCTCTCTGAATCGTAACTGCGCGCTATTTGTTCCATTGTGTTCAACTGTTGCTGTGTTTGTCTCTGATTTTTTTCCATTGTGTCTAACTTTTGAAGATTTTGTTCCATTGTGTCTAACTTTTGAAGATTTTGTTCCATTGTGTCTAACTTTTGAAGATTTTGTTCAATTGTGTCTAACTTTTGAAGCTTTTGTCCCATTTGTTTCTGATTTTGTTCCATTTGTTGCATTAATTGCAATAATAATGTATTAGTGTCTGGAATCTGTTTTTCTATGCTTTTTGGTAGTGCATTTTCACCGGCAACATTTACATTTTGACAGGCAGAAAATGTGTCTTGACTCATTTGAGAAAACGGTGAGGACCCATAACCTAAGTCTACAGTATTTGCAATATTGTGTTCTGTCATTTCGGATTCCTGAGACGAGCTGTTACCGACTGATCGATCGATAATTGTTCCCTGTTCACTACTTGTTTCATTGTCTACACCATTATTTGCCGCCCGCTCCATTTCGCTATGCACAATTACCCAATTACTACTTCGAATGTCTGTTAATTCACTACACTGTGGTGCTGATAAGCGACGCTCGTCGTCACTATTATTTCTCAGTTTACTTTGGAGCCTAGTGTTACTTTTTCACACGCCATTATTGTCACAATATTTCACACGATAACACATAAAAGCACAATTTGAAGAGCAATAATAAGAGAACACATTAACATAGCACTGAAAATAATATCTAGTTAATTGCAAGCGAAGCTGCGAAATACTTTGTGCGAATCTACATGCATGCCACAACTGTTTTACTGTACAACAATGAAAGACTGCAACTACAAAGGAAATTCTCTCTATGATTACGCGCTAGCAATAAACAAAGGCTACACTAACTACACAAACTACAAGAAAAAATCAGAAGATTCCAGTGAGGTATCCTTGGCTAAGGGTCGACATATGAAACGTCCCCTTTAGAACAATTTATACAAGACTGTGCTTAAACTGACACACAATAGTTTCTTTTTTTTTTTTTTTAGCGCAACGCAATATGACTTTCAAAAATCCCTACGAAAGAATGGCCCTGACTAACATTAACCTATACGTTTCACAAATCACTTACCTCACAAAAATCTTCGTTACTCAAGCTACTGCAATACAGCGAGCGCCACTACTGCCAGCTAAATAAAAGATTCAAACTACTGAAGGCACTAACTACTGATAGGCATAGTTAGCAAATGAGAGATTTTAATAGAGAACAAACAATGTATTTACCTCACTAGTCATAATATATATAGCAGTTCATGACACCAATTCTTACAAATTTCAAAACTCCGCCATCTCTCTCGCCACGTCCATCACTGCTGGCGGCTTACCTCCAACTGCGCAACGCTACGCGCTGTTAGCATCCAGCTGCCGCTGCCCAACACTACAATGGCAGACAACAATGCAAACCAGACACAGACTGCGCATAGCACAGCCAGTGATTTTTCATACAGAGCGCTACGTGGCGTTACCAATAAGAAAGTGTAAACAGCCTACTTACACACTTAAATCTGAAAGAAGGTCTGTAACTGCAACGATTGACTTTAACCAGAAAGATTCAATAGAGCTCCTTCTGGGTTTCACAAAAGGACAGATTTTGAAGAAGGATCCAAGTAAATTTTACAAGTCAGATCAGACTGTGGACATACTCCCCGTCAGCACAATCCGTGTCAAGTGTAACATTGCATCGAACTCCTATCTCAACTATAGTCTGATTCACACTATTTACGGATTCTTCCCCTCAGTTGCAATGGGGTATAAGATTGTTGAGACCCCTACCAATGCAATACACCTTCCAGTGACAGCTCAGACGTTAGACTATTTGTAGCTGCATATTGTGGACAAGAATAATCAACTTGGCAACTTTCTTGGTGACAAAATCGTTGTACGATTACATCTAAGTCAAGATGGGCGTGCGGTATAAGACAAGTGCACACAATCGACAGCATGCCGCTTTATTACCAATCAGCAAAGTGATACGAGTTTCTTAAATCAGTTGGCTTTAAACTGTACAATGATGTCCTCACCCAATATAACCACCTGGTAAGTCCAGACATCGTAGTGAACACACTGTTTGCAACCATCTTGGATAACAGTACTTGCGTCATCAGGTGACGTCATGGCCGCCATATTGGATTATGTAGCAGAACAGACGACAGTGCCCTCTGGTGGTGGTACTGTGTACTAGGTCAATTGGAGTCCGGACCTCATGGTGAACACACTGGATGGCTGTGCAGCATGAAATTGTTTAAATAAAAACTGGTTCATGTAAAATAAAGACTTCTGTCCAGCACTGGTAGAGTCCTTTTCCCACAAATCCTTAGGAGGAGGTGGCGGTCAGGTGACTGAGGTTAGTCCAAGTGTCCTTTCTTTCCCGCCATTTTCTTAGCTTAGTAGGGATACGTGAATTGACCTATCTTTACTGCAAAAATTCAAACTTGGCGCCTGTTCCTTGGAAGAGGTGGCGTTTGGGTGACTTAGGTTAGTGGGGGTAGCCCAAGTGACCTAACTTCCCGCAACTTTCTTACGTTAGTAGAGATAACCTTGGTGTGATTCATTATCCTGTTAGAATTTGAACTTCCCACCATTTTTCTGGGGTAGGGGACGGGAGGGAGGCTAAGTTATTGGAGGTAGCCCAGTTTCCCCATCTTTCTGCCAGAATTCAAACTTCCCACCAAAATCCGCCATCTTGGATGACGTCATAGCCATTATCTTGGATGATGCCATGTGTTGTTGCTAAGTCTGCACGCCGCCATCTTGGATGACACCATCGCCGCCATCTTGAACACATCTGGTAACAATGCAGAGTGTGTCAGAATCCCACTTGTCCCAATACTATGGTCTCCAGCGATAAATGCAAACTTGTGTTGATCCACTGCACTTTCCAGAATGACTAGATCACCTACAGAATGCCAGGAAAACATTTCCCGCACCATAACGCTCCCTCTTGGTTGAACGTGATTGATTTATAACGTTTCGCGCCATACATGCCAAGGGCGATGGACCATTAAACACGATTCATCTGAGGACACCTGTCGCCACTCAGTAGGCTCCCAGTTGCGGTACTGGCATGCAAATTCCAGCATTTGCCTCTGATGATCAGCAATGTTCAGTGAACGGTCGTTGGGGAGACACTGTTACTAGTCCTTTGGTTTATCTAGGCGGTCAGTTGCTCAACAGTTGCACGTCTGTTCGACCGTACACATCTACACAGTCGTCATTCACCCCTGGTTTTTGCACAGCGCCTTTTTGCCATGACGGTCTACTTTAACCAGGGTAGCAAGCAAACAGTTGCACGTCTGTTCGACCGTACACATCTACACAGTCGTCATTCACCCCTGGTTTTTGCACAGCGCCTTTTTGCCATGACGGTCTACTTTAACCAGGGTAGCAAGCAAACAGTTTACAAACTTAGCCATTGGAATTGCTTCAATCCTTGGCCTGAAAACCAATGATCATGTCATTTTGGAAGTCAAATAAACTGCTCTGTTTCGACATTACAAAGAGGGTGCAATGCTATCCACGTCTCCTCCCCCTCGCCCGCCCCCCCCCCCCCCCCCCCCCGCCCGCCCTCCGACCCGCTTTATATACGCTCCACTTTCACTACTGCCACCTGCCATGTGTTATCTGTTAGTACTTAATGAACGTTAACGTTGAACATAAGTGGTGATCACATTAACGTGACTGGTCTGTGTATATCGCATAATAGCCTGTGCTTTATGTGCTTCTACTTTCATATGTTTATGTCCATAATTCTGCGCTGCAGACATTTAGCTGTATCAACATGATTCTTCAGGATGAAAACTCATATGTTAGAACTTTACAGTGAGTTATTCTGAAAGTGAGGATAGCATAAAATTAAAGGAACAACCAATATCTTGGCTTCGGACAACTGCTTTGACTTTTTGTTAAAATTTCCATCATGTAATGTTATGCTACTGCTTCTCCAAGTGGGATACAGATTGAAAGGAGTCTACAAAATCTTAGATACATTCGGCTGATGTCATGGAGGAAGAGCTAACGATAAAAGATAATCCACCATAAATAAAATGCAGTACACAGTTCCTTAGTCAGGAATTGTTGAGGAACCATATCTACCGCCATATTGTATCAGTAAATTTTAGCTAATTCACTTTAGTAAAATCTAATTTCTTGTTGCTTTGAATTACAACATGTCGTACCCTTACACCTAACTTTCGAACCTTGTGTACTGAACGCCAATTTTAGATTCAGATGAAATAGTCGCGGTCATCGAATTTAGCACTTATCGTGATGTGGACCAGACTGGTAACTGTAAAGAGACACTTCGTTAATACCTGTTGTCTTCCTGAATGACGAATACTTCGAGCCAAAACTACCATACTTGAAATGAGAAAACCGTCTTCTGAGGCGACTTCTTCGACGGCATACGCCCCACACATGCCACAAATGAGCCAAGCTGCAGCTGCTGCCTGTACGTGTGCAAAGTGTCACAATCACATGGGCGGACGCTGGGTGGCCTGCGTCGGGATGGCCGGTGGCTACTAGTACGAGCCGGCCCGAGTGACCGAGCGGTTCTAGACGCTACAGTCTGGACCCTCGCGACCGTTACGGTCGCACGTTTGAATCCTGCCTCCTGCATGAACGTGTGTGATGTCGTTAGGTTAGTTAGGTTTAAGTAGTTCTGAGTTCTAGGGGACTGATGTCCTCAAAGGTTAAGTCCCATAGTGCTCAGAGCCATTTGAACCATACTAGTGCGAATCTAATGCAACCAGAGCAAACTCTCACCCAGAAATTGTTCTGATGTGAGCAGACGGGCACGAGCTCTTTCGCAGAAATGTTGCTGATAGCCTTGTTATTACTGGCGGGGCGGAAAGTAAATTATCCTTCAGCATTCGTCAGAGTGACACTTTTAGCAGAGAGATTAAATGAAGTTAAAGAAAAAGAAACATAACGAGTGGTTTCGCAGTCGACTGTCTGTTTACACTAAGAGATGCATACCAGTCGACCACTAGCAGATATAGCACCAGAACACGTCTTGTGAGAGACAGCGCTTCCTGTACGTACTACATAGTTATCAGTTCATGCAGATGGCTGTCATGTAATTGTGATTCTATTTCCGTGGTTAAAATATAAAGTCGAAATTAGGCATTAGGTACTTTAGGCAACTGGTGAAGGAGGGCAAACATGTTAATATATTGAATAGATTGTAGTCCACCTACAGGAAGTCAGAATTGTCAACCAGTGTGGTGCATCCTCCATTTCGACAAAATCATGAGTCAGCCATGTGTGGAGTTCAGTGTTCTCTTCAGCTGATTCTAGCTTCATGTGCTTAAGGTCTGGGTTCGTTTCAAACTTAAGGCACTATTTTAATAAGTACAAAGAGTTGCTCTTCACCGTTCATAACGCCAGTTGCACCATGGTTCCAAACCAACATTCCACATGATACCTCTTCGCTACCAACTGAAGAGAAGTCGGTGTAGACTGGGCCATCATTTAGGTTGAAGTTATGTAAGTAGTAGTCATGTAGGGTCCCAGGGCACTTATTTCTTATTCTATTTGAGCTTCAGATGTTAAAAATTTTGGTGCTGTCTAGGATACGATACGAATTAACATCCCTGTTACTCGAGATTTGAACTAGTTCGATTCGATACAGTACCATCATTTCGTTATTCCCCCAACATTCCAAATTCCTCGAGGTCTCCAAGAAAGGTGTTTGTCTGGTTTAAAATCCTGCTCCGGCACAAAAGTTTTAATCATCTTATTTCGAGCTGTAGCATGAGCATAACAAATTACAGGTAAAAAATAATAACGTCATTAACGGCTCTTTATGCATTATCAGTGATATCGATTAGTGTCGCTTTCGATTCCCATTCAGATACAGATCCTTAAAATTACATCATATCAGTTTTAAACATGATACTCCCAGCAACTGGTGAAAAAGGATTCGTTAGTTTACGTCTCTTTGCTTGTAATGTACAACGATGATACGTGCAGGTTCGACTCCATAACGTAACCGATTTAGAAAACATCGTTCTTGTGAAACACTGCAAGTTTTTTATACTCATGAAGTAATGGGTGCTATCGACAGGGGATGTCAAATTGATTACATATTTTTAGATTTCCAGAAGGCTTTCGACATCGTTCCTCACTAGCGTCTTCTAACCAAACTGCGTACGTATGGAATATCGTCTCTTGTGCGACTGGATTCGTGATTTCCTGTCAGAAAAGTCACAGTACGTAGTAATAGACGGAAAGTTATCGAGTAAAATAGAAGTAATATCCAGCGTGCCCCAAGGAAGTGTTATAGTAGGCCCTCTAATGTTCCTGATCTATATTAACGACATAGGAGACAATCTCAGTAGCCGTCTTAGATTTTTTGCAGATGGTGCTGTCATTTACCGTCTTGTAAAGTCATCATATGACCATAACTAATTGCAAAAAAATTTAGGTAAGATATCTGTATGATGAGAAAAATGGCAGTTGACCCTGAATAAAGAAAAGTGTAAAGTTATTCGCATGAGTACTAAAAGAAATCAGCTAAATATCGATTAAGCGATGAGTCACACATATCTGAAGGCTATAAATTCAACTAAATACTTAGGGACCACAATTACAAATAACCTAATTTGGAACGATCACATAGATAATGTTGTGGATAGAGCAAACCAAAGACTGCGATTCATTGGCAGAACACTTAGAAGGTGCAACAGGTCTACTAAAGAAACTGCTTACACGACACTTGTCCGCCATATTCTGGAATATTGCTGAACGGTGTGCTACCCGCATCAGGTGGGACTGACAGATGACATCGAAAAAGTACAAAGAAGGGCAGCTAGTTTTGTATTATCGCGAAATAGGGGAGATAGTTCCACAGACATGATACGTGAATTGGAGTGGCAATCATTAAAACAAAGGCATTTTTCTTTCCGATGAGATTTTCTCACGAAATTTCAGTCACCAATTTTCTCCTACGACTGCGAAAATATTCTGTTGACATCCACCTACATAGGGCGAAATGATCATCACGATAAAATAAGAGAAATCAGGGCTCGCACAGAAAAATTTAAGTGCTCGTTTTTCCCGCGCGCCGTTCGAGAGTGTAACGGTACAGAGACAGCATGAAGGTGGTTCACTGAACCCTCTGCAAGCCACTTTGTAGTGAATTGCAGAGGTAATCACGTAGATGTAGATGTAGATGTTCAAACATACTCACATCTCGCAACTTGTTAAATAAAACGATATAAAACGTTTATTGACGGTCAGAAAATAACGACTAGAGGTGCCCTTGTCATCTCCCGGTAGGGCCAACCTATGTTTCGTCGTTTCATTTTCATTAATGTAGGTACTGCTAAAAAATATCCATATCGAACATTTGATTGTGCTTAGTTAACAATCGAGGAGGTTCTGGGATCGAATCCCCGTCCAACATAAATGTTTTCGCCTCGTCATTTCTAGTTTAAAGATGTGGACTTTGCTACTTGTAAATTAAACCATATTTAAGATCTTTCGTGGTAAGTTAACAGAGACTGCCCCGTACAAAAGTTTTCGTCGTGTTGCGTTTTTAAGTATCATTTATTTTATTCAAATTGATTTTACAAGCATTAAAGACTGCGTCATTTCTAATAACTTTTTCTTGATATTTGCATTATCGAATAATTAATTTGGGTTGGGACCAATTGGCGGAAAGAGGTATGTTGTATAGTGGTCTCTTGTGGTAACCATTTTGTATAACCAAACTACGGTACCGAAAAGAGATTAAAAGACCTGTAAGAAGGGTACGTTTATGGATCACATAGAAAACAGATCGAACGCAATTAATGTCGTTTGGATACTTTTGAGCATGACACTACAACTATGGAAAAAAGACGTTGGTACCAGACAACTCAGTAATGTTTTGTTTGAAGAAAACGCTACTCATCGAAAAAAGCAATTCCGGCTACACCGCGATCAGATATCTTTTACAGAACCGTAAAACCTGTATCCCATGTGTCCGATGGACCTTCAGATGCAGCCGAGCCAACAGCCGCCGCCGAGAATACATCCAGCTGTTGGGCCCAGCTGTATCCAATGAGCGATGAGCCAACGGAGGCGGACGTCGCATTCAAATCTCAGAAGAGCTGAGCCTACGAACGTCGAAATGGCAAACGCTTGACTGGCTGTCCGCTTACCATGGTTTTTCGTGGATTTCACATGGTGCCGTGGGCGAAAGCCAGTGGAGCAACATGTGTGCGCCCACGAAATTCACATGTCAGAAAACGAAGAAGCAGGACGCTAATTAAACTTCCCCCTCTCCCCACCTCTAGGACAGCTATGCTGTGTACGTATCCCAAGAGTTTTAGAGCAATACTACGAGAGACCGCCACAGCACTAGCATACTACTTGCCCGGTGCTTCACAGTCCCGAGCAGGCAGCTACAGATGGCGCGTATACAACCAGGACTACTTCCTGCTTCCGCAACACTTCAGTCAACGCGTCGTACCCATCCGCCGATAGTTTTGCCAGCTGCCACAGAGGTGGAATCTGAATGATGGACTATTTCACTTCGGTAAACTGTGGACGCAGATGAAGAGCTTCCACCAATAGGGACAAAGAAGAAGCACAGCCGACACTCGACAAATACCTGCAATTCCACTGCAGAGCTAGCCAGTTCTGAAAGTTCCGTTCCAAAGCTGCCACAGTTGCACCTCTTCTACAAATAGTTCCAAAGATCTACAGTGACAACAGTTTTGACATAGCAGTCGCATTTTATGGAGCAATAGAAGCAGATGTCTGTAAATTTATTTCAGTCTAAATGACTGAATCACAGACTGCCAGAGATAACATTGTGAACTTCAGGTCCCACACATCACATCATTAACAAATTTAAATACATTCGCTATAATTCTTCAGTATTAATAAACGATATGTGCTTTGTATTGTGTTGCACACATTTATGTTCTAGTGCCGCCCTGTCAAGCGTATGTATGTTTAGATACTTACAAGCCTGGACACACTGTCACCTTGTAATGAACTAACAGGAAATATGTTTTCTATTACTGTGGATGATACGATAGACTAACAGTGATATTTAGTTGCAACACCACAACAATTTTCTGATAATTTTCAGTTGGCTGACAAGATATAAATTTTGTTTTAGCTTCACGTTCACAATGTTCAGAGCGTAATATTGGACAACTTTCAGATCAATCCATTTAATATATTTCATGTCATTAAATGAAAATCTTAACATAAAATAGGAAGAAAGTTGTAACTTGGTTCAAACAGGTGTTTTCAAAGACTGAGTGTGTTATTTTTAGACACAAATGGACATAAGCTGTTGCAAATTTCGTTAAAATTTCCATGTAACTGTCAGATTATGTATCATTTTAAGGAAGCCTCGATAATTTAAAATAGTGCAGTGTATAAGTATGATTTATTTAGAGGTATGTAACGAGTCTGAAAAATGTACAAGAACAGTCCATGTAGGAATTTTTCATACATGCAGAGTAGATCAGAGAAGTCTGGTCCATAAAATACTTAACAAAAACCTGAATCTTCTGCAAATTTATGTCGCAACAAATATGATTCGGATTTACCTTATACACTTATCTAAAATATCTTACAGATTGCTAGACTACCAAATGAAGAAGCACTACATCATTTTCTTTAGGAAATTCGGGACATTTACCGTCCAAGTCAGAACTTTAAAAGGACCTATGACTGTCCGGCTATACCAACCAACCCCAATACCTTAATAAGCATGAGAAGTGCTGCTCTAAGAGCATGAAAAACAGTTAATGGATGGCCTTTTACTGAGTGACTTTTCGTTCTCCAATTACACTGCCTGACAATCTGCCCCGGTAGCTGAGTGGTTAGCGCGACGGAATGTCATTCCAAGGGCCCTGGGTTCGATTCCCAGCTGGGTCGAAGATTTTTTCCACTCAGCGGCTGAGTGTTGTGTTGTCCTCTTCATCAGCATCTCATCCTCATCGACAAGCAAGTCCCCGAAGTGGAGTCAACTCAAAAGAATTGCACCAGGCGAACGGTCTACCCGACAGGAGGCCCTAGCCACACGACATTTTATATACTGCCTGACAAAAAAATGTGAAGCACCTAGAAGGGAGAGGAGGAAACTAAATGAAACTTCGTGAGCTGAGAGAGCATAAGATCTTATTTCTGTGGTTATAAAATCACTTCAAATTTACAAACAACTTCGCAGTATAAGCCCACTTATTAGTGCGATGTTGCACCCCATCTGGCCTGGATGCATGTACTGATGCGCTTAAAAAGGATGTCATAAAGCCATTGCATTCTCTCCAGAGGCAAGCTGACCACTAACTGTTGTAACAGTTTCTTGATATCCTGGACACTAGCACTGGATGGAGTTCACCCCTGAGCTGGTCCTACAAATAAGCTATTGGGGACAGATCTTGGCATCTTGCTGGTCATGGCTATTCCTCTGCGACATACAGACCATTCACAGAGACAGGTGCCATGTGTGGGTCAGTATTGTCATATTGAAAAATGGCACTGCAATACTGCCACCTGAGAGGTAAAACATGAGGACACAGGCTATCGCTAATGTACCACTCTGTAGTCAGAGTTCACTCAATCACTGTAGTTGTTGATGTGGTCTTCAGTCCTGAGACTGGTTTGATGCAGCTCTCCATGCTACTCTATCCTGTGCAAGCTTCTTCATCTCCCAGTACCTACTGCAATCTACATCCTTCTGAAACTGTTTAGTGTATTTATCTCTTGGTCTCCCTCTACGATTTTTACCCTCCACGCTGCCCTCCAATGCTAAATTGGTGAACCCTTGATGCCTCAGAACATATCCTACCAACCGATCCCTTCTTCTTGTCAAGTTCTGAAACAAACTTCTCTTTTCCCCAATCCTATTCAATACCTCCTCATTACTTATATGATCTACCCATCTAATCTTCAGCATTCTTCTGTAGCACCACATTTCGAAAGCTTCTATTCTCTTCTTGTCCAAACTAGTTATCGTCCATGTTTCACTTCCATACATACGCTCCATACAAATACTTTGAGAAACGACTTCCTGACACTTAAATCAATACTCGATGTTAACAAATTTCTCTTCTCCAGAAATTCTTTCCTTGCCATTGCCAGTCTACATTTTATATCTCTCTACTTCGACCATCATCAGTTATTTTGCTCCCCAAATAGCAAAACTCCTTTACTACTTTAAGTGTCTCATTTCCTAATGTAATTCCCTCAGCATCACCCGACTTAATTCGACTACATTCCATTATCCTCGTTTTGCTTTTGTTGATGTTAATCTTATACCCTCCTTTCATGATACTGTCCATTCTGTTGAACTGCTCTTCCAAGTTTTTTGCTGTTTCTGACAGAATTACAATGTCATCGGCGAACCTCAAAGTTTTTATTTCTTCTCCATGGATTTTAATACCTACTCCGAATTTTTCTTTTGTTTCCTTCACTGCTTGTTCAATATACAGATTGAATAACATCAGGGATAGGCTACAACCCTGTCTCACTCGCTTACCAACCACTGCTTCGCTTTCATGCCCCTCGACTCTTAAAACTGCCATCTGGTTTCTGTACAAATTGTAAATAGCCTTTCGCTCCCTGTATTTTACCCCTGTCACCTTCAGAATTTGAAAGAGAGTATTCCAGTCAACATTGTCAAAAGCTTTCTCCAAGTCTACAAATGATAGAAACGTAGGTTTGCCTTTCCTTAATCTAGCTTCTAAGATAAGTCAGTTTTTACGGAATCCAAACTGATCTTCCCCGAGGTCAGCTTCTACCAGTTTTTCCATTCGTCTGTAGAGAATACGCGTTAGTATATTGCATCCATGAGTTATTAAACTGATTGTTCGGTATTTTTTACATCCGTCAACACCTGCTTTCTTTGGGATCGGAATTATTACATTCTTCTTGACGTCTGAGGGTATTTCTCCGGTCTCACACATCTTGCTCACCAGATGGTAGAGTTTTGTCAGAACTGGCTCTCCCAAGGCCGACAGTAGTTCTAATGGAATGTTGTCTACTCCCAGGGCCTTGTTTCGACTCAGGTCTTTCAGTGCTCTGTCAAACTCTTCACGCATTATCGTATCTCCCATTTCATCTTCATCTACATCCTCTTCCATTTCCATAATATTGTCCCTAAGTACACTGCACTTGCATAGGCCGTCTATATACTCCCCCTCCACCTTCCTGCTTCCCCTTCTTTTCTTAGAACTGGGTTTCAATCTGAGCTCTTTATATTTATACAAGTTGTTCTCTTTTCTCCAAAGGTCTCTTTAATTTTCTTGTAGGCAGTATCCACTCAATCATTACCAGACTTGAATGCATACTCATTGACTCTCTGCACCAGGATGCCAGAGGTAAGACTGCTGTGCTTTTCCAAAACATTGGAGGAATGGAAAGTTTCCTCAGGTCGCCGCTATACACATCGATAGTGGTCATCTGGGGTAGTACGGAACCACTCTTAATCACTGACACGATGCGACAACATTCATTGGCGGTTCGTGCTTCCCAGTCGTGACACCATTCGTAACGTAGCTGTTTGTGTTCTGTCGATAACGGCAGCCTACACAAAGGGCCAGTTATTCCGTAGTTCGACTGCTGTGTGTCTCCGACCAATTGTGTGGGATGACACAGAATATTGCAGGGAGTCCAAAACTTGTCTTCGGATAGTGGGTACAGATGTGAAGAGCTTACGATGTGTTCGTAAACGACTGGGCGATCCTCACTTGAAATGATCAGATGTGGTCGATTGTAGATTTGACGATGAATATGTCTGCCTTCACGTTTTCACACAGTCCAGCATCAGGCCACTGTCTTGTCAGAATGTCCCACAAATCTCGATAATGCTCGATTTGACTAGCTAGCCAAATGAAAGCCCAGAATGAGGCCTCTATTAAACGCTGCCAATTGCTGATAATGCTGTCTCATACGAGTACATGGCATCTTCGTGCGCTTTAATGTCGTCACGCAACATTTTAAGCTGTTCACTCAAATTATACCAGTGCTGGTAATACGAGGCATATTCGGAAAGTAAGGTCCGATTAGGCGCGAAATGGAAACCACTGTGAAAATCCGATGGGATTTTGCACAGATGTGTTGGGCAGTGTCTGTAGTGTGCCTTTCGATCGCTTCCGTCACTGTTTTCAGTTCAAAGCGCAAAGTGATCACGTAGAAATGCCTAAAATAACAGTGTCTCCTGCCAAGTATGTGGATCTAGGAGAGATTTCACCTGAAGCTATGCAGCCCGCATAACATAGATGTCATGTGTTTCTTTCTCCAAGACAACTTACAGCCCCATTCCGCAGGGGCAGTCAAGATGCTCCTGCAGCGTTTCCGATGAGAGGTGTTTGGTTACCTACGAACAGTCCTTAATTGGCTCCCTCCGTTGTTCATCTCTGCTCACATAAACCGCTGGCTATGAAGACAACAGTTTGGCACAAACAGCGAAAGGCAGACCACAGTAGAGAATTGGCGGAAAGCCATGTGGCTGCTTTCTATGACAGGCTACCGAAAATTCTGTACATCGCCACAACAAATGACGAAGTCGGAGAGGCGACTATTTACAGAGGTAGCTGGAAGGTGTGGCTAACTGTTGCAAATAATTTTTTTTATTTTCATTGTGGTTTTTTTCGTGACCGATCGGACCTTACTTTCCGAACAGCCCTCGTAATTCTAAATATGATTAACGCTAATGTACTCTGGTACCCGTTTTACTGTCACCGAGAATTGTAGATCTAATCATTTACATACCCGACGATGATGTGTACGAGTACGGAGCTAGACTGACATCCGTCTATGACTTCTCGGTGCTTCACTTTTTTTCTCAGTTGGTGTATTTGTCTTTCCGAAAGTGTAACCTGCCCATTTGAATGCAGAAACGTATGGCTGTACTTTCAGGCAACTTGTAAATGCACCAGACGTGTGCGCTGAATGGAAAGAACAGAGGTGCCTTTCAAGTTACCAACTGTTTATGTCTTTAGAGAGTTACTTCGCTCGCCAAGAGAAAATTCCTCTTGGCAGAAGCGTAGCTGAAGGATCTTAGCTTTCCTTAGCAGATAGTAAGCTATATTTCTTGAGCGAGAAACGCCATCGATAAAATGAATGACAGTCATTCAAAATTGGTGCGTCATAGGAAAAATCTTCTCCGATCTGCGCAATATTTCGTGCGTCATAGGAAAATCTCTTCTGATCTGCGCATATAGGTAATACAGTAATAGATAAATAACATCTCGGCAGTGCGTATGTAAAATATAAGATACAAAAGAAACAATGTCAGCTCAATGTAATATCCCGGCAGCTGAGGCTGTGCTAGCGAACAACCAATGTTGCCAAAAGTATATAACTTTTTCTAATGGAATGAGAGGAAAAAAGATTAAAAATACATTAAAGATCTAGATAGTAAATTTTTATTCAGCAGAATAGAAATGATAATGGAAATCCATTCAGTCGAGAAATAGACTATATAAATATTTTCGTTTTTTGACTACACTTACCTAAAACTGAATAAGAATGTCGTCTTCATCATTATTGTCATCGTCCTCATGAGAAAAGTAGCTGCAGTAGAAATTGATGGTCTTGATTTATATGCTTCAACTGCCACAGTTGTTTTGAGAACTGGCTCAGGAATTACATAGTTATGGCAACATCGATTCTTTCCGCGAAGACTTCCACGAATCCTTAATATGGAGTCTACCATTTCCGTACATATTCCATTCATTATTTTCATTTTCACGAGATTCAACTGGGTGAATATTCTTTCTACCTCGCCACTTGAACAAGGAAGTACGAGCCTAGATAATGCAAATTCTGCACGTTATTTGAAAAATTTTTCACCGCTGGCCTCATGGTAATTGAAAAGCTGACACCAGAAATCGATTGAACTGTTAACTTTATCCCATTGGAGGATGGTCAATTCTTGCCACCAAAATTCAGTTCTTGTAACTCTATGATTATCCCACTGAAAGCTTTTTAATATGGAAATTAAAGTTCTTTTAGCACTACAATTGCCCTTGAAACTGCAAGAAGAGATAATATCCTCAATACTTCAGTGTCATCAGGCAATCTTTGCTGTAATTGTTTGACAAGTGAACAAACAAATTTCACACGTCTCTCTCTAATATTTTTTCTTTTTCTTGGATGATATATTTCCAATCTCTAACTTTTTTCAAACGAGTATCAAAGATATGGCTTGGATCTATCTGAATTTCGAAATCATTGTCAATCTATTTTCTCTGAACTGGCTATTAAGCTGGAATGACAACTTCCTTAAGAAGAGACTGGATAAGAACGCTCAGGTAATCTAATAACTTGCATGGGACCACACAAGTTCACTCAATTCCTTATCGACTCTCTGAAGACAGGAAACGATAGGTTTCAAAAATTGCAAACATGATAAATTAAGTTTGCCACTGAACATCGAATAGAGCATTTTAGATGTGCAGGATTTGTCGCTTAGCATAACAATTTCAAAATGAGTTTTTAGCTTGAGCCATAGAGCAAGTATTCTACAAACCGCAGGTTCAATAGATAACCATATCGTGGCACAAGCTTGGGGGATTTTCAGTGGTTACTCGCCAGCATTTATAACTGAGGAAATCTACCGGTAAAAGAGCTGTCGAGAGGAAGAACGAGAGAACCAGTTGTGACTTCCCCTAATTAAAAAGTCCTAATTTCTTGGAAGACATTCTGCAGTTGCAGCAGAGGTTGCCAGCTGAACGGAATGACAGATACACTTTATAAGTATCAAATATGGAACCTCGCTTTTAAGTATTTTATTTACTCAGTTATTACTACCGATCATCTCACTAGCACTGTCTGTTCATATTCCCTCCAGTTTCTTTAAACCTAAATTAACTTCTTTCAAAGCATCTTTAATAGCTCATACAAAGACTCAGCATTGCATTTTTCAAGTTCAACTAGTGTAAGCAATGTCGACACACTCATGTGAGCTGTTTTACTGTGATAAATTATGGCTATTGCTAGAAGTTTAGGGACACTAATATCAGTTGATTCTTCAATTAAAATACCGTACATAGCAACATCAACATCAGTTTTCAGATCTTTCTCAAAATAGGGCCCCAGAATATTGTTCATAATTGCACTATACTTGGTACGATGTAAGTTAATCTAGCTTGGTATTACACAAATTTTGAACCAGCTTTATCACATTTCTCGTAAGTGATCACTTGACAGTATACTACAATGCTGGCATGCAAATGACCCAACAGCTTCGTTACGTCCTATGGAATCCTCCAGTGATTTGAAAATAATTTTTCTCTGTCTTTGGGAAGAAAAGGAAGAAACTACAGAATATATTTATTTAAGTGTGGTTTTCTATATCCGCTAACCGACCCCTTACGGTACCGTCACCCACTTTATAAAATACCTTTGTGTTATCTCCTACTGCTTGTGACAACATTTCACAAATGTGGAATTTTTCAACCACTTTTCCCTAAACGTTTGGGTGTATTGACGTTCAACTTCGCCTGTTCCAACAGCACTACAATCAATCACAATAACAAGAAGCACGAGCATGGCTACTGCTAACATGAACTTAACAATAACTGAATAATATGAATAATAACCAGCAGCATTCGTGAATTTGCGTTTGGATCAACTGCTCGGTCCTCGACAACGGAAATGCAATACTTTTAGTGGAAATTTTATATCTTATCATGCATTATTGAATTTAGCTCAGTCACCAATTCATTGTTTCAAACTTTTAAAATTCTTAATATTTTGTCCACAAATTTGAATATTACGGTTATACCGTTAAATAATGGAAAATAAAGTACAGTAGTTCCGTAATTAAGTACGTTATGCACACGTTATTTACATTATTGAGTAAGATTAGAAATTAAGCCTATGTTTCTCAACAGATTTTATACTATAACCAGTTGCAGGAAAGTATAACCTGCTAAGAATAAGATATTCAAATATAGCACAAAACTTTAGGAATGAACATAATAAATTTGTCGAAGAATATTAAAAGGACTGGACTTCAACGAGACAATATTTTTGAAAACTTAAATTTCTCGCTAGCCATCAGATATTAAGTTTTCCAACCAGATGTCCTTTCAGAAAAACTTAATCTAGTTGGAAAACAACTAAATGGGCAACACTACATATGATGTTTTATTTAATATCTGGCTCGCAAATTGAGTAGGTGGAAGGTTTAACAAATTCTCGTTTGTTTTAACGAAACGTTGTCAAATACATTAGACCTGTGAGAGAGATATGTTTGCTCTTTCGACTGTAGTTTCTCCTTGGAGAGCTAAATCTAAAGCAAAAAGAAGAGAGAGATGACAAGCACTGCTCCGGTATGCGATCCAAAATAAATTTGTACAGATCTTGAACAGGGCTGTAACTCATTGTTATCTATCATGAAAGACAATTACATTTTACTTTGCTATTGTGACGAATGTTTTAACGGTACCGAAGAGAACAGACAGCAATTTACCTGAAGATTATAACCACTGTGCTAAAAAGATGTTGAAACAAGTTTTATTTTATAAAAGGTGCACTTCCAAGGGTGAACGTATGTGCAATGCTTCTGTAAGTTCTGCTGACATTCGGTTCGCGATATTTGCTGGTGAATCTACATCGTGGTCTTAGGGTACATCGGGAGGAGTTTTAGCGGTGGTTAAAGTAATCTGCTGTCTGGCTACACTTTGTCGAAGCAAATGGTAACTGAATTCCACTGGATCACTTTCCGAAGCTTCTATACAAAGTCCTAAATATTACCAGAAACTTACAGGCGACTGGCGAAGATCTGCAGCTGCTCCTACACAACTAAATGTGGAGCACCATTAATTACTGTCTTACAATTCTCGGCAGAGACTATTAAATTGCAGCGATATTCAGGAAGAAATCTAATCATAGATCAGCAAACAAGAAACTGATACTACGTAACGTGCTGTGAACACTATTTTTAAAGATCCAATCTAAGTTGAATTCTGTCTTTTAAAGTAGATTCGGGACCACCGGTGCACATTTATTTCCGTCCATTTATTTCTAACAACATTTGTTAAACTTCTCGATTCAAAACTGCCACGGCGATATTTTTGCTAAGATGGCGGTAGACAGACGATAGTCATTTTGTCTATTGTTATTCTCGATTTATGTTATCAAATTAATATATTTAGATAAAACTCTTTAAGCCTTTACTCTCTATTCTCTAGCATTTAAAATCATTTTCAGTTATAAATATCGACAGATTTTTTATACCAGCTACTACTAAACTCTGCTGTAAGTTACTAGCGCTAATGGCTGCGCTCCTAATTGCAGAGCTGAAAATTAACACTTAAAAACATTAAGTAGACTGGATTACAATTGAAATAAATACAAATCCATGGCTAGACAATAGCGACTCTATTTTTAAAATCACAATTAACAATATGTGTAGTTACAGGTTTTGTCTTAACAGACCTCAAATGTCTCACGCCCAAACAGTTCATCGTTAGCACAGGAAGAACAATTGAACCATCATTATCACAGATAACAAAAAAGATTATAATTGTCGTTATCCATGAGTGTAATTCTCTGATAATAATTTTAATTCACATAGAAATTAAATTATTACAGAAATAATGAAATAACATCTTGTGGCTAGAACATAGTGCTGTGGACATTACAGATACTACACACTCTGAGAGAACTGACCAAGGACACAGAACAGAAAGCACACACACGTAAAAGAAACACTTCCCCATCACACACAGAGACATAAATACTGAACAGAAGTCGTCGTAATTCGCGCTTCAGTTTTTCATAGCCTTTCTCGCCACATGTGATACACCTCTCGCGACACACGCGAACAGCAAGATGGCGAAATGTTCTGGAACAGAAACAGAGTGCGAAAGTTTTGTTTTTCTCTGTATAAAAACTACCACATACCATGAAACGAACGTGAGTACACGAATAGCTAAGTAACAGCTCAGTACACACCAAATAACTGGTTTCCACAACACTACCACAACTCCAAGTATATATTGCTAATATACGAAGTTCATCTTTTAGTATTTTGTTTACTAACAGCCTCTCACATGGTTGCAGATAGCATGATGTTCGCTAAGTAAAAAAACGGCAATAGAAAAAAGCGCACAGAAAATATGTCGCAGATAGCGACAATAATTGATTAAAACATGCTGTCACATACAATAAATAAGGTAGTGTAAAAGTGCCCATAGAAAACTATATTTCAAAAAACGAATAGTAAAAATGTAATAATATGCTACTGTGTTTTGCACAACCGTGCTGTTTTCTGCATGTTTTAGGTTTTAAAAAAAACCACTGATGATAGTGATATTTGTCGCCGAAACTAGTTTGGGACAATAAAGAAATAAACGAATAACAATGTGTTTTGCATCAAGGTGGACTCATATTTCTGATATTACTCGCTTCTACAACGTTGTCGAGCACAGAAAATTCATGTTGAACGAAGTACTGTCGTTTTTAGTTCATCACGTGCATACCCACATATCTAACACGTACACTTAACACTTTGCAGGCAGGTTTCGTATGTTTTCGCGCTTTGCTTTTGAGCGCATTTCACACTGTTACATTGCACAAAATTTCTGTGAAAGACTCTCTGTGATATCAAATTAGTCATAGCACCTGTGTCAAGCACAATGGGTACATCAAGGTCAAATATTTTGGCAATAATATTAGCTTGTACCTTGCTCTCTGCCAAGTTTTTCTGCGTACCCTCATTACCTCGATACAGATCATCTCTCACATTATTACCACGATCGCATCTGATAAAGCAAGTCTCGATCAAGCTCGTGCTCCAACTCCCCTCCAAGATCACAGAACGGGGGCGTTGGCACCGATCTCTGAGTTAGGCGTAACTTCCACTATGTTGACCATTGATGTTGGTTACACCAGTTAGTCTCCTGAGAGGCTCTCGACTGAAATTCTCTTTGTCTGTGCGTATTATTCGTCATATGTGTGTTACTTTGCTGGCCAAATTCCTCCGTCTGCGGGTTATTCGGTTCTCTGTTATTGTTTTGCGTTTACCAAGCGATCGGATGATTGTTGCCGGTTGCTTGTGTCTGTACATATTGTACAGGCGGGCCATACTCGACTCGACCGTTGTAATCGTTTTTGCTAAATTTTTGCCCATTTCCACGTTTGTATTCACGGCTTTCTCCATTGTCGTTGTGATTACCGTTACCATTACCATAGGTCAGTGTGGGGTAAAGTTGCCATCCGCGTTGTACTACGAATCCGTGGTCTACTTGTTGGTCCGTAAGTCTGTTTCGCTATTGGCGTATTAATAGGCTTCGGTTGTACTGGTCTCTCTTCGTATATTAAATCTATTGAGTCCATTACAGATAGAAAGTATTCGACGTCGTGTTCCGGGATGATAATAAGTTTTTCCCTAATATGGGCAGGAAGTAGGCTCTTTAAAATTTTCAGCATGTCTGCTTGAGATACGGGGTTAGTCCAGTATCTGGTTTTATTCAAATATTTTTCAAAGCAGCCCCTTAAGCTTCCATACTTGTTATTGAACGGAGCTGGGTTGAATACTTCACGACTGAGTCTCTCTTGTATGGCCTCAGACCAATACTTATCCAGAAATGCTCTCTCAAACTGTCCAAAATGTTCCGCCAGGTCCGCAACCCAAAGCAGAACGTCACCCTGTGTACTTTCAACAACAAATCTAATTTTGTGGGCTTCGGTCCAGGTACGAGCTAAAACATTTCGAAATGCTCTGATTGTGTTCTTTTCCCTTCAGAAGCAAATGTCGGAAACTGTCGATGCCTAAGTAATCCCTCATCTGCAAGTAATGTTAACAGACACGCCGCGTCATCAGTGAGAGGCGTGTTTATGTTCGCTTGTGGGATGGTGCATGGCAACTGCGCTTGCTCGACAGGTGCAACTGCCGGCAAGTGTTATTGCATTGTGCAATCTTCGCCATTTTCCTTCGACGGGCTAACCCCGTGTTGTGGGGAACCAGTTAAGTTATCTAACTTCTCTAAAAGCATAGGTTTGTTTTCTGTCATATGTTGTTTTGGAATATCAGTAGTTTTAGCAACACTGCCTCATAACATTTCCTCTGCTTCCTTTAGATCCGCGTCCATTTTAGCTAGGAGTTGAGTTTCTTTCTCCTTTAGAGCTTCTTCTACAGTATCTACTCAAATTTGGCACTCTGACGCTACCTTTTCACAAGGGTGCTGCCCTTATCCAGCATTCCGGCTTCAGCTTTTTCAGTTATTTCCTTTACACCTGCACATAACTTATCTCTCTGTTTTTTTGGCAAATTCTGACTCTAAACTTAACTGATCTACTCTTAGGCTCAACACTATTCTTGAAATCGTTAAATGCCTGATTTTGCTGTGTAAGCTGTTGCCCTATGTTTTCCTGATGTTTTGTGAATTGCTGTGTAAACTGCTGTCCAATATTTTCCTGTTGGCTAGTGAACTGTTAAGCTGTTGTGTCACACTTTCTTGAAATTCCTAATGTCTTGTAAGCAGTTGTGTAATTAGTTGCATGAGCTGTGCCGAATTGTGGGTATCACCAGTATTATTTACGTTGCTTTTTCGAACTGTTTCCTGCTCTTGAGTCCGCGACGTCGTGAGCAAATAATCAAAGGAATTTTCGCTGTCGCGCGCTTCAGCTTCACTATTTGTGAAAATGTTTCCCGGTGAGAACTGAGAAATTGTCTCATAGATCGTCATAAAAGTGACACCATGGTTAGTTATTACACCAGTGTCGTGAATTTTTAATAGTGGGACGCCAACCTGGTCGTTTTGGTAACCATCGGCCAGTTCGCGAGTTGGAGCGTCACCCTCAACTGTTGCCAACCTCGGATTTCGAGCATCTTGGCAAACTGCATTTTGTAATGAGTTTTAAACAATGAACATTTGCTTTGTCTCCATTTTGAAGATTGTTTACAAAATTATGAATCGGTACTTTTAAATTGAAACAGATTTATATGCGTATTCATTAATGATCCTGATTATTCTCTGATACGGCCTTACTGAATTTGAATGAATTATTTTGACTCTAATATTGACTTTACAGGGATTTTCGTGTGTCCAATATAAATGCACGTTCCACAAAGAATATTAATTGGAAGGGAAAGGGATTATCTTCTTGCGAGAGAGACGGCGCCACGCGCGGCCAAATAAGCATACTGCGTAGGAGCTTCCTACCTTAACCACTGCAATCCGTATTCCAGGCGCATCTCGCTTGTGGGCAGACTTTAATTTCAATTTGCCCCTTCAAGTTGTTAATAGTTCCAACCTCACGTACATGTAACAAAGGCCTCATTAGTTTCTCGTAACGATAAAATGGTTCATTTATATCAAAAAAAATTTAAATCCACAATTGAGAGATCTGTTGGTATTCCGCTCGGCGCCGTCCTTTGAGCGGTCGCCATTTAATAGCGGCTGGAGGACTACAATGTAATAAATAACAGAAAATGATTAACAGTTGCAGTTTAAATAATTTAAAAAAGAAAATTTAAAAGAGTAATTGAAAAAAATTGGAAGGTACGCATATCCTGAGTGAACTTTAACTGGTATGAAAATCAACAGACCCTCAATATTCAATACCTATATTCAGCATCTAAATTTACGTACATCTTTTTCTTGTTATCGCCATTGTGTATAGAAATTCGTATGACAATACTGGTTTCGGATCACCCCTCTTCTGCTCACGCAAATTATTCTTGTCTGCTTCGATCATCTTGATGCAGGATTCTCAGCAAGTCGCCGAATAATGAACAGAATATGACTGTGCGAGTAAACTTAGCTATCCCGATAACTTTTTATAACGGTTTCTAATGTACGATTGGAATACACATTTCTTAACAATATTAGCTCGGTGGAAGCGGTGGAGGTCGTAATACGTCCACCCGCTATCACTTATTGAGACAAAAAGATGAATATATAAAAATTCATCACTTGAATAGCGTATCTCTACTTGTTTTGTTTTTATGCCAATATTATCTATGGTACAAAATTATTATTATATTCTATATATATCTTATAGGTACAAAAAGAAAAGATCGAGGGAGAAAAAAAGAAAAAAATAATAATACACTCCTGGAAATGGAAAAAAGAACACATTGACACCGATGTGTCAGACCCACCATACTTGCTCCGGACACTGCGAGAGGGCTGTACAAGCAATGATCACACGCACGGCACAGCGGACACACCAGGAACCGCGGTCTTGGCCGTCGAATGGCGCTAGCTGCGCAGCATTTGTGCACCGCCGCCGTCAGTGTCAGCCAGTTTGCCGTGGCATACGGAGCTCCATCGCAGTCTTTAACACTGGTAGCATGCCGCGACAGCGTGGACGTGAACCGTATGTGCAGTTGACGGACTTTGAGCGAGGGCGTATAGTGGGCATGCGGGAGGCCGGGTGGACGTACCGCCGAATTGCTCAACACGTGGGGCGTGAGGTCTCCACAGTACATCGATGTTGTCGCCAGTGGTCGGCGGAAGGTGCACGTGCTCGTCGACCTGGGACCGGACCGCAGCGACGTACGGATGCACGCCAAGACCGTAGGATCCTACTCAGTGCCGTAGGGGACCGCACCGCCACTTCCCAGCAAATTAGGGACACTGTTGCTCCTGGGGTATCGGCGAGGATCATTCGCAACCGTCTCCATGAAGCTGGGCTACGGTCCCGCACACCGTTAGGCCGTCTTCCGCTCACGCCCCAACATCGTGCAGCCCGCCTCCAGTGGTGTCGCGACAGGCGTGAATGGAGGGACGAATGGAGACGTGTCGTCTTCAGCGATGAGAGTCGCTTCTGCATTGGTGCCAATGATGATCGTATGCGTGTTTGGCGCCACAATCAGGACTGCATACGACCGAGGCACACAGGGCCAACACCCGGCATCATGGTGTGGGGAGCGATCTCCTACACTGGCCGTACACCTCTGGTGATCGTCGAGGGGACACTGAATAGTGCACGGTACATCCAAACCGTCTTCGAACCCATCGTTCTACCATTCCTAGACCGGCAAGGGAACTTGCTGTTCCAACAGGACAATGCACGTCCGCATGTATCCCGTGCCACCCAACGTGCTCTAGAAGGTGTAAGTCAACTACCCTGGCCAGCAAGATCTCCGGATCTGTCCCCCATTGAGCATGTTTGGGACTGGATGAAGCGTCGTCTCACGCGGTCTGCACGTCCAGCACGAACGCTGGTCCAACTGAGGCGCCAGGTGGAAATGGCATGGCAAGCCGTTCCACAGGACTACATCCTGCATCTCTACGATCGTCTCCATGGGAGAATAGCAGCCTGCATTGCTGCGAAAGGTGAATATACACTGTACTAGTGCCAACATTGTGCATACTCTGTTGCCTGTGTCTATGTGCCTGTGGTTCTGTCAGTGTGATCATGTGATGTATCTGACCCCAGGAATGTGTCAATAAAGTTTCCCCTTCCTGGGACAATAAATTCACGGTGTTCTGATTTCAATTTCCAGGAGTGTATGATACATTGCATTATCGACTTTCGTTACGGTTAGAAATGGGCCTCTCACAAGGTACGTGCACTAGTGCTTTACAAAACGAAAAAGTTATTCTTGAAATCATTTATCATAATTATTTGCAATAATAAAATGTTACAAAACGATTTATCGACGGTTAATGCCTTCATACAAGAGTTTTCTCTGAGGAGTGAGTTATTATCGTGAGTAGTTTACAAATTAAGCATGAAACATACTTGTTTCATAAATAAAGTATGTCATTTCAAGATAATGGACCACTCACAATTTATCACAAGCATTGCGACATTATCTAAATGAAATGTAATAATGCATCAACGATATCAGCCTACAAGAGAGAATGTGATAATCAAGACAGGAGCCAAAATCAATGATTAAGTGCTAGCATAGGTTCGCATCCCACCACATGCAAATTTTTTTTTCGTGTTAGCATTGCTAACACATTCTGAGAGTTTCTTATGAATGTAACACAAGTACATTCTGCAGTATTCTGATTTGAGAACGAAGGATGAAATAAATATTTAGCGACTTCCTCTGGTGTGGTTAGGCAAAGACCTAAGAGGACAGCTTAAACTGCTGAGACTGAAACAAGCAACAATAAAATTCATATTCTTCCTTGTACAAATATTTTTCTGTTTATTTGCGAATGTGTGGTGATTTCCGAGTGTGTGGATAGCAGGAACTTAAGAGGACAGTTTAAATTAGTATGATTGATAATCCTAGTTTCTGAATATGTGGCTGTTTCCCAGTGTGTGGTTAGGCAGGAACCTAAGACGACAGCTTAAATTACTGCAAGTGAAACGAGCAACAGTAACATGGATATTCTTCCTTGTCACGAATATTTGGCTCTTTATTTCCGAATATGTGGCGATTTCCGTCTGTGTGGTTAGGTGAGAACCTAAGAGTACAGCTTTAACCTCTTATGATCTGATGGGACTTGAACCTAAGAAGAGAACTTAACCTGCTCCTTTAAGAGCTGATAGGGGGCGTGGGTAATATATAATACATAATGTAAACTAATTAAAAATTGGTGCTTAGGTAATTAAAAAAGAAATTTGAAAGACTAATTGAAAGAAGTTAGTAAATTTACGTACATCCTTTTCTTCCTACCGCTATTGTGTATGAAGATTAGTATGACAATACTGGTTCCAGATCGCCCTTTTTCTGCTCACCCCAATTAGTCTTGTCTGTTCCATCATCTTGATACAGGATTCTCGGCACGTCGCGGAATGATGAACAGTCGTTATGAATGTACGAATAAACTTTTCTATCTCGATCAAGTTTCATTCACACTTTTTTAATGTACAATTGGAATACGCGATCTTTAACAATATTAACTCGACGTAACTCATCATACATCCACCCGCTGCCAGTTATAGAGGAGGACGGATGAATATATGGCGCCTCTGGAGTAAAGCTTCTTATTTTTGGACTCTAGCATCTTTTTACTACCTTCGTTCGATGCTCTCTCGGCGCGCTACTTTTGTACTGCCATGTTGTTCTCGCTTACTTCAATGTTAGCTAAATGTATAAACGACATCTAAAGTGTGTTATTACCGCCCTACGATACATAACCACAATGTTGACCCCGACATCGTCGTCGTATGTTCGTGAGTTATTTCGTGCTTATATTCATCATTAACGGACTTCGTGTGCCAACCCACATTGTCTTTGGAACAATGGATCTACCAGTGTCTTTCGGTGCTATTACTACACGTCATGTTAACTCAGCTTGTGACCAAGAGAGTTCAAGTGTACCTAAAGTGCGTTTAGTTAAAAGTGAACAATTGTCTACGCCCAGCCACACCACCAGCCACTTAAAACCAGCTCAACATGGCCACCGTCAAGTGCAACCACGCAGCAACAGCCACTACACAGTCTCCTTCAGTTTCGTTTGATGTGCTGACGAAGTTCCAGAACTGTGAATCGAACATTCCAAGGCAGAAGGCTGCAAATTCTTATATACCTGATGTCGCAACACCCCCCTCCCCCCGCAAGCCGTTTCAGCGACGCCAGTCGCCTCGACTGCGCCAGTTTCCACGACTGTCGCTCTATGGTGACACTGCGATCGGCATCCGCCCACTGTTGCAACAGCACCAGCCCTTATACCCGCGCCATGGCCGTTCGTCAGGCGTGCAATTCGGACACATTGTGCTGTCTGTTACGCCTACTCACTCCACATCGTATGCTGCTTGCGGCCGCCCCCCACGCAGATCTCAGGCGACGCACCGTCCACCGCTATTGCAATCCCAGTATTAGGAGCTTCCTGCCCCGCATGCACAGATCTTCACCTGCCAGTGCTGCATCAACATGAGCTACCCGGCAGGTTTCCTAATCTGCCTGCTTTGCAAAAGGACAACCCTAAGACTTGGTTCACATTGGTGGATCACCTACTGGATATCCACAGGGTTTTGGACGATGACACAAGTTTCATCTGCCTGGTGAGTCACCTCCATGCTTATCCAGACCTCATCAGTGATCTGCTACTCTCTCCGGCCGCCTCGCCCAAGTATTTGACGGCGAAAACATTGCTCATCGAGCGCCTTTCTCCCCCATCAGCGGAGGTTATCCACAACATTATTCACGATGAGCACCTCCATGATCAGACACATTCGCAGCTTTGGCGGCGCCTTTGTGCAATAATTGATGATCAAGGATTACCTGGTGCCGTGCTTTGGACTTCGTAGAAGGTCAAACTGCCTTCAGACCTACAAGTTCACCTGCTGACTCACATTGCCAACCCTCTTGAGGTTTGCATACACATGGCCGACCAAGCCCATGTTGTCATTCGTCATCCACACCACCTGTCACGGACGGCATATCCATCGCCATCAGTTGGCATGCCTGCACCTTCAGTTCTATGCTCTGCTGACAGAGGCCAGCGTGCTCGCCTCAGCACCTAATTGGCCTGTCAGAAGCTGCCACCTAGCAACCTGCAGGAGGTACTGCCTGCAGCCTCGTGACAGCAGCCGACCCCGCCTGAGCAGCAGCCCACAATCAATGATGCAGCCAGCTGTGGCCTCCTGCCACTCCTCACTGCCTTGCCTCCAAGGTTACCTGCTATTCTGGTACCGTGCTACTTACAGGGATGCTGCAAGCAACTGTTGTGTGCCTTGCGCCTACTCAAATGATTCTGGCAGGCACGTTTAGGTGCCACGTCCTTCAAAAAAAAATGGCTCTTAGCACTATGGGACACAACATCTTAGGTCATAAGTCCCCTAGAACTTAGAACTACTTAAACCTAACTAACCTAAGGACTTCACACAACACCCAGCCATCACGAGGCAGGGAAAATCTCTGACCCCGCCGGGAATCGAACCCGGGAACCCGGGCGTGGGAAGCGAGAACGCTACCGCACGACCACGAGATGCGGGCGCCACGTCCTTCCATGATCCTTCACGACACCTACCATCGAACGCTGCACCACTCACTCCAGTGGCGCAGCACCTCTACACTTGTCATCGGGCACTCGCTTTTTCGTCGACAGCGGTGCCGACGTGAGCGTTATCCCGGTCAAGCACATGAGCAACATGATTTACCCTGCTAACCTCGCTTTGATCACTGCTAATCATTCTCCTATCACAGTCCTTGACTCCCTCACCAGTTGCCACCTTGCCTTGGACTTTACACATCGGCGACGTGGATGAACGTGTGATAGGGTTGGATTTTTTCTACATGATTACGAACTTTCACCAGACCTGCAGGCCACTACACTCTGCCACATGTCTGGTTCTACTGTTCTGTGCTCAAACAAGTTCAGCACAGCTTCGCTGTCTGCCTTCTTGGCTACACTTTTCTCATGTGCATCTCTGCTCCAGCATATTACTGCATGGCTCTGTTATTTGTCAGATGTTCGCTCACAAATCGATAAGCTCTGCACACAAAATGAGGCATTACACTCCCATATTGCCAGCGCCTCTGCTGGTTTGTCACACGCATGGATTACGATTTGCATCCTGTTCGCAGAGCCCCAAAAAGAGGAACCAACACCCACATCTACTGTGTCTTCACACTACATTGCTCCTGTGTCGAGCTTTCCTCTGCCTGCTGCCGTTTCCACTTCGTCGCAGGCGATTCTATAGGACGATCATTTCCACATATCCTGGGATTCATCGCATACCGTGGCTGCTGTGCCACACCCTCCTTCATTGTCTGCAGCTGACACCCTGTCCACACTGTTCCCGCATGGCAAAGTCAGCAACTGTTGTTGCATCTGTACCCCTCTCGCCCCCCCCCCCCCTCCTGCCTCCCTCCCTTTGTGAGTATTGGTCATCAGCAGTGGCACTTATCATAGGATCCACACCAGGTACAGCCCACCTGTATGTTATAAAGCTAGGCATCTTAATATTTCCAAACTTCTGCGCATGAAAGAAATGTTCAGGATTTATTGGCTTCAGGTGTGCTCCAGCCATCCGACAGCAACTGGTCTTCACCTATCCATCTTGTCCCTAAGAAGGACGACTCCTTACACATGTGCAGGGACTACAGGTCCCTTAATACTCAGACAATTATCGATAATTATCCCATTTCTCATATCCAGAATTTCACGCAATTACTAAATGGCTCCAGGTTCTTCTCTGTCTTAGATTGTTCGAAGACATATCGCCGAATTCCTATGCACCCACCAGATATTCCGAAGACGGCCATCATCACACCCTCCGGGTTACTTGAATGCTGTTACAAGCCTTACGGCTTGAAAAATGCTGCACAGACATGGCAACAGTTCATTGATACAATTTTGCTATGTCTGCCTTTTCCCTTTGCTTATTTGGATGACATTCTGATTATTTCCTCCTCTGCCGAGGAGCACACGGTTCACCTCAATGCTGTCCATTTGGTCCTCATAGACAATGGCTTGGTGATCAACCACGTTGAATCTCAACTCTTTTCTACTTCAGTAACATTCCTGGCCATACTATCTTTGCCGATGGCCTCTGACCAACTGATTCTCGTGTCGAAATCATTCTCGCCTTGCCTCTTCCTCAAGATGATGCTCCAGTCCCTCAAGCTGCCTCCGTCCAATGAGACCTCACCGACGCCCTCTCCGACAAAAATACAATGGGGAAACGGAAGTTGGACTGTACCAAAACCATGCTCGATGCATTTGATATCTCAAGCTGCCCTCGCCAAAGCCATCACACCTGCCCACCCCAATAATGAGGCCCATGTTTCTATTACGACTGATGCTAGTTACTCAGCTGTGGGTGCTGTTTTACGACAGCACACCGCCGACTCCACCCAGTCACTCTGCTTCTTTTTGAAGAAACTAACTAAGAACCACCGTAAGTGGTAGGCTTTCGACTGTGAACTTCTCGCAGTTTATGAGGAAATCTAACACTTCTAGAGTGACCTCAAGGAGCGACCTTTCACGATCTACTCGGATCACAAGCCTCTCGTGGACGGGATACGCAACCAGGCTAAGGACCTTCTGCTGAGACGTTTCTACTATATGGACTATGTTTGTCAACATTCCCCAGATGCTTGCTACATCCACAGTGCAGAGAATGTTGTAGCTAACTATCTGTCTCATATCTCAGTGCTTACCAGACCCATGAACTTAGATGATCTCGCCCAACTCCAGACCAAAGACACCGATACACAGTGATCGGTTTCAAACAGCGAGTCATCACTCGCTATTCAACCTCTAGTCCTGCACGGGCCGACGACCCTGGTCCTTTGCGACGTTTCTACAGGCACTCCTCGCCTCTTGGTACCACCCACTCTTTGGCGCAAGATCTTCTGTGCTTTACACAGCTTGGCCCACCCCCATAACGCGGGCCACAACGAGGCTCGTCACTGAATGCTTCGTCTGGCCTGGCGTGCAACACGACTACCGCACTTGGACCCGAGCGTTGTATCCCATGCCAGCATAGTAAAGTTAGAAGACATGCACTGCCTCTACTAGGCAAACTAGATATCCCAAGGGGTCACATGTAAACATTGATATGGTCGGGCCACTCTCCCGAGGGCTACAAATACTTATTATCTATGATCGAACATGTAACTTGTTGGGGCGAGGTGGTCCCTCTCGTAGACGTAACAGCAGAGACCATCACTCGGCTGCCCGCTTTCCCTCACTACTGATCAGGGACGATAGTTCGAATCCACGCTTTTTGCTTTCTGTGCGAGCTGTGTGATGTAGCCAGATTCCACACCACGGCCTGTCACCTGCACGAGAACGGCCTGGTCGAACTGTGGCACCAAACTCTCAAAGCTGTGCTCATATGCCATGCTGGATTATGGTCTGAGGCCCTTCCTTGGGTCTTAGTCAGCATCCACTCCACCCATAAGGAAGACCTGAATGCATCGCTGGCAAAGATTCTATATGGAGTTGGTGGAGGACGCACCGCCGACTGCCACCAACGATCTTCCAGCCCTTGTGGAATGGGTACGTGTGCATGTCGCTTGCCTGTACACTCCCCTGCCACGCCCTCATTCCACGCTGCCGGTGTTCGTCCACAAGTACCTTGCATCATGTGATCTCAGTGTGAGCGATCTTGCAACCACCTTATTCAGGCCGGCACCACATCTTACGTCGCAGAGTGAATACATTCGTAATTCATCTAAATGGACGACCTCAAACAGTTTCCGTTAACCACTTAAAACCGGCGTGGTCCCTCTCCGACGCAGTTTCCGATGCTTCCGATCAGCCTACCGTCACTCCGTCTCCCGACGCTGCAGACGCTTTGAGCGACGTTCCACGGCCTACGCAGCTGTTCGACGCACGAGACATTGGCAGTGTGGTTTGCAACGAGCCCACTTCTCGAGCTTTGAGTGAGGAAGCTTCCCTCTGCCGTGCTTCGCACTGTCGGGGGGAGGCTCTGTTGCGCCTCGGGCGTAAAGCGCCATATCTTTGGGCTCTAGAAACTTTGTACTACCTTTGTTCGAAGCTCTCTTTGCGCATAACTTTAGTACTGCCATATTTTCTCGCTTACTTCAGTGCTAAATAAATGTATAAACGACATCTAAAGTGCGTTATTACCCCCTACGATATGCCACAACCACAAATATATAGCATTAAAAAAATTGAAGAGCATATATCACTATTTGTGACCAATAGTATCATATATATACACTCCTGGAAATTGAAATAAGAACACCGTGAATTCATTGTCCCAGGAAGGGGAAACTTTATTGACACATTCCTGGGGTCAGATACATCACATGATCACACTGACAGAACCACAGGCACATAGACACAGGCAACAGAGTATGCACAATGTTGGCTCTAGTACAGTGTATATTCACCTTTCGCAGCAATGCAGGCTGCTATTCTCCCATGGAGACGATCGTAGAGATGCAGGATGTAGTCCTGTGGAACGGCTTGCCATGCCATTTCCACCTGGCGCCTCAGTTGGACCAGCGTTCGTGCTGGACGTGCAGACCGCGTGAGACGACGCTTCATCCAGTCCCAAACATGCTCAATGGGTGACAGATCCGGAGATCTTGCTGGCCAGGGTAGTTGACTTACACCTTCTAGAGCACGTTGGGTGGCACGGGATACATGCGGACGTGCATTGTCCTGTTGGAACAGCAAGTTCCCTTGCCGGTCTAGGAATGGTAGAACGATGGGTTCGATGACGGTTTGGATGTACCGTGCACTATTCAGTGTCCCCTCGACGATCACCAGAGGTGTACGGCCAGTGTAGGAGATCGCTCCCCACACCATGATGCCGGGTGTTGGCCCTGTGTGCCTCGGTCGTATGCAGTCCTGATTGTGGCGCTTATCTGCACGGCGCCAAACACGCATACGACCATCATTGGCACCAAGGCAGAAGCGACTCTCATCGCTGAAGACGACACGTCTCCATTCGTCCCTCCATTCACGCCTGTCGCGACACCACTGGAGGCGGGCTGCACGATGTTGGGGCGTGAGCGGAAGAAGGCCTAGCGGTGTGCGGAACCGTAGCCCAGCTTCATGGAGACGGTTGCGAATGGTCGTCGCCGATACCCCAGGAGCAACAGTGTCCCTAATATGCTGGGAAGTGGCGGTGCGGTCCCCTACGGCACTGCGTAGGATCCTACGGTCTTGGCGTGCATCCGTGCGTCGCTGCGGTTCGGTCCCAGGTCGACGGGCACGTGCACCTTCCGCCGACCACTGGCGACAACATCGATGTACTGTGGAGACCTCACGCCCCACGTGTTGAGCAATTCGGCGGTACGTCCACCCGGCCTCCCGCATGCCCACTATACGCCCTCGCTCAAAGTCCGTCAACTGCACATACGGTTCACGTCCACGCTGTCGCGGCATGCTACCAGTGTTGAAGACTGCGATGGAGCTCCGTATGCCACGGCAAACTGGCTGACACTGACGGCGGCGGTGCACAAATGCTGCGCAGCTAGCGCCATTCGACGGCCAAGACCGCGGTTCCTGGTGTGTCCGCTGTGCCGTGCGTGTGATCATTGCTTGTACAGCCCTCTCGCAGTGTCCGGAGCAAGTATGGTGGGTCTGACACACCGGTGTCAATGTGTTCTTTTTTCCATTTCCAGGAGTATATATATATATATATATATATATATATATATATATATATATATATATATATATATATATGTGTGTGTGTGTGTGTGTGTGTGTGTGTGTGTGTGTATAGTTTATATGTTTATTTATATATGGTTTATATGTATAAAAAGAACCAGAAGAAGGAAAGAAATAATAATAATATGATTCTTCACAGTTTTCAGATGAAATTCTAATATCATTTGTATCACGTAAGTTTATGAAGGTACCTGTAAATGATTGTGCTTCAGTGTACTTAATTTATACTTCTATCTGCTAGATACAGCTCCTGGGTAGTATAATATGTATACAGGGTGTTACAAAATGGTACGGCCAAACTTTCAGGAAACATTCCTCACACACGCGCTTAATTTCCATGTTAGAGCTCATTTTAGTTTCGTCAGTATGTACTGTACTTCGTCGATTCACCGCCAGTTGGCCCAGTTGAAGGAAGGTGATGTTGACTTTGTTGCTTGTGTTGACATGCGACTCATTGCTCTACAGTACTAGCATCAAGCACATCGGTACGTAGCATCAACAGGTTAGTGTTAATCACGAACGTGGTTTTTCAGTCAGTACAATGTTTACAAATGCGGTGTTGGCAGATGCCCATTTGATGTATGGATTAGCACGGGGCAATAGCCGTGGCGCGGTACGTTTGTACTGAGCCAGATTTCCAGAACGAAGGTGTCCCGACAGGAAGACGTTCGAAGCAATTGATCAGCGTCTTAGGGAGCACGGAACATTCCAGCCTATGACTCGCGACTGGGGAAGACCTAGAACGACGAGGACACCTGCAATGGACGAGGCAATTCTTCGTGCAGTTGACGATGACCTAATGTCAGCGTCAGAGAAGTTGCTGCTGTACAAGGTAACGTTGACCACGTCACTGTATGGAGAGTGCTACGGGAGAATCATTTCTTTCCGTATCATGTAGAGCGTGTGCAGGCACTATCAGCAGCTGGTTGGCCTCCACGGGTACACTTCTGCGAATAGTTCATCCAACAATGTGTCAATCCTCATTACAGTGCAAATGTTCTCTTTACGGATGAGGCTTCATTCCAACGTGATCAAATTGTAAATTTTCACAATCAACATTTGTGGGCTGACGAGAATCCGCACGCAATTGTGCAATCACGTCATCAACACAGATTTTCTGTGAACGTTTGGGCACGCATTGTTGGTGATGTCTTGATTGGGCCCCATGTTCTTCCACTACGCTCAATGGAGCACGTTATCATGATTTCACACGGGATGTGCTGCTAGAACATGTGCCTTTACAAGTACGACACAACATGTGGTTCATGCACGATGGAGCTCCTGCACATTTCAGTCGACGTGTTCGTACGCTTCTCAACAACAGATTCGGCGACCGATGGATTGGTAGAGGCGGACCAATTCCATGGCCTCCACGCTCTCCTGACCTCAACCCACTTGACTTTCATTTATGGGGGCATTTGAAAGCAACCCCGGTACCAAATGTAGAGACCCTTCGTGCTCGTATTGTGGACGGCTGTGATACAATACGCCATTCTCCAGGGCTGCATCAGCGCATCAGGGATTCCATGCGACGGAGGGTGGCTGCATGTATCCTCGCTAACGGAGGACATTTTAAACATTTCCTGTAACAATGTGTTTGAAGTCACGCTGGTACGTTCTGTTGCTGTGTGTTTCCATTCCATGATTAATGTGACCTGAAGAGAAGTAATAAAATGAGCTCTAACATGGAAAGTAAGCGTTTCCAGACACATGTCCACATAACACATTTTCTTTCTTTGTGTGTGAGGAATGTTTCCTGAAAGTTTGGCCGTACCTTTTTGTTACACCCTGTATATGTCAATACTTTGCTACGAAAGTATCCATTTTCGTCCTTGTGGTTTACTCATTACAATATTTTAAAATAAATATGCCTTTCTTAATTATTAGGAGAATTTTTTTTTTAATTGTGCAGTGACGTGTTGCAAACATATACTACAACTCATTGTTGTCGCACTTACACTCAGCCAAATTATTAGTCAAAAAATTATATTTAGTAAACACACTACTTTAATACAATTTTTAAAATGCTTCAGTTTTTAGGACACAGGGGAAGGGTACTATTACGATTACATATGAGTGAGACGCTACCAAATGCAGCCAAGCAAGATACAAATTAAAATTTTCCTATCTTCACGATGGGTTTTACAACTGTTTTTCTGGTAGCTTCCTTACAAATTTTATTTTCCGCTCATACGCATCCTTCTTTCGTGATCCTTTCTCTCCTTCTCTTGGCAATAATATTCGTTTCGTGTAACAAAGAAAATAAAAGATAATTAATACAATGGAAAATTTCTACAACATGATTTATATATTTTAATTACTTCTTTTATCTGTACCTGGCACCGGCTTCTCATGGTCGCCAGTTATACTGGTATTTAAAGTACTGGCACTGTGAGGAGGTGGGAATAATGTGGATTATTTCGAGATGTGTGGCTGGCAAATACTTTCAACAGCAACAATTCACGTGTCTAAGTTCGCACCTCCACCTTCTCTCACTGCGATTACGCCTGTAACAGTCTAAATTGATTGATATATCGGTTCTCCTTTGGACAGAGTAATATTTATCTACTCTTTGTTGAAGAAGAAGATGCAGAGTCCAGTGTAATACAACCATAAATAATGTTGCCGTGGGTTCGGAAGTTTACAGGCTACGATGTATCCAGGTTATCATTTTCAGGATGAAGCAGTTTAGAAATGAAAGAAACTGTCTCTCTTCTGTGAAGATATATTGTAAAAAAAATGTACACAGCTATGTGTTGTTGTCTGAAGAGTGAAAAATTTGATATCAGCTTAAATCAGAGTTGGAATACAGATAAATGTTCATCTTTATTTTGGTATATATCTTATTTTGGCGCGGGCGGGTTTACATCGCATCTTTGCCGTGCACAGTGTTCTGATAATTATTAAATGACATATATTTTATGGCTAAACCAAAGTAAAGTCTATTACATACCACACCATCCTTGTTACAGCTCCAGAAGGTAAGTAATTATAATAGGAAAGAAGTAACTTATAAAGTGTACTATACTATAACGTGTATATAGGTAATCGTAAACCAGAAATTTATTCAGAGCAAGTTCTAAGCAGTTCGATTTCCGTTGTTTATTCATTGCATAACAACCAAGCAACGTCATATATCTCTCTACAGTGCCAACATCCAAATCTGGTCAACCAATAATCTGTGAATAGACGACGAGGTTGCGTGACGTCATTCCGGTATTTTCCACGATTTTCCTTGAAGTCTTTGCCTGAATGGGAAAGTCAGTCGCCATAAGATGCCATGAAAATATCAGTTATTAATTGCAAACAGCGTCTGGTAATAATGTTTCAGATTTGTTACATTAAATGCGTCGTTTACGATAAGTTCTGAAATACGGCTATGTACAGCATTCCAATTACGAGAGAGATGCTCTTACTCGTTGTACTGTAATTGCTCCTTGGAGAGCTAAAACTAAAACAAGAAGCAGAGATACGGTACACACTGTTACGGTATGTGATCGGGGATACACGTGTACAACTCTTCAACAGAATTATAACTCATTGTCCTCCATTAAAGGTTATTTTATTTTACTTTGCTTTTGCGACGAATGTAGTAACAGTTCTGAAGAGAATAAACTTTAATTTTTGCCACAAGGATACAACACAGTGTTGGAAACGATTTAAACGAGTTCATTTTTATATGGTGCAGCTCGAAGAGTGACGTTGCGGCCTCTGGATCACGGGGTCCTGGGTTCGATTCCCGGTTGGGTTTTGGGTTTTCTTTGCCTGGGAACTGTGTGTTCGTATTGTCCCCAAAATTTCATCATCATCATCATCATCATTCGTGACAGGGTCTAACCTGGATTGTGTAAAATTTGGTCTGCATCAAAATTTGGACTTTGTACAGGCGCCGATGACCGCGCAGTTGAGCGCCCCACAAACCAACCATCATCATCATCCGAGAGTGAACATACGTGGAAGACTTCTATAGGACCTTCGGACAATTAGTTCGTGATAATGACGACTCTGCATCACGGTCTTAGGATACGTCGGGGGGAGATTTAGCGGTGGTTGAAATAATCGGCTTCCGGCTGAACATTGTCGAACCAAACGGTAACTGAAGTGCACTGGATCGGTTTCCGAAGATTCTATACAAAGTCCTAAATATTACCAGAATTTTTTTGGGAATATGCGGAGATCTGCAGCTGCTCCTACACAGCGGAATCGCCGAGCACCATTAATTACTGTCTTACAACTCTCGGCAGGGACTATTGGATTTTTAACGATGTACAGGAAGGGATCTTATCAAGAACATTCAAGACAGGGTAGGGAATTTGTATTTTCCGTGAATAGATTATAACGAACGATTTTAATTCATTAATTAACTTCATAATTACTTACTTCAATCGATTATTTCCTTTAGGCGCAGGAACAGTAAAGCAGTTAATTATTTATCTAAACCCCTAGCCGCATTTGCCGGCCGCAGTGGCCATGCGGTTCTAGGCGCTACAGTCTGGAACCGCGCGACCGCTACGTCGCAGGTTCGAATCCTGCTTCGGGTATGGATGTGTGTGATGTCCTTAGTTGAGTTAGGTTGAAGTAGTTCTACGTTCTAAGGGACTGATGACCAAAGAATTTAAGTCCCATAGTGCTCAGACTCATTTGAACCATTTTTGAACCTAGCCGCATTTGAGTTAAAATTAAAGGTAATATTGTAGCACTTTCATACGTTAGTCAAATACTTAGACCAAATAGGTAGTTAGAGATTTCTATGTACGGCTAAGAATGCTGTAGAAATGCAGCTGACACGCGAACAAGGTAAGCTAGCTGTTTTCGCGTCTTTTTCAGTTTGCGGAGACTGTAATAACTGTAATAAGGATCTACGTACCGAAAGGTACCTTTCACATCTCAGTTCTACTGTGAGGAAGGTCAGCGAGCTCAGTGTGGTGCTAGTGATTAGGTATCCTTTTAATTTTTAATTGTAAGCTAGCTGAATGGGTCACGCTGAAGCCACAAATAATAAAATTACAAATACCAGTGTCGAAGCAATAAAAATGCCTGTCTTGCAGTTATTGGGAAGTAATATATTGCTGCTAATGAGTTAAAAGTGCACGTTTAGCCTGATATTTCAGAAAGTGTCTGTCACTCCTGTTTTGAAAAGGCGTTGTCCCCCCTCACAACAACTGGGCCACATCTGGATATGGCACTGCGTCATAATTCCCATGTAAAGCGACTCTGGCAACGGAAGCCTATGGAGTTATAAACGCCGATACACTCACGCTATTCGGCGACAAAGGCTCGTCGAAAGAGTACTTCTTAGTATTCTAGAGTTCTGTGATGCTTCTAGTTAGTAAAATGAAATTAGTGACTAAGTTTCCCGGGAGGACGTATGTAGTGGAATGAGAGGGGGGAAGGGGGCGGAGAGGGCAGAGTGAGCGGAGGAGTGAGGGACGGGGAGTGAAGAAAGGAGGGAAGACAGCAGAGAGGCATCCGGTGCTATCTTCAGCGTTTGTTTCGCCTGTGACGTGGGCGTTATTACATCTGCTGCGGCAACCTAAACCGCCGACGGCTGGTTCGCCTCTGCCCGCCCCGGCTCAGCGTAGCGCAGTTTGCACCCCAAGTTTAAATTAGACGGGTACTCGTCAAGGCACCGCCGTCTGCTTAACAGCTAGTGTCGTCTGCAAGGCCAGGACCGAGGCAGGTAATTAATTCTCCGTGTCGCCCGTGCCCTACTATGTGTAAAGCGAGAAGCGTCTAGCTGAAAAATGCCTGTAATTAGACTCCTGCAGTTGCCTATTTTCCACTGAATACAAAGCTCTAGAAACACCAGTTCTGAATGCGCTATGTAGTTGCTGGAATACTAACACTCCTAAAATATGTCTGCTGCCCCCCCCCCCCCCTCTCCTCTAATCCACCCCCCTTCCCCGCTCTTTCTCTTTCTCTCCCTCTCTCTCTCTCTCTCTCTCTCTCTTTCTCTCTCTCTCTCTCTCTCTCATATATACAGGGTACAAAAAACAGTATACCATATTTTGAAAGGTGGTAATCTGGAAGGAAACGAGATAAAACATGGACTTCAGTAAACAAATGAGGACAGATTCTTCCGTTAATGTCCATGAATGCAGCATACAGTAAGCATCTGCTAAAGTAGAAAGTAGTCATCATAAACCGTATTCACAGTTCCGGGTATGTGCCGTGCATGCTTTTGATCTAATAGAAACAGTTTGTGTTTTGACAGGTTTGTGAAACGATTTCACATTGCAGTTTCATGTTGACTCTTTTCAGCATAATGGGAGTCTGCTATTATCAAAACAAACTGGTTCCATTAGAACTGATCAATGCACTGCATTTATACATAACGGTAAATACTGTTTACAGTGACAGCACTAACAGATGTTTACTGTGTGCTGTATCCATGAACGATAACACAGGCATGTGTCCTCATTTGTTTACTGCATTCTGTCGGTCACTTGCAGTAGAAAAGATATATTTCACAGTAGTGAAGATGAACAATTGCTCATAGCTCTTAAGGTATGCAGTATAGAGTTTGTGTTTGTTTGGAATTTCTGTTTTGTTTTGTGCCTTACTACAGCCTCTCAAAATATGTAACACATATTTAACACACCAGACACAAATATATATTTCAACTAAATTTGGTACAAATATCCCCCACTGCCAGGCAACTATCGCTCTAAGGGTAATAACCACCTACCTATCGTAGTTCAGGAGATATGATGCCATAAACAATGAGATGCATGAAAAACTGTCGCATTATGCGTGACGTTTAAAGTTATTACTTCTATGCAGCAAACTCCACTCCCAATAAACTTCGCAGAGAGTCTCCACATTGTGCCAATAAACGCACCTGCAAAATTATATCACACTATCAAACATAATTCAGGAGGTATGACGTCGTCTACACTGAGATGCGTGAAAAATGCCGCATTATGCATGACGTTTAAATTTATGACTTCTTTTCTTACTAACTCTGTTGACAACATACTTTTCAGACCGTATCCACATTTGCCGCTGAATCTAACTATACATGCTGAATATGTCTTTGTACAACATATAGTTCAAGAGATATGACCTCATAAACACTGAGATGTGTGAAAAAATGCCACATCATGCATGAAGTTCTTTACTACTAAGACATTCCTATAATCGAGCCAACTTAAGGAAATCGCTAACACCTGGCAGCTGTTTTGACAGCTTTCATCTGAGAAGCGCAAATGGCTGTAGACGAAAACGGTAGCCGCCAGTAGAGCTATGAAGAGGCGTTACCACAGAGATGTTTATAGAAACCGCACTGTAGACACAGACGCAGCTCCTTCCAGCGTGCAGAAACTGTCTCATAATTACAAAGCTGGTTTCGAGAATACATGGAAACGATTTTTTTTCGCTATTGCACTAAACACAATTAATTATATGTTTCCATTTCTAATAGAAAATTGGGAAGGTGAATATAGCTGTGGAAGCTGGGTTTGTCAGCTAGTAGGCATATACACAGAAGCGTCAAAGAAACTGGTATAGGCATGCGTATTCAAATACAGAGATCTGTAAACAGGCAGAATACACCGTTGCGTTTTGCAACGCCTTTATAAGACAACAAGTGTATGGCGCATTTGTTAGATTGGTTACTGTTGCTACATCGGCAGGTTATCAAGATTTGAGTTTGAACGTGCTGTTATAGTCGGCGCACGTGCGATGGGACACAACTCTCCGAGGTAGTGATGATGTGGGGATTTTCCAGTACGATCATTTCACGAGTGTACCGTGAATATCAAGAATTTGGTAAAACATCAAATCTCCGACATCTCTGCGGCCGGCGAAAGATCCTACAAGAAGGGGCCAGCGACGCTTGAAGAGACTCGTTAAGAGTGACAAAAATTCAACCCTTCCTCAAATTGCTGCAGATTTCAATGCCGGGCCATCAACAAGTATCAGCGTGCGAACCATTCAACGTAACATCATCGATAAGAGCTTTCGGAGCCGAAGGCCAACTCGTGTATCCATGATGACTGCACGACACAAAGCTTTACGCCTCGTCTGGGCCCGTCAACATCGAGATTTGACTCCTGATGACTTGAAACATGTTGCCTGGTCTGACGAATCGAGCGGATGGACCCTGCATGCCAGCAGGGGACTGCTCAAGCTGTAATGGTGTGGGACGTGTGCTGATGGAGTTGTATGGGACCCCTGATAACGTCTAGATACGACTCTCCTAGGTGCCACGTACGTAAGCATACTGTCTGGTCACTTCCATCCATTCATGTTCATTGTGCATTCCGACGGACGTGGGCAATTCCAGTAGGACAGTACGACACCTCACACTTCTAGAATTGTGATGGAGTGGCTCCAGAAACACTCTTCTGAGTTTAAACACTTCCGCTGGCCACCAAACTCTCCAGATGTTAACATTATTGAGCATATCTGAGAAGCCTTCCAACGTGCTGTTCTGAAAAGATCTCCACTCTCTCGTACTCTTACGGTTTTATGGACAGCCCTGAAGGACCCATGGTGTCAGTTCCCTGCAGCACTACTTAAGACATTAGTTGAGTCCATGCCACGATTTTTTTAAATGTCTCAGACCTTCATGTTGGAAGCTGATACGGTGAATTAACATGAAAAGAAAGTCCGCAGAAGATACTGAAGTCATTTCTTCCTACTGAAGGGATTCTGAAAAGTATTTTATTACGAAAGTCAAAGTTTGACTGATATTCCAGGAAGGACGACAGCTTATTAACGTCTTAATACATCACATAGCGAGACGGAATGCATCAAAGTGGCTACCGATGGTTCCAGGATGTCGCTAGACGAGAAGTGGAAGAAATCATGGAGTTATGAGTCATCGTGGGAAGACCAAGTTTACGAGAAGTCTGTGGAGGGTGAGACACTACTTGCTTCCGCATCAACTTTTAAAGTTCGTCCAGGAGCAGTTTAGCTGTTTTTATGCGCTGTTTGCGCTGGCACTTAGTCGACTTCGAGTACATCTACAGCAGCTGTGGACGTTTCCGAGTCTTCGTCACATGCCTCTGGCAGCAGTTGGGGCAGCAAACGTGGGCGAGGCGCCAGCTTAACCGTTCGGCCTGCAAAACAGAGCAGCCATATGCAGTCTACTGGACGAGCTGCTACGAGTTGGAGACACTGTATTGCAATCGACGTCTTCACCACCACCGTCCCAGCAGCATAACTATAGATGACAGAGAGTCTTTTTCAAAAAGAAGAATGATACTCACGACACTATATGTTTCAGTGATATACTGAAAGCAATTCAAAATGATTTTGCGGATATTATTAGAGACCTGTTTTCGCGAAATTTTTTATTGAATTTAGAAAATATTTGTGGATATAATATTCCAAGATGGATAGTGAAAGCGTTTAAGTATTATTAAGAGAACTACGGAAGGAGAATGGAAAAAGGAGATAAATTAACAAACGGTTAATAATAAACATGGTCTTGTATCAGCACATAAACGAGCAAATTACTAATCTTAATGGGCGATGGCCTCGTTTTCATGAACGCCTAATTAACAATAATCAACTTCTTACTGCTCAGACGTTTCAGCAGATCAATGAACAAGTGACTAGTCACAACCGAGCTCTGGTGGAACAACTTACCGTGAAAATTACAGAGCGACGAAAAACACAGGTATCAGAACACATAGTAAGAAGTATTTAGCTCTGAAATTAGAAATCTCTGAGCAAATAAGTAAAGTTAAGGACCAGCTCCAGGCTCACATCAGTGAATCTCGGGCTGAAAAGGAACAACTTAGTGATGAGATTCAAAAAGCAGTGGAAGCTTTATCTAATTTAAGTTTAAACTGGATTAAATATTTAGAAAATAATAAAGAAGAGTTACATAGAGAAGTCAATGAAACTATTGGTGGAGTCAGAAATGAACTGGTAGAGACTATTCAAGAAATAAAATTTAATTTAGATTAAAAAAAAAAACAGGAAGAAAACTTGTCTATACAAAGAGAGGAGATTGAAAGGAATCGACAAGTGCCAGTTTCGGTAAAACAACAAGTAGAGATAGAATCTAGAATTTTAACAGAAATACAATTGAAGCAGTCCAATAATGTATTTCAGCATAGCCTGCAGGCTGAAAATAATACACATCAAACAGGCAAAGATCAGCCTTAGTTAGTTGAACTAAATAAGAATCTTAGCGATTTTGAAGTTCCTATACCTAGAGTCAGGTTACAAGGTGAAACTTCATCTAGTTGAAGTATACGTGTAGCTAAATAACTTTTAATGAAGTCAAGATTAAAAGAGATAAGGACATGAAAAAATAAGGTAGTAATTCTAACTACTATCAAGAGGTCGTCCGGCAGGGACCATACCGTGAGACCATCTGTACAAACTTGCAGACCCAAGCTTTTAGATACAATTAACGTAAAGAAGAAAGGTTACATGACAATTTATTGGAAGAAAGATTGTTTCTTCTGGTAGTGACATATTGAAACGTCCCCTTAGAAAAATTTATACACGACTGTGCTTAAACTGACACACAATAGTTTTTAGCGCAACGCAATCTGACTTCCAAAAGTCCCTACAAAAGAATGGCCCTGACTAGCATTAAGCTATACGTTTCACAAATCACTTACCTCACAAAAATCTTCGTTACTCAAGCTACTGCAATACAGCGAGCGCCACTACTGCCAGCTAAATAAAAGATTCAAACTACTGAAGGCACTAACTACTGATAGGCATAGTTAGCAAATGAAAGATTTTAATAGAGAACAAACAATGTATTTACCTCACTAGTCATAATATATATAGCAGTTCATGACACCAATTCTTACAAATTTCAAAACTCCGCCATCTCTCTCGCCACGTCCATCACTGCTGGGGGCTCACCTCCAACTGCGCAACGCTACGCGCTGTTAGCATCCAGCTGCCGCTGCCCAACACTACAATGGCAGACAACAATGCAGACTAAACACAGACTGCACACGGCACAGCCAGTGATTTTTTCATACCGAGCGCTATGTGGCGTTACCAATAAGAAAACCTAAACAGCCTACTTACAATATGTGTGGTAGATCAGATTTTCTTTGAGAGGAATAAAGAATCCTGGAAGTGTCTGTCGTTATCTATTAGTGGAGACCAAATTGTAGGTGTTACTGGAGGAATGGGAAAGATAGTTGAGGAGGAAATATTTCTAGCTTCTAAGCTGGGTAAGTTAAAATTTTCTTATAAATCCTACGTAGTAACGGACACGAAAATCCCTATGTTACTACGATTAGACTAGTTGCTGCACCACGGTGTTACTTTAGATTTTAAGAAACAGAGACTCTTATGTCAGGTTTTTGGGCAAGGTGTATGTATACCTTTTGTTAACTCAAATGAGGGGACCGTGAATAAAGAGGAAGAAGTTCATGTATGTGCTAGTAATCAAGTAGAACAGAGCAACTCAGCTTGTGAAGGGAATGCAGTCAACGAAGCGGAAAGAGAAATAAGTTTAGTCAAAAACTATCTGAGAACGATAGATTGCCATCAGTAGAAGAGTCAGAACCGTTAGACTTATTGTGTAAATAAGAATAAGGTTTTTTTTCAGATCAACCAGGGAGAATAGCAGGGTATGAGTGTAAATTAAAGATTAAGAAGGGTAAACCATTCTTTAAAGAAGCTTATCCGATTCCAGTGACTGTCAGACCAGAAGCAGCAGTAGAGATTAAAAGAATATTACAGCAAGGTGTCATTGAAAAGTCACAAAGGAAATATTTAGTCGCAAAGAAAGCTAATGATGCTGTATGTTTAGTTCTAGACGCAACTACTCTGAATCTAATTACAGAAATAGTAGAGATGTCAGATGTCGTAAAAACGTCGCCCCCGGATTAATTTTCCGTAGCGCGGCCAACGCCGTATTTTCATTTCTGGAGAGATACAAAATTTATTCTGTACATTATTAATCCCATTTAAGCAATATTTATGGGCAATACAGCTAAATATTGTCCCGTTCACAGTTAAAAAGCATTTCTTTCCAGTGGCGGCTGCTGTGTAAGAGCACAAGAGCACGTGAACACCCTAATTTTCAACGCCTTGCGGATTTATTGTTTATTTTTCTTTTAATGCTGTTAAAAGGAACATAGATGCTGCAATCTGAAAGATACAGCACTTAAATCCACCGCGCCACTGCTGCTCTAGTCTCGGTAAAACTTGGCATCGGGGTCGCGAGCACACCTTCGGTTGTTCCCCTTTTAAGGAGCTATTGAGCATGCATATCTCGTGTGACGTAATTGCCTAACGGGACAAGTAGATACGGATTTGATAAACAGCGTGCACGGATCACGATGTGCCTAAACAGCGTGCACGGATCACGATGTGCACAGCTAGTCCTTGCCACTCAACTAGAAGTTTACGTCAGTGTCATCAGGCGGTAGCACACTGTGGCAGATTTTTATCCCCGTTCCCTCGGCATAAATCCTTCTAAATGATGGCACACTCCTCAGATATGTTTTTTCACTCACTATATAATAAAATTGCCAATGGCCTTGACGCAGTGGTAACACCGGTTCCCGTCAGATCACCGAAGTTAGGCGCTGTCGGGCTGGGCTAGCACTTGGATTGGGTGACCATTCAGGTCTTGCGAGCGCTGTTGGCAAGCGGGGTGCACTCAGCCCTTGTGAAGGGACACCGAGGAGCTACTTGATTGAGAGGTAGTGGCTCCGGTCTCGGAAACTGACACAAGGCCGTGAGAGCGGTGTGCTGACCACATGCCCCTCCATATCCGCATCCAGTGACGCCTATGGGCTGAGGATGACACGGCGGCCGGTTGGTAAGGTTGGGCCTTCACGGCCTGTTCGGGAGTAGTTTTTTTTTTATATAGTAAAATTACATTGGACGTCAGTATACGGTAAAGCTGTACTGACAATTCACCTATTTTTGCGGGTTTTTTAATGATTTATAGTACATAAAGTTATGAATTTTGCTGTAGAGTAATCCATTTGAGTTGCTAAGAAACTTAAAGGCCTAAAGCACATCACGGTCGACTGTGAGATTGTAGCGTTTTTTCACGCTTCTGGAATCTGTTGACGTTATGGTGCGACAGGTTTATCTGTGCTGTAGACCCACATTGTATATATGAAAATTCACTTGTTTCTCTGATATTCACTTAAATGTGGGATCGACGGCGGTGTACTTTGGGCTCTTATCGATCTCAGCGCGTCATTTCTATTGTAGGTAAGTGACTATGCTGGCAGTCATTACTGGTTGAGTTTAATAATTTCTACAAACGGCAGTTTGTGTTTGGAATGTGTTGTTTCCTGTGCATTGTAAAGATGAACTATGTTAAAAATCTCGTTCTGAAAACAGGAAAGTAAATTACTGGGAAAATTTAGCCGCAAAGGAACTAGGATCTCCGAGAAAAGATCCTTTGATTGAGAGAGTGACGAAATCAAATAAGCGTGACTGCAGGTGAACATTTGACAAGGAAGTATACAGTTAGAGAAATTTCTTGTGTGAGTGCATCAGAAGAATATCTGATTTCCAATCAAAAGTACTAATACATCTTGTACATTTGCCTAAAAAAAGGGAAAAGTACGAAAACTCTCACTTACACAAAAATACAAAACGGAGAGTTGCAAAAGCTTACACATTTCTCCGTTTTTGCCCTAAACTGTATTTAATAATGTAGAAAACACCAAAAGTCCACAAGAACAATTCTTTTTTTTTTTGTCAGGTAAGTTATGCATCTCATAATGATAATAATAATTATTATTATTATTAGTATTACTGTTGTTGTCATTATTATTATTGGTAGTGGCTGTAGTTATATAAACTTGTTGATAAGCATAACTGTTATACATCAGATGCTATTAATTTCACGTTCTCAAATTTATCTGAATCTAAAAATTTGTGACCACCCGGAATGTATACTCAGAGCCGCACTGTTCATTTTCCTGTACGTAACGTTAGAAAATGGTTGGATTACACGCCATTCAGAGATTTAAAATACCAAGGTGGATCGGTCACACGTGGGATCGGTGGGTTCGGTTACAGTACTGCTGTCTTTATTTCTCCAATTGACTGAACTCTGGTAAGTCCTAATTGCGTTAATAATGTAAGTAAACGATTTTTAAATATTTTTCCCTAAAATTCGTTCTTTTTGTCTGCTTTTTTTGCATGTAATCAGTTTTAGTATTCCATGTAAACACCATTAGGGACTACCTACTATTAACTTTGTAGAGCAGGCCGTTCTGGCCGTGGGGTTCTAGGCGCATCAGTCCGGAACTGCGCTGCTGCTACAGTCGCAGGTTCGAATCCTGCCTCGGGCATGGATGTGTGTGATGTTCTTAGGTTAGTTACGTTTAAATAGTTCTACGTTCTAGGGGACTGATGACCTCAGATGTTAAGTCCCATAGTGCTTAGAGCCCTTTGAAACATTTTTGATCTTTGTAGAACTGTGATACGAAAATCATCACACATCTATTGGCAGCTCGAATTCGGCTTAAGACGTCTAGTGTTCTATCAATGGACCATGCATCGATGTGTGGGACACACAATATCCGCGCCGTCTTATGCCGCTACAGTTACCTCATTGCCCTCGCTAGGGTGTGCCGCGTGCCAAGAACGCTGGGTGCGACAGACTTTAGTCAGGCATTTAATCACGTCAATCACATGTACTCAGCTGCTGTTCTTCAGAATGTGCATCACCCGAGCGCTTTCGTCGAGGTGGTGCTCCGTCTCCTACGTGGCGTAACATCGAGAGTGCTTCTCAACAGCAGACTGTCAAACATTTTGCAGATTCGCCGCTCTGTTGGATAGGGATGCGCCTTATCGACGATACTGTACGCTTTAGACTTAGACATTTGTTACGCAGTCTGCGACACCGCCTCACGGGATGGTCTTTTGCCGACATTATTTTTAGGGTCACAGAATATGCAGATGATCTGATGTTAATTCTTCGTGACTAACATTATGTCCGCAGAGTCATTGATTGGTTATCCACTAATGGTGAAGCTTCGGAAAGCCTTATAAATGTACCTAAACGGTGGTCTTGAATATTGGCACTGGGATGACACCTTCAAGCGTCGATCCACTCAGACAGTGCAATAAAATCCGCTGTCTTGGGATCAACTTCAAGGACGAAATCTCACGTTGGATAACCCTTAATTATCGGAGCCTCTTGCAATATGTCGGTGCTGGTTTTGTGGGTCATCGTCTCTGTGCTTTGGACCTTCATCAACGGACCGAATTTGTTGATGTCAATTAGGCATCACGAATTCCGCATGTAGTGCAAACACTGCCGATGCCTAAACACATAAATCTCAGCCGCTTGGCGAATGATATTTAGGGTTCGATACGGCTCCCTCACTCTTCCTACAGAACGCAGCGGACTGGGCCTTGTGAATGTTTACGATCAAGCGGTGCCTCTATACGTCGGTATGCACCTAAAACTTTGGCGATGATGCCCCACCAGACTCGCGGGCTTACTTATGGGGGTTAGAACCATTTTGCCTTGACCCTCTGGTGGGTCTTACTGGGACACCAGCCCCGTTTTCCTATTTTGGCAGGTTTTATCTGGAGTATAGCTACCTACGGGACTTCTCCCTATCTCTGGCTTACCAACGGCCAGTGACATCGATCGCACCCTACTTCTCCGCCGGTCGCCTAATGTCGTCGAACTATGCTTCCTACGGCCGTAACGTTAGATTCAGAGGTACGTTCAACCTGGTACGTGACGGTCAACAAAAACAGATTATTCGAGAAAGACTCCATAGAATCCATCTTACCGAATTGTCTTTATTTGTGAACTGCAACGTTCAGGATACTGACGAACACCGGTTACATTGTGGGGTGGTGGAAGAGATATGATACTTTGTGCCTACCGGACGCTGTTTATTAGCCGAGGACGAAATAAGATTCTATCACGTGGATCAGAGGTCACGCAATTCATTACTTGTTTGGAGGTGGTGTCACAGGACTCATGGATTTTTTGAACTATTTGAACGATCATCATTATACTGTTGTGAAGAACCCTAAGTACAGCCAATACTTTTCGAACTTCTTGCGTGCTACGGTCGCAGGTTCGAATCCTGCCTCGGGCATGGATGTGTGTGATGTCCTTAGGTTAGTTAGGTTTAAGTAGTTCTAAGTTCTAGGGGACTGATGACCACAGCAGTTAAGTCCCATAGTGCTCAGAGCCATTTGAACCATTTTTTTTGAACTTCTTGCGGAGCTTCTTTCACGATCTGCCCCGTAGCTGGATCATTCATGGCAGGAGATAAATTTGATACATTCGCACGTGCGTATTGAACAGTAAGAGTATTGTTATTGCCTTGAAGCTGCACCTGGAACCAGAGTAGTCAAGGCAACAACAAGTTTAATTTATTGTCCATGGATCATGCATGGAATTTCACCGTTGAGTGCTAATGACTCATGTGACAACAATACTTCTCCAAAAATCATTTGAACATTAATTGATTAGAGCTGCAACTCTTGTGTACATCCAGAACAATTTAAGAAAAGCTCAGTCATTAACTGATCAACAATTGATTAAATTGAAAAATACCTGACACAACAATATTAATTCTGTAGCAATCTGGCAGATAACTGAGACCAGAACTTGGACTTAAATTTCGATAAACATGAGTTGTATTAACAACGATCAAGATTAATTAAAATTGTAACTTCAGTGTAATCAATGAAATTGTAATGTCATTGAGGCTACGCATTCACTTAACTTGCGCTACTCAGGTGCTACATTTAACAATATACTCAGAGTCTAACCCCTCCCCACAACTTCACATTTAGATATACAGGGCTATCGCATGGTGCCTACAGCTGGCAGTAACAGTCAGGCCGTACACAGGCCTATTTATCAAACTCTATAATAAATTGCACAATACTATTAACTGCAGTTATAGCCCCGGTTCACGTCGGGAATATTAAACCTTGAAAATGTGTCTTATCGCAGTGAGTCCCCAGGAAAGCACAACGACTACTTGGTTACTCAAATGAGATTCCTCCAGGCAGTTTTAACACATCAGATAAAGTACCACTGGATACATCAGTGAATATCTTGCCACAGTCACGGATCAGAAGCATTTAACGATAATCAGATCCACTTAGCATTACCGGTATGGAGTAACAGTGCAATCACTCTGTGCTTAAGCACCACAGTAATATTAGATATAAACATGACCACTGTCTGTGCGCTGTGTCGGGCTAAAGCCATGCTCCAGGTAGACTTACTACGCTAATGTTAAAAAATTACATACAAAAAACTCTTTCGAGTAGTCAAAAGTGTTCATAATTATTAGGACGTTTGTGAAATATACCAATGGTGTAAGATATCTAGAAAGTACAGTAATCCCAGGTCCAAGAGATCAGTCTCCTGCAGGCAGTCGACGTCACGTTCTGTCCGTCGAATCATCATCGTCCCATGGGCGCAACTGACGATATGCAAACAATGTTTGTCGCGCCAAGAAAGCCCCACTTTTCGGAGCACACTTCAGATGTAAGCTCTATCCTCGCCGCCGCACGGTCAGATTCAGCGGCATACTTCATTACCGCGGCGAGCGCAACATTTTGACGCAGCATTTAGTTCTCTTCGAACGTATGACGCCTCCTGACGGTACACATATCAATATAAAAATAAACAAATAATTCGAATGTCCGAGTTATAGCCAAAGAAGTAATTGTTACTTGTAACAAAAGAACATGTCTATAACAAAAGCGACTATTGTTTATCCGAGAATTATATTCGCTTTTGCGAATGTGATAAAACTCCACCTGCGCAATTGACTGGTGGCGATAAAAATTTGTGCCAGGCTAGGATTCGAACGCAGATTTCCCGCTTTACGCTAACGGTCACCTTAACGGCATTTCTTTTTTCCAGGAAAAGGAGGAGAGTTGGCGGTCCAGGGGGCAAAGTGGACAAGAGTCATTTTATGAGGCCTGGTCACGATGTCTCCGTCGCTAAACAGGGGCATATGGGTAAATGGGCACAAGGGAATATTCATTTAGTTATTGAAAAAAAAATCCGCCTTTTCCATGAGTTGTCTCTATCACCAAGAAGAAGGGATGTGTACCACTTGCGCAGAAGAAAAGTAACACTTCTGGAATACGCATATGCTGCGTCGATACTCCATAGACGCCGCTATCCTATCTTCGTCGTATGTCTTCCAGTAATGTCGTGTAGGTACATTTAACTGTTCAATCCCTAAGTGTGAATGTATCAAATTTATCTCCTGCCATGAATGATCAAGCTGCGGGGCGGATGGTGAAAGTAGCTCGGCAAGAAGTTCGAAAAGTACTGGCTGCACTTAGAGCTCTTCAGCATAGCACAATCACGATTTCTTAAATAGTTCAAAAAAAAAAAAAAAGCGTGAGTCCTGTGACACCACCCCCAAACAAGGCTAATGAATCGCGTGACCTCTGATCCACGTGATATAATTTTATTTCGTGCTCGGCTAATAGCGTCTGGACAGAGGAGAGTGCGTGAGTTGACTTAAGCGGGCGACATTCGTGAAAAGGAAGCCAAAATTTGACGCACAAAATACCATATATTTTGCGCCGGCCCACAATGCAGCCGGTATTCGTCTGTACTCTGAACGTTGCAATTCACAAATAAAGACGAATCGGTAAGGTTGATTCTGTGGAGTCTCTCTTGTGTAATCTGTGTTTTGTTCACCGTCACGTACCAGGTTGAATGCACTTCTGAATCTAACGTTACTGCGACTGGATATGTAGTTCGAGAACATTTGGCGACCGGCAGAGAAGTAGGGTGCGATGTATGTCATTGCCCATTGGTAAGCGAGAGACAGGGAGAAGTCCCACAGATAGCTATACTCCAGATAAAACCTACCAAAATAGGGAAATGGCACCGGCATCTCAGTAAGCGCCACCGCAGGGTCAAGGGAAGATGGTGGTAGCCCCCATCAGAAGCCCATGAGGCTGTTGGGGCATCGACGCCAAAGCTTGAGATGTATACCAACGTATAGACGCACCGCTCGATCATGAACATTCACGAGGCCCAGTCCACCGCATTCTGGAGGAAGAGTGAGGCTGTCTTTTCGAACCTGTAATATCCTCCCACAGCTAACAAATGAACCATACGCAGCAAAGACGCTGCGATTTATGTGTTTAGGCATTGGTATCGTCTGCGCTGCATGCGGAATTAGTGATGCCTGAGAGATATTAACAAATTCGGTCCGTTGATGAAGGTCCAAAGCACAGAGACGATGATACACAAAACCAGCACCGACATACTGCAAGAGGCTCCAATAATTAAGGGTCATCCACCATTACATGTCGTCCGTGAAGTTGATACCAAGACAGCGAATTTTAGCACACAATCTGATTGGGTCAATGCTTGCACGTGTCATCCAAGTGCCAACATTAAAGGCTACCGATTTGTGCAGATTTATAGGGATTCCCGAAGCTTCACCTTAAATGGCTAACCAGTCAATGGCTCCTCGAACGTCAAGTTCGTCACGAAGAATTAACATCAGATCATCGGCATACTATGTGTACCTAAAAACGATGTCGTCAAGAGACAATCCCGTGAGGAGGTGTCGCAGACCGCACAACAAATGTTCTAATCCTAAAGCGTACCGTATTGTCAATAAGGGGCATCACTGTCAAACAGAGGCTAATCTGCAATGTGTTCGGCAGCCTATAGTTGAAAAGCCCTCTCAATGTAGCGGCTGTAGAAGGCGGTGCACCACCTCAACGAAAGCGCTCGGGTTATGCATATTCTGAAGAACAGCAGTTAAATGCATACGACTGACGTGATAAAATGCTTGACTAGAGCCTATCGCGGCAAAGCGCTTCTGAATCGCGGCACGCCCTAGTGAGGGCAATCAGGTCCCTGAAGCGGCACAGGGCGGGGCGGATATTATGTCCCACCCATCGATACCTGATCCACTGATAGGACACGAGACTTCGTAAGCTGAATTCGAGCTGCCAGTAGACGTGAGAAGATTTTCACATCACAGTTCAACAAAGTTAACAGTCGGTAGTCTCTAATACTGATCCTCCGCGAGGTTGATGATTTGGGATGATGACACCTTCTACAAAGGTAGCCAGAAGTTGCACCTCTGGTGTCATGACCTCTTGACATACAGTAATCCGATTGAGTACCAGTAGTTCCTGGAACGTCCTACAGAACTGCAGAGGTAACCCATCCGGTCCTGGTGTCTTATTGGGTGCCCGTTTTCCTATGGGATCCAACTCTTCTTCTTCAGCCACCAATTCTAGCAGTTCCTGTCGGAGTTCCGGAGCAACCATGGCGTGCTTCAAGCCAGCGACAGCACCAGTGATCTGGATCAGATCTATTTTCCGTTTACAGATGGGTTAACCAGTGACAGCAACAATGACCTCTGAAGCAAAACTCTTCTCAATTTTCAGGTGAGGGCTATGGGTAAAGTATGCATTGCGTATGTCTCTTTGCGTGACGTGACGTGAGCCATTTTAAGTCGTTTCTTCATGGATCAAAATCCTGTATCTGCACTTTTGTTCCATGCCCATATGGTACATGGAGGCAGTTTGCTGGTGAATCCGACCGTTTGACGTGTAGGAATCATTGTCCGGTTGCGTAAATGTCACAATTTTTGCTTTTCCTCAGTTGACAGTCATATGGCGGTTCGGTGATGGGAGCGTAACGAAACACTCCTTGAGTATAGCGTAGTAGAACTCTGTAGTGGTGCGCCTCAATGCAGCAGCTTCCCTACTAAACGTCTTCAAGGTGCGTGATGGCTCGGCTTGGCACACTCCAGCCATCACTGTAAAGCAGACGTATTCACTCCTCGTGGTCGTAGGCACAGCCTCTTCGTGTCTTCCATCGCCGCTTGCTATTCTGGTGAGGTCAGGCGAGCGGTGTTAAATTTCCAGGGGCTGTAGCTGCTGGCACGCATAAAGTGTAGTGTCCAAGCTTGATGGTACAGGCGTAAGCAGGGTGCTCAATAAATGCTGCTGGACACAATTTGGCTGCCATTAACGCATCCCTGGGAGAGTGGGAGGTATATATTCTGTCAATTCTGCTAGATGAATGTTCCGTGAGTGCGTGAAACCCGGTCTGTCAGTATAGATGATGTCTTAAGTGTCTACTAAACCGACCTCGCGAATGGCAGTGTCGAGTGCTGAGCGTGGTGAATGATGAGGAATTTGAACTTTGGGGGAGTGTGTACAATTAAAATCGCCCCCGATCACCGTATCATCTATCCTGACTTGGCATAATTGCGTTAATTCCTCAATAAAGAAAAGCGAACGTTCACTGCTCTTGATGGCCCTGAATGGTGCGTAAACAATGTCGAAGTGTATCCCTTGGGCCGTAAGTGCTATGCCTCTGGCATTCGGTAGGTAACGTACATTGGTAACTACTAAACCTGCTTTGGGCAGTATTCCGACGCCACTGCCTATATCTGACGCATGTGATACTCATGTCACATATGCAGAGATATCCAGGAAGCCAAGAGCGTGTACCTCTTGCAATACGACCACGTCGGCTGCATAAAGTGTGACGCGTAACAATGACAGCTACGGGCGCGAATGGATGGTCTTGGTGTTGATAGTGTCGAATCTATAAGACTGTAGTTCGCCCTCGAAGACAGCGGTAGTTATCAGTGTATGCAGTGGCGGCGAGTTTATCACCGTGACGCCACCCAGTCGTCTCTATTATCATGCTGTCCACAGGTTGTTGGAAGGGGTGACCGGGGGGGGGGGGGGCGAAGGGGAACTCCCCTTCTATAAGTGCTGTGCCTGTCAAAGCGTCGTCTTCCACGTTGTCTGGCCTCTAATCTGTGGAGAGAGGCTGCCGTTGTGCCACAGCGGTTACTAAAGAGTCCCTTGTCGTGGTTCCTCGCGGCTGTAACGGTGTTTCAACGCCCCATACGTCTCCGAAAGGGTGTCCAGGAGAAGAAGAATCCACCGTCTCAGTTCCTAAAGGGGGTAACAGTGTCGGTCGACGCCTCCGTAGCAGGTGACCCACGACACGGTCGAAATAAGTACGAAGTGTGTATCTATCCACATGAGACAGTCGTCAGACGGCGTCAGTCGGCGTTTCTTGGGCTTGGCGAGGAGAACGCTGTTTCTGGACGTGCATCTCAATGTCAGAATGTGAATGTAGATCCAACTCCTCTGCTCCTTCCGAGAGAAAAGCTTGGGTTGGCGCAACTCGTGGATCAACATCTATCAGCTCATACTGACAGTGGTATCTAGCGACTCCCTCTGTAGCGAGCGAGCGGTATGTGCCTCGTCAGTAATGTTTCTGTCTGTCGGCTGTGGTAACCTATACCGATCCCCACGGCCAGACGTCGTAGGTACCGTCACTTGTAGGTACCGTCACTTGTGTTGGTAGAATCGAAGGAAGAACATGTTGTACCGCTTCGCCTGATGAAATCTGGGTGATCTACCGCTGCAAACAATCTTAGCGAACATGATCCTCCTGTCCACATCCCGAGCCTCTACGCAGTTGCGAGCCTCTACGCAGTTGTCCATTGTGTATGATAAATGCACATCCTGAGAATCTGCGCGGTTGCCCACAGTACATGATAATTTCACGATAACCAGCAATGTTTAAGTACGAAGGAACGTGCTTCGTGAGTTCGATTTTGACCTGTCTTACTCCATTGAATGTGGTATACTTTGTAAAAGTCTACCATTTGTCAGTCAAATCGCTAATGACAGTCCCGTACGAGTTAAAAGCGGAGATAACGGGCTCGGCAGGTATCTCAAATCGTAGCTCAAAACCCAGAGGGTCCACATGCCTAGGCCTGCACGTTCATTGGTAACAGCGCCGAAGACGAGGAAAGTTTTCTACTTCATATGCTCGCAGTCGTGGATCTTCGGCTTGGAACATAATCAAAAAATCTCCAAATGTGTGTGAAATCTTATGGGACTTAACAGCAAAGGTCATCAGTCCCTAAGCTTTCTCACTACTTAATCTAAATTATGCCCGAGTGACGGCTCGAACCTCCGCCGGGACCAGCCGCACAGTCCATAACTGCAGCGCCTGACACCGCTTGGCTAATACCCGCGCGGCCTTGGAACGTAATCCTGGTAGTGTTCTTCCTACAGCAGTTCGCCATGTTACTTCAATGAACTTATAGTAAGCGACTCGCACTCGCGGGAAGTAAACATGCGCCACTAGACCAACGGGACGTGTGTTAAGCACACGTCCTCGCCACTCTGTCGCTGACAGCCAACTGCGTATCTGTTTTGGCTACCCGAAATTCTTCCCGAAAAGACCCAAACTTCCGTAAGTCAGCGCAGAGAGCATCAGACTAACCCAGGCACTGCAATATATTTCATTCCTAAAAGCTAGGCCTGGACTTTAATCATACGTCTCCTCAAGTACGGAATTCACAGCATCTGTGTATGGGACATGGATAAAATCATGTCTCTGGGGAATGTGCTCTGATAGCCGAAGCAGTTAAGGTGACAAACTGCGTAAAGTGGGAAATCTAGTTTCAAGATCCGGTTCGGCACAAATCTGCATTGCCATCAATCAGTTGTGCAGCAGGAGTGTCATCATATTCGAATATAATTTTTGTGTTTCGCACAGCTGGCGATCGCAAGAGTGCCTGTTCCCACTTTGCACAAGCGATCGCCTTAAGCAACCGTGACTTGATGCCTGCTTTCATATGTTATGATCTACCTCAGTTAACATCTCTATAAGGAGGGCCAATGTGGAGTTGGATTGTCTGCTTCAGGCGGCTACTGGACCATACATGTGTATGATTCCTGTTGAGACTATAGGTAGGTGAGATCTCATTAGGCTTTCCATGCGTCTCAGTAGGAAAAGGAAGGGTAAACCGGCTGGGTTGACAGGAAAATCCCTAACGGGCCTGTGGCAATGAAACTCTTTATAGTACCGCTCTTTTAGACTAAGTTCAGTGTCTAGGGATAAAGCATTGAAACGAACCAAGCAAAATGAGAAGCCCTTTCAGGCAGGTATTAAAATTCTTTTAAAATTACAGTAAAAAATTATGGTAGTATGTTGCATCAGAGTGTAAGAGAATTAAAAAACAAAGTATATGAATTTCTTGTTTGTTTGTAAGACATAGAAACAGAAAATGCCATAGATGCACTATTCCTGTCTGAACATCATATTGTCACAGATATGGAAAAGTTAAAAGTAATTGAATATAAGCTTTCAGCACATGTAAGTAAAGACAATACGGAAAAAGGAGGAGACGCTATTTATGTTAAAGGTTATCGCACTCTGAAAAAGTTAGAAACTAAAAACTTTTCTATAGAGCAACGTCTGAAAGCCTTTGCCTGTGAGCTTCGACCAAACAATTGTAATTTTATAATTGTAACTGTTTACAGGTCCCCGATGGGAAATTTTGAACTATTTCTGAAAAACTTAGACTCCTTGTTGTGCTATCCCTCAAACAGCGGGAAGCGAATTATTATTTGTAGGGATTTCAGTGTAGATTTTCTGAAAGAGTCTGATAGGAAGAATGATTCTGAACTATAATCTGTTCTTTCAATTTAGCATCAGTTATTGCTTTTCCTACTCGGATAGTACATGGAGACAACACAGTGATAGGTAAACAAGATGAATTTAATCAAGTGAACATTTATAATGTTAAGAATGGTATTTCTGATCATAATGTACCGCTAGTTACAGTACATGACATAGCTCCTTATAGTGACGCTAAACAGTCCTCCAAAATGGTGTGTTCAGTTAACAGATTAACAATTGGAAATTTTAGAGAAAGCTTGGGGCAGTTAGACTTGGGCGAAGTGTCCTCGGAACCTAATGTTAATTTAAAATATAACTTAATTCATGAGACATTTGTGAGGACTTTTGAAAAGAATTTCCCTAAGAAAACAGGGAAATGTAAATGTAAGAAACCATGTAAAAGTTGGTTTAATAAAGGGATAAAAGTATCTTGTAAGTAGAAAAGGAAACTGCATCAAATAACAAGAAGGAGTAATGAGCGAGAAACAGTCAGATATTATAAAAACTACTGTACTGTTTTAAGGAAAGTTATGTCATTATGTCTGAGATTAGTATCTCTGATAGTAAAATTACAACAATTTCTAATATTGTTAAAAGGAAAACAAGGCAGCCAAGGACGAAGGAAGACTGTATTTCTATCAAACTCATCGCAAAGTTTGTTATCAAAAAGTCACAGGTTGAAAATGCTTTTAAGAATCATTTTATAAATCTTGTGGAGAAAATAGGATCCAGATGTTCATTAGAAAAGGCAAAGATATATACTGAAGAGGTAACAACTATGCAATTTGATAATGTTGAAATTCTACCGAGATCTCCTTCTGAAATTAGGAAAATAACAAATTTTCTCAAAAGTAAAAGCTCGCTTGGGATTGATGGCATCTCCAACAAACTACTAAAAGCTTGTTCCCGACAGGTAAGTAGGATTCTCAGCCACATATGTAATAACTCACTGAAACAGAGCATTTTTTCTGATAGATTGGTATATGCTGTTGTTAAACCATTGCATAAAAAGGGAGATATAGGTCTGATGCCAACAACTACCGCCCAATCTCATTTCTGGCAGCTTTGTACAAAATTCTCGAAAAAATCATGTTTTCAAGAGTAGCTTCAAGTATTTGTAAAAATAAGGTACTAACAGTCGCTGATCAAGTATTACATGCTCTGAAAAACAGAAAATCACCAACTGGAATTCTCTGTGAGCTCTCAAAGGCTCTGGATTGTGTACATAATGGAATTCTTCTAGATAAACTTAAGTATGTTGGTGCAACAGTGCACAAATGGTTTAATTCATATTTAACTGGAATATTACAGAAGGTTGAAATAAACAGTCCACATAATGTACAAAAATCAGCAGATTCCTCAAACTGGGGAGGTATCAAGAATGGGGTCCCACAAGGTTCAATCCTGAGTCCGTTTATGAACTCTCATTAAATTCTGATAAAACACAGGATATACAGTTCCGTATAATAAATGGCACACCACCGTTAGTAAATATAGAGTTCAAACAGAACACTGTAGCTAATGTAAAATATTCCAGAATTTTTAATGTAGATTATTGCAAATTTTGGCTATAAACACAGTAGTAAATTAGCTTACTATGCTATTTTTATTCACTGCTTTCGTATTGCATCATATTTTGAGGTAATTCATCATTAAGGAAAAAAGTATTCATTGCCATAAGCGTGTATTCAGAATAATAACAGGAGGCCAGCCAAGATTCACTTGCTGATATTTATTTAAGAAACTGTGGATATTCACTGTAGCTTCGCAGTATATACATTCACTTATGAAATAACCTATCCCAATTTAAAAGCAACGCAATGGGCATAGCAACAACACTGCTTGGCACAGAAAAGGCTGAATTATGCTGCCACAAAAATCTATGGTTACTTACATTACCTACAAAATAGCATCAAAAGTCTGATAGCCAATCAACATTTAAAACTAAATTAAAACAATTTCTGGATGACACATCCTTCTACTCAATAGATAAATTTCTAGATTTCAATTATTAATCTTAAAAAAACTTGATTTTTGGCACGTAAAGTGACCTTTTGTTAAACTGACTTGTCCACAGCATTACAAAGTGCCATATTCGTGATGTACAGAGCAAGTATTAATGTAATCTAATCTAATCAGACATGGATACTGCAGAATACATAGAATCAACCCAGGGACTGCAATGTAGGATTGTTCATACCGCTCGCTCGGAAACAGCTATGACTGTATGCCACAGAGGACACTGTAGCATCTCAGGTAATCATAGAGAAAAACATTAATCCATTAGTTGCTGTGGCTCCCATTTGGGGGATCACATGCTTTAACCCGCCAGTGTCGCTATATGTGTGTCTACGAGAACGCTAGAACGTTCACTTCCTAGACAGGATGTCACGTGTAGCATCGAATCTCATTTCAGTATCACGTCTGATACTGACTAGAATTTCAACAAATATTTTTTTTAAATTACAATTTACAAGAAATAGCTCGACAGAAGATTTTGTCTTTAAATGAACTTCAAGATATGTCTTCCTCAAACTTCTGGACTTGAGAGTGAAGACGACGACAACAACATCTCTGTAGACCACGTAGAACTTCCTCCAGAACGGGTCAGTGGATATTTTGAGCAGATACTGAAATTCGTCGTGTGACAGGAAGAGAAGAGTCCCCTGTGGTCGACATGGCTGTAACATAAGCAAGTATAGGTAGACAAAATGCATTCCCACAACCTGCTAAAAAGAGAAAATTGTCTTTGAATTCGCAGTGAGAGAAAATATAACAGAATTACTAGAAAATATATACAAATTCGGATGCTGTAGAGACCAGGAGGAATGATATCGTCAAAGAATTCCACTGAAAAAGCCCAGTAGAGTGTTCCTAGAAGCTCTTCGACGTCACAGTTGTGTCACATGTTGTCAGGCGGACTATGACACATGCCGCACAGAAGAACGGCCATCAGTTTCAGCTTCCAAATGAGTGCACTGAGACATTTATTCGAATTCTCCTTTTCACTAGTTACCATTCCCTTCGTCAAGAACATTTCTGTTGGTCTGAAGACGGGTGACAAGGATGTCTAGTGCCTGAGACAACACGGGTATCTCGAGATCAAGCATTTTCTCTCGGGTATTTCACCAAAAAAAGAGGGGAGGGTAAGCTTTTCAAGATTCACTCAGTGATCAACGTAGCACTGGTGAACTCTCACATACTGTTTTGTCTCCTAAACACTAACATTTTTCTCCTAGATTGCAGAAGGATGGTTTCCAGGTCGTATCTCTGAACAGTCAAAGGGACTGTGTCTGTGAGATAATGTCCACAGTCAAGGTCTATCTTCAGGAGTTCTGGAAACCGGGGTGATGCAAAACTGGTTTTGATGTGTGTACAATACGGAACAGTTTCATTGATACGTGGGAGCGCGAAAGTGGCGATCTGCCAGGATTTACACATTTCACGAGCCACTCAGCAAGAAGACTTGACCATATTTACGTGACACCAGCAGCAAGTCACAGAATTTTGCAGACAGAGGTATGGCCGACAGTTTTCTTTTTTTAACACATGGCGTACATTTGTACAGTCTATATCCAAAGACAAGGGACGTATCGTGGAAGGGGATACCAGAACCTGAACGGCTCGCATTTGGACAAACCGAAATGCTATCCAATATTTTATACGACAAGGTAAGCTTCTGAAAGAAAGTTTCTTAAATATGCTTCGTATCTAGATTGGCGATTAAATCGTGTAAAACCGGCGATCAGGAAGGCTCTCATGAGGTACTCTATGAGAGGATGGAATTGTACAAAGGCACGGACTTGTTCGGGCTGGACGCGTCGTAGTTGACAACCAACAGGTAAAGGCCGCGATTACGGCGTTAGCTAACAACCTTCCACATGCCAGGTTATTAATTTGCCGGATATAGACTGGGAGACTCAAACGTTCATAACGGGTGGCAGGGACAAAGAATCCAGTGAAATATTTTTAAGTGCTTTATCTGAAAACTACCCTGAGCAGTTAAACAGAAAACCGACTCGTGGCGATAACATATTAGACCTTCTGGTGACAAACAGACTCGAACTATTTGAATCAGTTAATGCAGAACAGGGAATCAGCGATCATAAAGCGGTTACTGCATCGATGATTTCAGCCGTAAATAGAAATATTAAAAAAGATTGGAAGATTTTTCTGTTTAGCAAAAGTGACAAAAAGCACATTACAGAGTACCTGACGGCACAACACAAAAGTTTTGTCTCAAGTGCAGATAGTGTTGAGGACCAGTGGACAAAGTTCAAAACCATGGTACAATATGCGTTAGATGAGTATGTGCCAAGCAAGATCGTAAGAGATGGGAAATAGCCACCGTGGTACAACAACCGGGTTAGAAAACCGCTGCGGAAGCAAAGGGAACTTCACAGCAAACATAAACATAGCCAAAGACTTGCAGACAAACAAAAATTACGCGAAGCGAAATGTAGTGTGAGAAGGGCTATGCGAGAGGCTTTCAATGAATTCGAAAGTAAAGTTCTATGTACTGACTTGGCAGAAAATCCTAAGAAATTTTGGTCCTATGTCAAAGCGGTAGGTGAATCAAAACAAAATGTCCAGACACTCTGTGACCAAAATGGTACTGAAACAGAGGATGACAGACTAAAGGCCGAAATACTAAATGTCTTCTTCCAAAGCTGTTTCACAGAGGAAGACTGCACTGTGCTTCCTTCTCTAGATTGTCGCACAGTTGAAAAAATGGTAGATATCGAAGTAGACGACAGAGGGATAGAGAAACAATTAAAATCGCTCAAAAGAGGAAAGGCCGCCTGATGGGATACCAGTTCGATTTTACACAGAGTACGCGAAGGAACTTGCCCCCGTAGGTCTCTAGAAGAGCGAAGCGTTCCAAAGGACTGGAAAAGGGCACAGGTCATCCCCGTTTTCAAGAAGGGGCGTCGAACAGATGTGCAGAACTATAGACCTATATCTCTAACGTCGATCAGTTGTAGAATTTTGGAACACGTATTATGTTCGAGTATAATGTCTTTTCTGGAGACTAGAAATCTACTCTGTAGGAATCAGCATGGGTTTCGAAAAAGACGGTCGTGTGAAACCCAGCTCGCGCTATTCGTCCACGAGACTCAGAGGGCCTTAGACACGGGTTCACAGGTAGATGCCGTGTTTCTTGACTTCCGCAAGGCGTTTGACACAGTTCCCCACAGTCGTTTAATGAACAAAGTAAGAGCATACGGACTATCAGATCAATTGTGTTATTGGATTGAGGAGTTCCTAGATAACAGAACGCAGCATGTCATTCTCAATGGAGAGAAGTCTTCCGAAGTAAGAGTGATTTCAGGTGTGCCGCAGGGGAGTGTCATAGGACCGTTGCTATTCACAATATACATAAATGACCTGGTGGATGACATCGGAAGTTCACTGAGGCTTTTTGCAGATGATGCTGTGGTGTATCGAGAGGTTGCGACAATGGAAAATTGTACTGAAATGCAGGAGAATCTGCAGCGAATTGACGCATGGTGCACGGAATGGCAATTGAATCTCAATGTAGAGAAGTGTAATGTGATGCGAATACATAGAAAGATAGGTCCCTTATCATTTAGCTACAAAATAGCAGGTCAGCAACTGGAAGCAGTTAATTCCATAAATTATCTGGGAGTACGCATTAGGAGTGATTTAAAATGGAATGATCATATAAAGTTGATCGTCGGTAAAGCAGATGCCAGACTGAGATTCATTGGAAGAATCCTACGGAAATGCAATCCGACAACAAAGGAAGTAGGTTACAGTACGCTTGTTCGCCCAATGCTTGAATACTGCTCAGCAGTGTGGGATCCGCACCAGGTAGGGTTGATAGAAGAGATAGAGAAGATCCAACGGAGAGCAGCGCGCTTCGTTACAGGATCACTTAGTAATTGCGAAAGCGTTACGGAGATGATAGATAAACTCCTGTGGAAGACTCTGCAGGAGAGACGCTCAGTAGCTCGGTACGGGCTTTTGTTCAAGTTTCGAGAACATACCTTCACCGAAGAGTCAAGCAGTATATTGCTCCCTGCTACGTATATCTCGCGAAGAGACCATGAGGATAAAATCAGAGAGATTAGAGCCCAAACAGAAGCATACCGACAATCCTTCTTTCCACGTACAATACGAGACTGGAATAGAAGGGAGAACCGATAGAGGTACTCAGGGTACCCTCCGCCACACACCATCACGTGGCTTGCGGAGTATGGATGTAGATGTAGATAAATGAAAGAGTGAAAACGTTGCCGCAGCGAGGAAGCTCAATACTGAACTACGAACGGCGGACGGACGACTGCTGCTGTAACAGCAAGAGATCAGTGCTGAGCTGAAGAGAAATTATGAAACGGTTTACGCCACTACCCATCTGGACGGCGCGGCGATGGAGGACATACTGTAGAGAATGATCCACAGGATTGACGAGGCGGAAGAAATTAGTTTGCTGGCTGAAACGATGGAAGAGGTGGATGCGTTGAGCAATGGTCCAGAGAACTAGTCACCAGGATGAGGTGGAATTCTGCCTCAGATTTAAACATCATACACTCCTGGAAATTGAAATAAGAACACCGTGAATTCATTGTCCCAGGAAGGGGAAACTTTATTGACACATTCTTGGGGTCAGGTACATCACATGATCACACTGACAGAACCACAGGCACACAGACACAGGCAACAGAGCATGCACAATGTCGGCACTAGTACAGTGTATATCCACCTTTCGCAGCAATGCAGGCTGCTATTCTCCCATGGAGACGATCGTAGAGATGCTGGATGTAGTCCTGTGGAACGGCTTGCCATGCCATTTCCACCTGGCGCCTCAGTTGGACCAGCGTTCGTGCTGGACGTGCAGACCGCGTGAGACGACGCTTCATCCAGTCCCAAACATGCGCAATGGGGGACAGATCCGGAGATCTTGCTGGCCAGGGTAGTTGACTTACACCTTCTAGAGCACATTGGGTGGCCTGGGATACATGCAGACGTGCATTGTCCTGTTGGAACAGCAAGTCCCCTTGCCGGTCTAGGAATGGTAGAACGATGAGTTCGATGACGGTTTGGATGTACCGTGCACTATTCAGTGTCCCCTCGACGCTCACCAGAGGTGTACGGCCAGTGTAGGAGATCGCTCCCCACACCATGATGCCGGGTGTTGGCCCTGTGTGCCTCGGTCGTATGCAGTCCTGATTGTGGCGCTCACCTGCATGGCGCCAAACACGCATACGACCATCATTGGCACCAAGGCAGAAGCGACTCTCATCGCTGAAGACGACACGTCTCCATTCGTCCCTCCATTCACGCCTGTCGCGACACCACTGGAGGCGGGCTGCACGATGTTGGGGCGTGAGCGGAAGACGGCCTAACGGTGTGCGGGACCGTAGCCCAGCTTCATGGAGACGGTTGCGAATGGTCCTCGCCGATACCCCAGGAGCAACAGTGTCCCTAATTTGCTGGGAAGAGGCGGTGCGGTCCCCTACGGCACTGCGTAGGATCCTACGGTATTGGCGTGCATCCGTGCGTCGCTGCGGTCCGATCCCAGGTCGACGGGCACGTGCACCTTCTGCCGACCACTGGCGACAACATCGATGTACTGTGGAGACCTCACGCCTCACGTGTTGAGCAATTCGGCAGTACGTCCACCCGGCCTCCCGCATGCCCACTATACGCCCTCGCTCAAAGTCCGTCAAATGCACATACGGTTCACGTCCACGATGTCGCGGCATGCTACCAGTGTTAAAGACTGCGATGGAGCTCCGTATGCCACGGCAAACTGGCTGACACTGACGGCGGCGGTGCACAAATGCTGCGCAGCTAGCGCCATTCGACAGCCAACACCGCGGTTCCTGGTGTGTCCGCTGTGCCGTGCGTGTGATCATTGCTTGTACAGCCCTCTCGGAGTGTCCGGAGCAAGTATGGTGGGTCTGACACACCGGTGTCAATGTGTTCTTTTTTCCATTTCCAGGAGTGTATATTACCGAAATGTATCGACATATCCCAGGAATTGAGTGACTCAAACAAAGACATCTCACAAAATTTTAGCGAAGGCATGGTTATACCGGTTCCTAAAACGTCAATCGGAAAATTGGCACAACATTAGCGCCCGTTAACCCTCTTAAACAGTAACTACGAGGTATTTGACAGCATTATAGCCGAGACGCTAAAGCCTGTAATAAACAAAATAGCAGCGCCGGAACAAACCAGGGCCGATAAAGGTCGCCACTTTCACGATATCCTGTGTGATTATCGGGACGTAATCGTGATAGTGGCCGCCTGCGGCATCCCATGCCCCTTAGTTACGCTCGATTTTAACGAAGGCTTTGACAGGGTAAAGCACGAGAATTTACTGAAGATCAAGCAGCCGTTTAACTTCCCACAACTTGTCGTGACAGCCATGGTCTTCTGTGAATTTCGCAGTCCATAATACCGATAAACATTCGACCGGTGGATCCGATAACAATCAATAGCGCAGTTAGACAAGGATGCACCATGTCAAAGCTACTATTGGCTATTGCACTCGAGCCACTGTTAACTACGTGGAACAGACAACTCCACGAAATCATGACACGGGATCATAAGTTCGTCTGCCGCTCCTACGCGGATTGCTTAGCTTTTCTAGTCAAAACCACCACTGAAATACAAACGGCAATGGGCATAGTAGAGCAGTGTAGGAAGGCAGCTAGAGGTAAGCTGAATGTGATAAAATCCGGTGTCGGGCGCAGGCTGGGGGCTCCCACACAAGGACAGATATAGGAACACAGTCACGAAGTGCATGGGAGTGAAATTCACTCGACACAGTCCAAGCACGGTTGCAGACAGAAAGATTTACTTAATAACGTACTCGCCCCTGTATGACAAACTAACCTCCGACGCCTAAACTGCTGTAGGTGTCGTTGGTGGACGTTTATCAGATATCTAAAGTAAACTAAACAGAAGATTTCTCCCACTATCCGCACGTTAGGAAACAGATTATTACCAGCCTTCCGCCACTTTGTTAGCCGTGGCCTCATTTTCAGCGTCAAATATTCTTCGTTGCCTCTTCCGGCTGCAGTAGGCAGACTAAACCGCTCCGACGTGTGTACGAAGACACGGGCTCTCTATGTAAGTTCCACATACGAAAGGTGGAAGCATTCGCAGAACACTAGCACCACACTTCTGCTAACGAAATAACGTCAGCCTACTTCGAAGCGCCAGTTCACGTTCACCACATACCAAACGATCTCCATCTTAAATATTTTTTGATTGAATACATCAGCATGGGGATGCCCGAAACGCAACTAGCCACATCCGAGAGGTGTACAAACATCTGATGGTTGCGCACGTCAAGAATGATACACACGATGAGTACCGGGATGCCGACTGGAGCACCATACGTAAAAGTGTCCATCACCCACATTTCTCAATGAAGGCGAGGGCCTTATGGTATTATGTGGTCAATAGGAAAATCCCCATGAACTCGTGTTTACATGCCATAAATCTGGCAGAGCGCCCTATCTATGCTACCTGTCGTGTGCAAGACGCTAATGAGCACCAATTTATGCGTGGACGGTGCATGAAATATGGCAAGCGGTTAAAAACTTTTTGGCATTTCTACAACGTACGTCCCCCGCACAAGATGACGTTTACCCCAATGTGAAGATAAACGACGTCAATTGGTTGAAAGGACAGGCAGTATATTATATTGTTTCCAGCATAGAAAGTAGTGATGGAGACTTTTGGGCGCATCTGAAAACGCAGCACTATTGACTTCAACGAATACCACATTACAGGATTACATACGTGAACTTCCTATTAAAAGCAGTTATGAACCCCACAATGAAATGGAGACCGTGAATTCAGAGACGACGACTTAGGAAAAAACAGGAAAGAGAACGACAGAGTAATACTACGAAATTCACAGAAGTAAAAACAGGCAGCCTTAGAAGACGAACTTTACAGTTCCACCGGGGAAAATTACGGTCAGAAACCAGAAAAAGATCAAATGGTGAAAAGACGGCAACTTACCAACGCCGGCGGAGACAAGGATGATGAAGATGACCATGGTATTGGTTTGTAGGCCGCTCAACTGCGAGGTCATCAGTGCCCGCACAAAGCCCCAAATTTTACACAGTCCAATCTAGCCGCTGTCACGAATGGTAATGATGATGATGAGGTGAACAGGACAACACAAACACCCAGTCCACGAGCAGAGAAAATGACCAACCCGGCCGGGGCTCGAACCCGGGATCCGGTGATCCAGAGAGGTGGCAGTAATACGGTGGTGTCACCCCAAATTTTTAAATTTCATTATGTTATACATTTAAAATACCTAAAGCATAGAAGCTATCCACAGAAGTAAAAAAAAAAAGGTGAGCGTATGAATGAACTGTGAAGAGAGAAGGGAGGCCCAAAAATGGTTCAAATGGCTGTGAGCACTATGGGACTTAACTTTTGAGGTCATCAGTCCCCTAGAACTTAGAACTACTTAAACCTAACTAACCTAAGGACATCACACTACTCCATGCCCGAGGCAGGATTCGAACCTGCGATCGTAGCGGTCGCGCGGTTGCAGACGGTAGAGCCTATAACCGCTCGGCCAATCCGGCCGGCAAGGCCCAATAGTAATAATAATAATAATAAAGTTGGTAGAGCAATTATTCGCCAAATGCAACGATCCCGAGTTCGGGTCTCGATAGGACACACAACTTTAACCCGTCAGGAAGTGTCATATCAGTGCACACTCCTATGCAGAATGAAAAATTCATTCTAAAATTTTGTTGCTGTTGACGTTAGAACACCGGGAAACGCAACTTCTAGGGCAAAGAAAAGACAAACAGGCAAATTGTGCAGTGTGCAAAAAAGCGATGCTGTAAATGTGATGTGGGTCTACAAAAGGAATGCTTTGAACAGTGGCATCCAAGATAGATGGTTTGCGTTATGATGCGTATTTGGGAGTCGAATTAAAATTTGATATTGCTGTTGCTGCAGTACTTGAAAGTACACTCCTGGAAATTGAAATAAGAACACCGTGAATTCATTGTCCCAGGAAGGGGAAACTTTATTGACACATTCCTTGGGTCAGATACATCATATGATCACACTGACAGAACCACAGGCACATAGACACAGGCAACAGAGCATGCACAATGTCGGCACTAGTACAGTGTATATCCACCTTTCGCAGCAATGCAGGCTGCTATTCTCCCATGGAGACGATCGCAGAGATGTTGGATGTAGTCCTGTGGAACGGCTTGCCATGCCATTTCCACCTGGTGCCTCAGTTGGACCAGCGTTCGTGCTGGACGTGCAGACCGCGTGAGACGACGCTTCATCCAGTCCCAAACATGCGCAATGGGGGACAGATCCGGAGATCTTGCTGGCCAGGGTAGTTGACTTACACCTTCTAGAGCACGTTGGGTGGCACGGAATACATGCGGACGTGCATTGTCCTGTTGGAACAGCAAGTTCCCTTGTCGGTCTAGGAATGGTAGAACGATGGGTTCGATGACGGTTTGGATGTACCGTGCACTATTCAGTGTCCCCTCGACGATCACCAGAGGTGTACGGCCAGTGTAGGAGATCGCTCCCCACACCATGATGCCGGGTGTTGGCCCTGTGTGCCTCGGTCGTACGCAGTCCTGATTGTGGCGCTCACCTACACGGCGCCAAACACGCATACGACCATCATTGGCACCAAGGCAGAAGCGACTCTCATCGCTGAAGACGACACGTCTCCATTCGTCCCTCTATTCACGCCTGTCGCGACACCAGTGGAGGCGGGCTGCACGATGTTGGGGCGTGAGCGGAAGACGGCCTAACGGTGTGCGGGACCGTAGCCCAGCTTCATAGAGACGATTGCGAATGGTCCTCGCCGATACCCCAGGAGCAACAGTGTCCCTAAATTTGCTGGGAAGTGGCGGTGCGGTCCCCTACGGCACTGCGTAGGATCCTACGGTCTTGGCGTGCATCCGTGCGTCGCTGCGGTCCGGTCCCAGGTCAACGGGCACGTGCACCTTCCGCCGACCACTGGCGACAACATCGATGTACTGCGGAGATCTCACGCCTCACGTGTTGAGCAATTCGGCGGTACGTCCACCTGGCCTCCCGCATGCCCACTATACGCCCTCGCTCAAAGACCGTCAACTGCACATACGGTTCACGTCCACGCTGTCGCGGCATGCTACCAGTGTTAAAGACTGCGATGGAGCTCCGTATGCCACGGCAAACTGGCTGACACTGACGGCGGCGGTGCACAAATGCTACGCAGCTAGCGCCATTCGACGGCCAACACTGCGGTTCCTGGTGTGTCCGCTGTGCCGTGCGTGTGATCATTGCTTGTACAGCCCTCTCGCAGTGTCCGGAGCAAGTATGGTGGGTCTGACACACCGGTGTCAATGTGATCTTTTTTCCCTTTCCAGGATTGTAGAAGTTTTCTTACACCGCGGAAGATCGGAAAGCAGCGCGCCACAATTTTATTACCAAATATTTTTAATAGGTAACGAATCAAAAAAATCGCCAATGAACTTACTCTTTTATCTACTTTCCTACCCAGCCACCAACGTTATCAACACATATCTCCAATCATAGTATCACTTTCAGTATGCCCTGTTCTTATAAGTCCGTCTGGTTGAAGTAAAGCCACATGTGGACTGCTGACATCACTTCCGCATCCGTTGGAAAGCGTTGGCCGGGGAGGCATTTCTTCATCGGACCAGGCAGATGAAAATCCGACGGTGCAAGTTCCGCACCGTTTGGTGGACGCTGGAGCACCTTCCAGCCACAGTTGGAAAATTTTGTCACAAACAGGAGCAGCAGCATGGGGTCGAGCATTATCACGAAGAAGTTTAATACCGTCACCATTAATGCGGTGGCGTTTGTCTTGAAGTGCACGGCCCAACTTAACCAAAGTTCTAATATAGGCTGCAGCCCTCATAGTGCCACGTGCCGGCAAAGTCCGCTAATAACACACCATGCATATCTCACAACACTGTCACAAGCACTTTCCTAGCAGATTGAGTCACTATGAATATTTTGCGTAGAGGAGAACCAGCATGTTTGCTCTCCATGGAGGCCTGCTTGGTTTCAGGAGTGTATTGGTACGCCCATGGCTCATCAGCAGTGATGATTCATTTCAGGAAGTCATACCCTTCTGAGGCGTAAATCGTTAAGTGGTCCAAGCTTGTCATCATTCTTTCGCCTTTGTGGTTGTCTGTCAGATACTTAGGCAACCAGCGAGCACTAACTTGAGGAAATTTCAACGCGCCATGGAGAATATCGTACACCGCACCATAGGAACTGTTGTATACACTTGCACACACCAGTCGCTTAAAATTTCTGCATCAATGGCTCTGACATTCAACGGGGTCGCAGCTGTTATCGTCCGCCCAAAGCATGGCGAATCAGTAGGGTTTTACAAGGTCCTATTGGAAGAAGGCACGCCACCAGGACACATTGCTCCGGTCCATACAGTAGTCGCTTACACGCCACACATGCCCCTGTGAATTTCACTCGGTTTATGCCCTTTGGCCCACAAATATCGGACTACTCCTCGCTGCCCTTCAAGAGTTGTCGACGGTAACATATACGTCATTTTTGTTTGATGGTTCAGGCTTCTCTTGCTAGAGCGGTACATGAAAACAAAATACCCTGAGGAACGCAAATTTCAAACCATATCACCGTGAAATTTCAACAAACCAGCTCCAATACTGAACCGTGAATTTACTTTCAAAATCTTTTTTAAATAATTTACTTTATTTACTAGCGATTCATCAAGAACATTAACACATTTAATCACACTCTATGAGCTTGGAAGTAGTTGCCAATTGGTAAATGATGACACAAATTAATTTTTTTATTAAATGGAAATTTTATTCCTAAAAGCCTTTTTTTAAGAGATTTAAAATTATAAGAAGAAAGCACCCTGTAAATATCAAGTTACAATTTATTCAGAGGCAAAAGTAGCAATGTTTTTTTTTTTTTTTTTTTTTACCGAATCTGCTTTCGGGCTGTGAACCTTACCGCTCCCTTTTAACACGGCCGTAGTCACGACCGCTCACAACCACCTCTGAAAGACTACACTGGTGCAAATCTGCAACACACCAGATTGCCTTAAACTAAAAATTTTAACAATTCACACAAACATATAAACTTCGAGTCCCGTAAGAGGGTGGGAAATGGTACAAAACACTCACATTAAAAGTATTTGCCACCGAAGGTGCAACTTCTTTTTAAAAGAACTCTTACGGTGGAAGGGTGGCAACTTTATATACTAAAATGACCATTTAAATTAAAATCTATGAAATGCAATCTTACATTAAATGTACAAACATGCTCTACATTACGCATATACCGCCTCTCATGATGATAGGCACATAAAAACATATATCAGGAATTCGGCCTTTACACTTTAAGCAATAAATTCGTTAACACCGAATCCGACAAACATGACAGAGGCAGCTATTAACGTACGGCAGACCGACAGACAGACAGACAGACACTAACTGCCTAATAAATGCGGACGTGAGACAGGCGAGCAAGCTGGGGACACGAGACTGACCCAGAACACAAGTTAACAAGCAAATGAAACAACATATCACGAATTACTTAACTTTTAATAAACTGCGATGTCTGGCGAAGACCTGGCGCAGCACCCCCAAAACGCCCTTCCGAACCGTCCACTGCCAGCCGCTTCAACGGACGCAGGAAGGGCGCCGACCTCCCATCTCACGGCGTCGCAGCTCTCATCGGCCAGACCGACGTCGCGAGTTGAATCCTGTTGCTCTCGTGTCGGCCGCGAAGCCACTACCCCTTGCGATACGCAGCGGCCACTGGACTGACGTGGCGACCTCACATGTGCCGACGCTCAAGGCGGACAAGTCGTCTTGTGTCCCAGTGCGCGACCGACCAACCGATCGATCCAACCGCCAATGCCCATTGCCTGAACAAACTCGGGCAGACTGGCGGCGTAACACATACTAGCACTCCGGACGACGGACAGACACTGACTGCCCCGGCTGACCAACTTACCATACTCGCCGAGACTGACAGACTGACCGACTGCTGAGCTCATAGCGCCCCTTAAATGCACTTGAACGGGCAACTTTTCCCCTTTCCCACCAGAGGGAGACACCAAAGCTGCGTTTGCTACAGCGGCGCCACCGCCAGAAACGGAAGGCGACAGCTTCACACTACGAGCTGCGGCGCGCTCTTCAAAACAGCACATTTTACCACGGCTCAAATGCCAGGGAAGAAGAAAATCCGATCTTCTCTCGTATTTCGATGTAGTACTACAGGAAAAAAATTTCAAAATGATTTGGTACTTCATAGGTTAAGAAAGGAGTTACTCGAGAAGGACCTTACACAATAAACATATGATTTGATATGATTTGATTTGTTATTCTCGCAGTAAACAGACGAGTTATCAAATGGTTGAAATGGCTCTGAGCACCATGGGACTTAACTTCTGAGGTCATCAGTCCCCTAGAACTTAGAACTACTTAAACATAACTAACCTAAGGACATCACACACATCCATGCCCGAGACAGGATTCGAACCTGCGACCGTAGCAGCAGCGCGGTTCCAGACTGTAGCGCCTTGAACCGCTCGGCCACCCCGGCCGGTACACGAGTCATCCTGTGTCGCATTTCTCGAATAAAGGAAACTGGTAGAATAGAGCGTTAAATTTAGTACTTTTCGCACGTGCGGCCGAATAGTCTGCCGATGCTGTTTCGCGGTTAGAGGAGTGTTCTTTAAAGCGTAGCGACGTAGCAGCGAGCGCCGGGGACACAGAGGCGTGCGTCACGGCGCCAGTGAGCGGCGGATATTAAACAAGGAGCGGCGCCCAGGCGGCGGCGTCCCTCATCGCGCCTCCGGAAATTCAGCCGGATGGCGCGCCGGCGCCAGCGTCGCCCAGCAGCCGGAGTCGCCCACCAGCGGCTGCCGGCGGGCGGCGGCAGTGCCAGCACAGCTCCCCCTGCCTCATACTTCCCATATCATCACACTTTAAATCGTTTCTCTACTGCTTTTACATGTCAGTACCAGCGGGTAGAGACTTTCGCTTCTTGTTATGGTCCTTATTCATCAAAAAATTTTCAGGCCATTCACACCCTTTGGCAGAACGCTCTGTATTGGGCGATTTTTATTGGCGGCCAGCTGTGTGTTTCTTGATTTTGTTGTTGTTGTTGTCTTCACTCTGAAGACAGGTTTGACGCAGCTCTCCAGGTAGCTTATTCTGTGCACTCCTCTTCATCTCAGCATACCCATTGCGACCTTTCATCTATTTGAAACCACTTAACGTACTCAAAACCATGGTGTCTCGCTGCAGTTTTTACTCCACATTTCCTTCCCCTACCAAATTGAAGATTTCTTGAAGCCTTCGGATTTATTTATTCATCCGAGTCCAACGAACACTAAAAAACAATATAATAAAAAGTACTACCTAATGCTAATTACAGAGACTATCACACTTTACGAGTCCAAAATATAACAACCAGAATGGCACGGTTGTTCACTGCAAACACACAGGTTTCTGCAGACCAACAAGCGTTCAGAGTCCTTCCTTGCTCCACACTCACACCTCATCGCTCATACTCCCCTCTCCAAACTAGTCTTGCACCTTGTCATCCTAGTTCTCAACCTTTTGAGGGTCTTCCATGCCTCATACTGGAGATGGCAGCCTATTGGTAGCTTTTCTTTTTGCTGCGTTTAATCCTCCAGGAGATTTTGTTTTCTACAGCTCAATTCGGCGGGCTTCTGCTGAATGTGCAGTTGGTGCAGTTAAGTAGGAATCGTCTTCTGGATTTCAGTCGTGATGGCTAGGTGCGAGTTTCGAGCAACGGATGCCTTGCATCTGTTTCTCGCTACTTCTTTTCATTTTTGGCTGCTGCCTATCTACTTACACATGGAGGTGGTACTCACGTCTTTGAAAACACCTCTTTGGTAAACCTTTGGATGTATCCCATCAGCTGATATCTTCTTTTAGTCAAATTCTGCCATAAATTCCTTTTTTCCCAATTTGAATTCAGCACCTCTCCATTAGCTACTCGAGCTACCCATCAAATCTTCAACGTTCTCCTCTGGCACCACATTTCAAAAGATTTATTCTCTCCTTGTCTGAATAGCTTATCGTCCATGTTTCATTTACCTACAATACTGGCCATTAAAATTGCTGCACTAAGAAGAAATGCAGATGATAAACGGGTATTCATTGGACAACTATATTACACTTGAAGTGACATGTGATTACATTTTCACGCAATTTGGGTGCATAGATCCTTAGAAATCAGTTCCCAGAACGACAACCTCTGGCCGTACTAACGGCCCTGACACGCCTGGGCATTGTGTCAAACAGAGCCTGGATGGCGTGTACAGGTACAGCTGCCCATACAGCTTCAACACGATACCACAGTTCATCAAGAGTAGTTATTGGCGTATTGTGACGAGCCATTTGCTCGGCCACCATTGACCAGACTTTTCAATTGGTGAGAGATCTGGAGAATATGCTGACCAGGGCAGCAGTCGAACATTTTCTGTATCCAGAAAGGCACGTACAATACCTGCAACATGCGGTCGTGCATTCTCCTGCTAAAATGTAGGGTTTCGCAGCGATCGAGAAAAGGGTAGAGCCACGGGTCGTAACACATCTGAAATGTAACGTCCACTGTTCAAAGTGCCGTCGATGCGAACAAGCGGTGACCGAGACGTGTAACCTATGGCACCCCATACCATCACGTCGGGTGAAAAGCTAGTATGGCGATGACGAATTCATACTTCCAACGTGCGTTCACCGCGATGGCGCCAAACACGGATGCGACTATCCTGACACTGTAAACAGAACCTGGATTCATCCGAAAAAATGACGTTTTGCCATTCGTGCACCCAGATTCGTCGTTGAGTACACCATCGCAGGCGCTCCTGTCTGTGATGCAGCGCCAAGGGTGACCGCAGCCATGGTCTCCGAGTTGATAGTCCATGCTACTGCAAACGTCGCCGAACTGTTCGTGCAGATTCCAAACGCCCCGATCTGTTGACTCAGGGATCGACACGTGGCAGCACTACCTGTTACAGTCGTGCCGATAAGATGCCTGTCATCTCGACTTCTAGTGATACGAGGCTGTTGGGATCCAGCACAGCGTTCCGTATTACCCTCCTGAACTAACAAATTCCATATTCTGCTAACAGTCACTGGATCTCGACCAACGCGAGCAGCAGTGTCGCGATACGATAAACCGCAATCGCGATAGGCTACAATCCGACCTTTATCAAAGCCGGAAACGTGATGGTACGCATTTCTCCTCCTTACACGAGGCATCACAGCAACGTTTCACCAGACAACGCCGGTCAACTGCTGTTTGTGTAAGAGGAATCGGTTGGAAACGTTCCTCATGTCAGCACGTTGTGGATGTAGCAACCGGCGCCAACCTTGTGTGAATGCTCTGAAAATCTAATCGTTTGCATATCACAGCATCTCCTTCCTGTCGGTTAAATTTCGCGTCTGTAGCACGTCATCTACATCTACATCTACATGACTACTCTGCAATTCACATTTAAGTGCTTGGCAGAGGGTTCATCGAACCACAATCATACTATCTCTCTACTATTCCACTCCCGAACAGCGCGCGGGAAAAACGAACACCTAAACCTTTCTGTTCGAGCTCTGATTTCTCTTATTTTATTTTGATGATCATTCCTACCTATGTAGGTTGGGCTCAACAAAATATTTTCGCATTCGGAAGAGAAAGTTGGTGACTGAAATTTCGTAAAAAGGTCTCGCCGCGACGAAAAACGTCTATGCTGTAATGACTTCCATCCCAACTCGTGTATCATATCTGCCACACTCTCTCCCCTATAACGTGATAATACAAAACGAGCTGCCCTTTTTTGCACCCTTTCGATTTCTTCCGTCAATCACACCTGGTAAGGATCCCACACCGCGCAGCAATATTCTAACAGAGGACGAACGAGTGTAGTGTAAGCTGTCTCTTTAGTGGACTTGTTGCATCTTCTAAGTGTCCTGCCAATGAAACGCAACCTTTGGCTCGCCTTCCCCACAATATTATCTATGTGGTCCTTCCAACCGAAGTTGTTCGTAATTTTAACACCCAGGTACTTAGTTGAATTGACAGCTTTGAGAATTGTACTATTTATCGAGTAATCGAATTACAACGGATTTCTTTTGGAACTCATGTGGATCATCTCACACTTTTCGTTATTTAGCGTCAACTGCCACCTGACACACCATACAGCAATCTTTTCTAAATCGCTTTGCAACTGATACTGGTCTCCGGATGACCTTACTAGACGGTAAATTCCAGCATCATCTGCGAACAATCGAAGAGAACTGCTTAGATTGTCACCCAGGTCATTTATATAGATCAGGAACAGCAGATATCCCAGGACGCTTCCCTGGGGAACACCTGATATCACTTCAGTTTTACTCGATGATTTGCCGTCTATTACTACGAACTGCGAGCTTCCTGACAGGAAATCACGAATCCAGTCGCACAACTACCCCATAGGTCCGCAGCTTGATTAGAAGTCGCTTGTGAGGAACGGTGTCAAAAGCTTTCCGGGAATCTAGAAATACGGAATCAACTTGAGATCCCCTGTCGATAGCGGCCATTACTTCGTGCGAATAAAGAGCTAGCTGCGTTGCACAAGAGCGATGTTTTCTGAAGCCATGCTGATTACGTGTGTGTAGCAATTTCAATGGCCAGTGGTGTACAAGGCTACACACCAGATAAATACATCCAGAAAAGTCTTCGTAGCAATTTGGTTTACGTTAAATGTGTGAGCCTTCCGGGTTGCTTTTATCAAAATCTTTTGCGATAGTTTTGCTGTCCCTTATGGCTTCTTCCATAATTCGATTATGCTCTGGAAATTTTCCATTCAGAAAGTTTCTGTGCAGCGAGCGGCAGTTGTTTGGGCTTGTGCGCGTTGTCGTGATTTTTGCTTCAAGAGTAGCGCCGGGGGTTGTGTGGGAGCTCCCCGCGAGGTGCGTCTAGTGGCACGGACTGTGACCATAGGTTGTGTCTAAGGTGGCTGTTACTCACGTAGAAGCATGGCCCGGCCTGGAACAGCTGGAGGCACATATGTCTCGAAGCGCTCTTTTAACGTCCTCATAAGCGTATCAGGAGACTGTGTGCTACACTCCTGGAAATTGAAATAAGAACACCGTGAATTCATTGTCCCAGGAAGGGGAAACTTTATTGACACATTCCTGGAGTCAGATACATCACATGATCACACTGACAGAACCACAGGCACATAGACACAGGCAACAGAGCATGCACAATGTCGGCACTAGTACAGTGTATATCCACCTTTCGCAGCAATGCAGGCTGCTATTCTCCCATGGAGACGATCGTAGAGATGCTGGATGTAGTCCTGTGGAACGGCTTGCCATGCCATTTCCACCTGGTGCCTCAGTTGGACCAGCGTTCGTGCTGGACGTGCAGACCGCGTGAGACGACGCTTCATCCAGTCCCAAACATGCGCAATGGGGGACAGATCCGGAGATCTTGCTGGCCAGGGTAGTTGACTTACACCTTCTAGAGCACGTTGGGTGGCACGGGATACATGCGGACGTGCATTGGAACAGCAAGTTCCCTTGCCGGTCTAGGAATGGTAGAACGATGGGTTCGATGACGGTTTGAATGTACCGTGCACTATTCAGTGTCCCCTCGACGATCACCAGAGGTGTACGGCCAGTGTAGGAGATCGCTCCCCACACCATGATGCCGGGTGTTGGCCCTGTGTGTCTCGGTCATATGCAGTCCTGATTGTGGCGCTCACCTGCACGGCGCCAAACACGCATACGACCATCATTGGCACCAAGGCAGAAACGACTCTCATCGCTGAAGACGGCACGTCTCCATTCGTCCCTCCATTCACGCCTGTCGCGACACCACTGGAGGCGGGCTGCACGATCTTGGGGCGTGAGCGGAAGACGGCCTAACGGTGTGCGGGACCGTAGCCCAGCTTGGAGACGGTTGCGAATGGTCCTCGCCGATACCCCAGGAGCAACAGTGTCCCTAATTTGCTGGGAAGTGGCGGTGCGGTCCCCTACGGCACTGCGTAGGATCCTACGGTCTTGGCGTGCATCCGTGCGTCGCTGCGGTCCGGTCCCAGGTCGACGGGCACGTGCACCTTCCACCGACCACTGGCGACAACATCGATGTACTGTGGAGACCTCAAGCCCCACGTGTTGAGCAATTCGGCGGTACGTCCACCCGGCCTCCCTCATGCCCACTATATGCCATCGCGCAAAGTCCGTCAACTGCACATACGGTTCACGTCCACGCTGTCGCGGCATGCTACCAGTGTTAAAGACTGCGATGGAGCTCCGTATGCCATGGCAAACTGGCTGACACTGACGGCGGCGGTGCACAAATGCTGCGCAGCTAGCGCCATTCGACGGCCAACACCGCGGTTCCCGGTGTGTCCGCTGTGCCGTGCGTGTGATCATTGCTTGTACAGCCCTCTCGCAGTGTCCGGAGCAAGTATGGTGGGTCTGACACACCGGTGTCAATGTGTTCTTTTTTCCATTTCCAGGAGTGTATTTTGCAATTCTATGGAGCGAACTCTTGTGGAGCCTGCAATAAATTGGTGACATGGTGGCAGACTATTGTGCGACTCTTGTCAGTTATTCGTACTCAGGTATCTTGGCGCCACCGTCATAATTCTAGCTGTAATATAGAGCTAAGCTATGTGCCGGTGATTTTTTTTTTCTACCAAGTCCTCCAGAAAGTGGTGAGAATTTTTGTACTATGTATACTTTGTCTGAAAGCCGAGTTACGTTTATTCTCATGTCAACCTGTAAACAGTGCTGTGACCGCAAGTTGGTCGTGTTTTGTTAACATTTATATCAGTAACTGTTACACGTAACAAATGTGTGTCATTCCTTATGTTTTACTTATGTTGGTTGCTCGTGATAACAAATCTATGTTTCAGATATTCCTACCCAAATGTTCTTGTTTGGTAACGCGTTTTAGAGGCCACCTTGATGACTGATGTTTTGTTAAAAACCCAGGAAGCAGCCATTTGACAGTGTGGCTTGTACCTGTGCGTTATTATTTAAAGCCACGCTCTTAGGTTAAGTAATCTGGGTTTTAATTTGTTGTGTTGAAAGCTAATCAATATTTTAATTTGTCATGCTGTAAACTAGTCAACGGTAGTTACTACTTGGTGTTAGTTACAAAAAATCGATATTTATTCTAAGCTGTCACTACTGTTTTCATGGAACTACTACTGTAAGTAGGCTGTTTAGGTTTATATGTTGGTAACGCCATGTAGCGCTCTATATGAAAATCACTGACTGTGCTATGTAAAGGCTGTGGTTGGTTTGCATTGTTGGGGTAATATTCGTCATTGTAATGTCTAGTTGGCTGTTAACAGAGCGTAGAGTTGCGCAGTTGGAGGTGAGTCGCCAGCAGTGGTGGATGTGGGGAGAGAGATGGCGGAGTTTTGAGAGCGGATGATATGGACGTCAGTCCATTAGAGACAGTAAATTTTTAAGACTGGATGTCATGAACTGATATATATTATGACTCTTGAACACTATTAAGGTAAATACATTGTTTGTTCTTTATCAAAGTCTTTCCTTTGCTAACTATGCCTATCAGTAGTTTGTGCCTTCAGTAGTTTGAATCTTTTATTTAGCTGGTAGTAGTGGCGCTCGCTGTATTGCAGTAGTTCGAGTAATGAAGATTGTTGTGAGGTAAGTGATTTGTGAAAGGTATAGGTTAATGTTACTCAGGGCCATTCTTTTGTAGGGATTATTGAAAGTCAGATTGCGTTACGCTAAAAATATTGTGTGTCACTTTAGTGAATGTCTGAGTACGTCCAGTTTTGCTCAGCTGTTTGAAAATCAAATAACATAAGATGTTTATCAGCACAGTAATTCATTAATTTTTTTAAGGGGACGTTTCACCACTGATACTAATGGGATGCATCAGCTGCTATAGGTAGATACTGTGTCAAAAGGCTGTGTGTCTGAGATTTACTTTATTTTTAGGGTAGAGGATAGCTCACCCCCGCGTGTCACCCTTTAGTTGCCTGATACTGAGTGATCTACATTACCCACACGCTCTCTGATCAAAAGTATCTAGACATTAATATTGGAAGAGTCTTCCAGTCAAAAAGCAGACCATATTCAAAACAGGATATCGTGACTCACAAGGTTGGGACATTGGCTCAGAATTTGCGACAATTTGTCTGTTTCACAGGTCAGTCTGAAAGCTTTTCGAACACATACGTATGTAACCTCTGGGTTGGTTTGTCACCTGCGCAATAAATGGTGTTCCATGAAAGGATGGCAACGTAGTCCTGGCGAAACTCTGTTGAATAATTTTAGGGAACGCACGTTCGAGGCAGTCTGTGCGATAATTCTACCCTTGCCATTGCACATCTTGGATAGAGGCCAGCGTAACAGGATAACAGAGATAAGAGCTTGTGCATACAACTACTATTCCACTGATCAGTATACATAAATAAAAGGTAGAAAAACTGCCAAAGCCTGTACCAAGTACTCTCAGCTACATACAGTGTCAGTGGTATAAATGTGTCAAAAAGTAGATTTCACACCTCGAGATCAGCATCAATTGACAATATTACTCACAGAACACGAAATATGTAGGATTTAATAGAGGCATCGCCCATTTTTCCATGTACTATTCGAAAGGGGAATGACTTTAATATGGATTTAGGTTAGCTTTGCATATATCTCATCATTCTTTAAGAGGGATCTGCTTGAGTGTATTTGATACATTGCCTCATTTTTAAGAACAATGGAGAAACAAACTGTACAATTTCTAGTCCACCACATACTCTTCGGCACAATTATGTCGTGCCAACTCTCCCAGTGCTGTTATTGGTTTGATAAACTAAATTCACGAAATCTGTAGTTTAAGTAGAAAATTTCTTAATTGTTAGCACCTCTAATTGTACATGGCTTCGTACGACAGTGTCTTCCTGTGAGGCAATAACACACACTGAAGAACTACTTTCGTTTGTTTACAACATCCCCCATTACATGCTATTTGAAAACCCTCCTGTGTACTCTGTATACTTATGATCTAGAAAGAATAATCACTCTCCCGACAAATTAAGATATGCAATGGATGCTTGTGTTTATTCAGCTGCAGGCTCATATACCTGTATTCAGGCCAAGACTGATTTACTTACTGGTATCGAACACATCGATAAATGGCTGTCAAACAACGATATAACAGTGGGTTGGAGATCTCGGCTGAGAAATCGATAGTTGTACCTTTTTAGAAATCGAACAGTGCTTTCATTGTTGATTATGCCACATGCGAAAAGTATACTTTCCAGATAAAATCAAATCTCATGCTCGATTCCTCGATATAATATTTGACCTTCGGTTCAGCTGGGCACCTCACGTACAATCTGTTGATGACAAATGAAGGAAAGAATTAAATGTTTACTCATGAGGTATCAAGGGAATATTCGATCTAGACTGGACTGGTTGTATGCTGTATCACGATGCGCCTAAGATTTATCTCTCCAAATTAGATACCCTTCAGCTCACAGCCATTCGTACCTGCCTTGGTACCATGCGTTCGACGCCTACAAATGCTCTTTGGCTGGAGGCCGGAGATGTGCCCTTACGTATTAGACGTCAAATGCTGTCAGATGAATTTTTCATTCAAGGAGTGGCCCTCGTGGAAAGTCCTGTCTACAAGAGCAGAGGCCGCATTTGCCAATGACGGAATGCCTCCAACAAGAAAACAAAAATTCCGGCCGACTGCACAAGCTTTGACTCCTGGTATCCTGTCATATGTTCTTCACATTTGCCTTTATTTGAATATGTTCTTGACACTCTCAGTTGCCATATTCCAGTCTATTATTATAATATGACAACCTCGCCGGGTGTGAACGAAAATTACAGATTTAATTGTCTCATCGAAGTTCAGTAGCCCGATTATATCTGCTATATCTGCATATATACTGATGGATCCAAAATTCCACAAGAGAATATTCCGTCTCCTTTACTCCACCTTTCACTTTTTTTACCACTGGAGTTGATTTTATTCGGATTGTGGTTTTATTTATTTTGATATGATTATACATGTGTAGCAGCAAGTAAGTTGGTACATAGAAACTAGTAACTTTGCTTTACGATGTTAAAGTTTGGATTTGCAATGTTCAGACTGATATAAAACAAACTGGGAGCTGATGGCAATACACTAAATTATTTGTAACAAGCTGCCATGGTTTTGATTCAGTGTTATTACACTGTTTTTACTTAGTAATTCTTTCTTCCTAAAAGCAAGTAACTTTGAGTAATGTTGAATAAATATTTCACTTTGGCTGTATGAGTCACACTAGCACACATATGTTAATTTCAGACATGGAGTCGGAGAGGGAATAAACACTTTTATCATAAGTGTGGCACACAGTGGATCAAATTATTGCTTTTCCACATCTGCTCTGGATAATCATGTAGGGAACATTCACTTACTACTGTAAAGTAATCAAGAAAGAAAGAAAACTGTATCTGAACTCACTACCTTGCTTCGTATCCAGAAAAGTCAGTAATGAAATTCAAATGATCGTTACAGCACTGAATGTTGTTTACGTTATGCAGAGGATTTTTGAATACTGTTAATTAGAATAGGCGAGCGGCTAGCCCGCGTTCTCTTAATCTCAGGGAAAAAATGTAAAATATTGCTTTAGTTTCACAGAGCAGACCTTGCCACAAAATGATAAAGTCATAACACAGTTATTCGTTATATTTTTTGTGGCCGCATAAAATATGTCGCACAGCACCTTCCAAATCAAACTGAGAAATGCACTGAATAATATGATATAGTCGGCCGGCACTGCTTTAAGCTGTAAGAAAATGTTAAATATTATTATGTTGCCTCGCTTTACTGGCGAGGCGACTGCGATGCCTGAAATAGATATTTTTTAAATGTGCCGCGTCTGCGGCCATTGCCCTCGCAGATTGGTACAAAGACTTCCGCTAAATTAAATGCTGAAAATGTCTAAATTATTTACGGGACGAATGGCTGGCAACTTAACAAATTATTTTAAAAACATATTTGCTCAAACTCTATATATTCAAACAAACATGCATTAATTTTACACACCTTTTTACAACAACTCGCCTAATGGCGGATCTCAAGCTTAATGAACAAAGGCTCACGGCTAGCATATACATTTGCTTAACACGCGAGTGTTACTCGTAACGAAACCCAAAGAGAACAGAAAGATTATTACAATGCTTTTTGCTATTTATACATGTACTGAACTGTCCTTTTTATCTGAGGCACAGATCATAATCACTCATTCATTTAACAATAATATGCCATGGATTCAAAGAAGAAATTCATATAACGTCTAATAATTATGAATGTTCTAATACACACATAATACATTCGTGAAATGTTTACACAGTCTTGCTTTATTGTTTCACTTGGTCATGTTTATTCGTGTTTAAATTATTTCTCTTTCGCAATGTGCGTGGCACTATATCGATACATGTTAACTGGTCTTACACACACGGAAAAAATTCTGTCACACGCTTTTTATGATGACTGGCCAGGAGACGCTACAAGGAGTATTCTGGATGTGCTTTTCTGTACCCTCAGATCCAAATCAGTAAGGCCTACAAACAGCCTAAAATGCTTCAATTTTCACGACGGAGTCTGTGGCAATTTCGGAAGCAATTAAGTTTGTATCTTCTACTTCCTTCTTGAAGATATTAATCGTATCCGCCCCCCCCCCCCCCCCCCATGAACCATGGACCTTGCCGTTGGTGGGGAGGCTTGCCTGCCTCAGCGATACAGATGGCCGTACCGTAGGTGCAACCACAACGGAGGGGTATCTGTTGAGAGGCCAGACAAACGTGTGGTTCCTGAAGAGGGGCAGCAGCCTTTTCAGTAGTTGCAGGGGCAACAGTCTGGATGATTGACTGATCTGGCCTTGCAACATTAACCAAAACGGCCTTGCTGTGCTGGTACTGCGAACGGCTGAAAGCAAGGGGAAACTACAGCCGTAATTTTTCCCGAGGACATGCAGCTTTACTGTATGATTAAATGATGATGGTATCCTCTTGGGTAAAATATTCCGGAGGTAAAATAGTCCCCCATTCGGATCTCCGGGCGGGGACTACTCAGGAGGATGTCGTTATCAGGAGAAAGAAAACTGGCGTTCTACGGATCGGAGCGTGGAATGTCAGATCCCTTAATCGGGCAGGTAGGTTAGAAAATTTAAAAAGGGAAATGGATAGGTTAAAGTTAGATATAGTGGGAATTTAATTTTATCCATTGTTTACCAGTGTTTCGTCCGCGACTGTTTTACTTTCGTAAAATAAAGAACAAACCGCCTTCAGTCACAAGTTGCATTTATTTATTGCACTATGCATTTCGAGCCCTGGAGGCTCATCTTCAGGTGCTTTTTAGTGACTTTACTTCATGTGTTTTAGTTGTTTGCCTGTTGATATTACATTTTTGGTTACAACATAGTATATTGTAAATATAAGTTTGACAGCGTTAATAATATGAAAGTAACTTACAGTTAACATTGTATACTGTCTGCTTCCGTTGTCCAGTAGGTATACACAATACACATCTTTAATTTTACGGTACATACTGGTATATATAGATATTCACACACTTTTTTGCACATTGTGTTAGCAGAACGTAAACATGCCAAAGATTCTCGTTCATACAGATATTCTACTTCTAAATATAATCGATTTTTAGTACATAGGTAGTATTAAAATAATTATTTGGTACCATGTTGTAGGTTGTCAACTGTTTGTACTATTATAGATTTGATTCCTTAGGAAAAAATAAACTTTTGAAGGTGTAGAAAAAATTGTGGCTGTTAAACTCTGTTTGTTCATTCAACAAGTTTTGAGGATATTTTTCTTTGTGTAGCATTATTTCTAACTGTTCTAGTAGGCTAAGTTTTTTACTGTTGGGTTCTGTGTGAAGTACAGTTAGGCTGTTGTGGATGTTGTCAAGTCTGTGTTTATTAACATACATGTGGTTAGCTATTGTAGATTTTTCAAAATGGTTTAGTCGAAAGGCGTCGGTGTGTTCTTTATACCGTGTGTGGAAGGTTCTTCCAGTTTTTCCTATGTAAAATGCAGGGCAACTGTTACATTGTAATTTATATATTCCACTGTGTTGTGTTATTGGCTTGTTTGTGTTCACTGTGTGAGGTAAGTGGTATCCAAGTTTGCTGTTTGTGGAGAAAGATATTTTAATATTGGTTTTTTTGAATAGGTTAGCTATTTTTTGTGATACTGTGCCTAAGTATGGAATGCTTGTGAAGATTTGTTTTGTGTCGGTAGTTATCTTTTCAGTGTTTTTGTGGATGATGTTGGTCTGAATTTTTTTAGATAGTTTATCAATTGATTTTACAGAGTAACCATTATTTACTGCAATTGTTTTGATAGTATCTATTTCTTGTGTTAGTGCTTTGGGTTTGAAAGGTAATGTATGTGCCCTGTTCAATAATGATCTAAATGCAGCATACTTATGTGTGTTCGGGTGGTATGAAGATTCATGTATTGTGATGTCAGTGTAGGTTGGTTTTCGGTAAATGTACAAGTTATGTTCTTGTTGTTCATTCACAATTGTGAGGTCTAAGAAATTTATGGATTGATTAGTTTCATGTTCTATTGTGAACTTTATTTTATTGTGGAGTGAGTTGAATGATGTGAGGAGTTCTTCAAGTTCATCTTTAGTGCCATCAAATAAGAGTAGTGTGTCATCTACATATCTCTTGTAATATACAATTTTTTGAACAAGCTTATTTTCTCCTTTGAAGAACTTATTCTCTAAGTGGTTGATGAAGATGTCAGCTAGGAAACTTAGCCTACTAGAACAGTTAGAAATAATGCTACACAAAGAAAAATATCCTCAAAACTTGTTGAATGAACAAACAGAGTTTAAAAGCCACAATTTTTTCTACACCTTCAAAAGTTTATTTTTTCCTAAGGAATCAAATCTATAATAGTACAAACAGTTGACAACCTACAACATGGCACCAAATAATTATTTTAATACTACCTATGTACTAAAAATCGATTATATTTAGAAGTAGAATATCTGTATGAACGAGAATCTTTGGCATGTTTACGTTCTGCTAACACAATGTGCAAAAAAGTGTGTGAATATCTATATATACCAGTATGTACCGTAAAATTAAAGATGTGTATTGTGTATACCTACTGGACAACGGAAGCAGACAGTATACAATGTTAACTGTAAGTTACTTTCATATTATTAACGCTGTCAAACTTATATTTACAATATACCATGTTGTAACCAAAAATGTAATATCAACAGGCAAACAACTAAAACACATGAAGTAAAGTCACTAAAAAGCACCTGAAGATGAGCCTCCAGGGCTCGAAATGCATAGTGCAATAAATAAATGCAACTTGTGACTGAAGGCGGTTTGTTCTTTATTTTACGAAAGTAAAACAGTCGCGGACGAAACACTGGTAAACAATGGATAAAATTAAGTTATATTTGCCTAGCCAGGCACTAAGAACAGTGTACTCATTTAAAAATGCGAAACTTAAGCTAACAAAAGTGATTTGTAGTGTCAAATTTAACAAAGAATGTGTATCTCATGGTTTTATTCCAAACTACATTAACATTACGAGAAAGTGGCGTTCACAAGCAGCCAGAATAGCTACGAAAAAATTCGAGAACAACTGGTTACGTACAGAAATCAAACTACAGCACAAGCAAAAAGAAGAACTTAATAGAGCTCTTTACCACCTACATTTAGAGTTAACTAGCATACTCCATCCATTAGAAATGTATTATGTAGATGAATATGTTACAACCCTGTGTACAAAAGTTAGAACTACTATAACTGATAAACATGCAAAAAAACTTGAATCCCTTAAAGAAAAATATGACAGTGCCCATAATAATGTAACTTCTAAAACACAGACTTTCTATGAAAGAGTTATCAACGAAACCAACATTAGCTTCACAAACACAGAACAAGCTTTACTGAACAAAGGTCTTAAACACAATATTAAACCAAAATTTAATCATCATAATTTAAAAAACCTCATTGTTGATACAAAGAAAGCTGCAGACATGGCCAACCTGAACCACAATGAACAGATTGTCTTAGCACATAAAGTTAATGAAATTATCCAGAAAGAAGAAAAGAAAGCAAAACAACACTCCAACCCAACTTTTGAAGAAAACAAAGTGCTGAAACAACTGAAACACAAACTCAATGAACATGATGCTCTTGTTGTGAAATCAGATAAAGGAAATTCCACAGTCATCCTTTATAAAAATGATTACATTACTAAAACTCTTAATTTTTTTGCAGAAAATAACATTACTGAACTGAACCATGGTCCAACCACTAAATTTCATAAAAAATTGAAGAAAATGCTTAACCAATGTAACTTCCTGCTGTCTGATAAACAAATAAAAGCTTGTACATTAATGAATCCCACTGCCCCCAAACTCAGAGCACAGCCAAAGATCCATAAACAGAACTCTCCAATTAGACCAATTGTTAACTCCAAGAACACACCTGCATATAAACTTTCACAGTTGTTAAATAATATCCTCAGAGAATTTTACACTTTTGAAACCACATACACAGTAAAAAATGCACACGAGTTAACAACACTCATCAAAGACATAAAAATCCCCGGAGAAGCTAGATTTGCCTCATTTGACATTGTCAACCTGTTCACAAATATACCTGTTAAAGACACAATTGAAATTATTAGAGAAAACCTCATCACACACAAAAAACTAACCATACCAGAGATTACAGAGTTGGTAGATCTACTTGAACTAGTACTGTCCCACAACTACTTTTCATTTAATAATAAAATCTATCAACAGAAAGAAGGCTTAGCTATGGGTAACTGCATGTCAAGTTTCCTAGCTGACATCTTCATCAACCACTTAGAGAATAAGTTCTTCAAAGGAGAAAATAAGCTTGTTCAAAAAATTGTATATTACAAGAGATATGTAGATGACACACTACTCTTATTTGATGGCACTAAAGATGAACTTGAAGAACTCCTCACATCATTCAACTCACTCCACAATAAAATAAAGTTCACAATAGAACATGAAACTAATCAATCCATAAATTTCTTAGACCTCACAATTGTGAATGAACAACAAGAACATAACTTGTACATTTACCGAAAACCAACCTACACTGACATCACAATACATGAATCTTCATACCACCCGAACACACATAAGTATGCTGCATTTAGATCATTATTGAACAGGGCACATACATTACCTTTAAAACCCAAAGCACTAACACAAGAAATAGATACTATCAAAACAATTGCAGTAAATAATGGTTACTCTGTAAAATCAATTGATAAACTATCTAAAAAAATTCAGACCAACATCATCCACAAAAACACTGAAAAGATAACTACCGACACAAAACAAATCTTCACAAGCATTCCATACTTAGGCACAGTATCACAAAAAATAGCTAACCTATTCAAAAAAACCAATATTAAAATATCTTTCTCCACAAACAGCAAACTTGGATACCACTTACCTCACACAGTGAACACAAACAAGCCAATAACACAACACAGTGGAATATATAAATTACAATGTAACAGTTGCCCTGCATTTTACATAGGAAAAACTGGAAGAACCTTCCACACACGGTATAAAGAACACACCGATGCCTTTCGACTAAACCATTTTGAAAAATCTACAATAGCTAACCACATGTATGTTAATAAACACAGACTTGACAACATCCACAACAGCCTAACTGTACTTCACACAGAACCCAACAGTAAAAAACTTAGCCTACTAGAACAGTTAGAAATAATGCTACACAAAGAAAAATATCCTCAAAACTTGTTGAATGAACAAACAGAGTTTAACAGCCACAATTTTTTCTACACCTTCAAAAGTTTATTTTTTCCTAAGGAATCAAATCTATAATAGTACAAACAGTTGACAACCTACAACATGGTACCAAATAATTATTTTAATACTACCTATGTACTAAAAATCGATTATATTTAGAAGTAGAATATCTGTATGAACGAGAATCTTTGGCATGTTTACGTTCTGCTAACACAATGTGCAAAAAAGTGTGTGAATATCTATATATACCAGTATGTACCGTAAAATTAAAGATGTGTATTGTGTATACCTACTGGACAACGGAAGCAGACAGTATACAATGTTAACTGTAAGTTACTTTCATATTATTAACGCTGTCAAACTTATATTTACAATATACCATGTTGTAACCAAAAATGTAATATCAACAGGCAAACAACTAAAACACATGAAGTAAAGTCACTAAAAAGCACCTGAAGATGAGCCTCCAGGGCTCGAAATGCATAGTGCAATAAATAAATGCAACTTGTGACTGAAGGCGGTTTGTTCTTTATTTTACGATAGTGGGAATTAGTGAAGTTCGGTGGCAGGAGGAACAAGACTTTTGGTCAGGTGACTACAGGGTTATAAACACAAAATCAAATAGGGGTAATGCATGAGTAGGTTTAATAATGAATAGGAAAATAGGAATGCGGGTAAGCTACTACAAACAGCATAGTGAACGCATTATTGTGGCCAAGATAGATACGAAGCCCACACCTACTACAGTAGTACAAGTTTATATGCCAACTACCTCTGCAGATGATGAAGAAATTGAAGAAATGTACGATGAAATAAAAGAAATTGTTCAGATAGTGAAGGGAGACGAAAATGTAATAGTAATGGGTGACTGGAATTCGGCAGTAGGAAAAGGGAGAGAAGGAAACATAGTAGGTGAATATGGATTGGGGCTAAGAAATGAAGGAGGAAGCCGCCTAGTAGAATTTTGCACAGAGCACAACTTAATCATAGCTAACACTTGGTTTAAGAATCATGAAAGAAGGTTGTATACGTGGAAGAACCCTGGAGATACTAAAAGGTATCAAATAGATCATATAATGGTAAGACAGAGATTCAGAAACCAGGTTCTAAGTTGTAAGACATTTCCAGGGGCAGATGTGGACTCTGACCACAGTCTATTGGTTATGACCTGTAGATTAAAACTGAAGAAACTGCAAAAATGTGGGAAATTAAGGAGATGGGACCTGGATAAACTGAAAGAACCAGAGGTTGTACAGAGTTTCAGGGAGAGCATAAGGGGTCAATTGACAGGAATAGGGGAAAGAAATACCGTAGAAGAAGAATGGGTAGCTCTGAGGGATGAAGTAGTGAAGGCAGCAGAGGATAAAGTAGGTAAAAAGACGAGGGCTGCTAGAAATCCTTGGGTAACAGAAGAAATATTGAATTTAATTGATGAAAGGAGAAAATATAAAAATGCAGTAAATGAAGCAGGCAAAAAGGAATACAGACGTCTCAAAAATGAGATCGACAGGAAGTGCAAAATGGCTAAACAGGGATGGCTAGAGGACAAATGTAAGGATGTAGAAGCTTATCTCACTAGGGGTAAGATAGATACTGCCTACAGGAAAATTAAAGAGACCTTTGGAGAGAAGAGAACCACGTGTATGAATATCAAGAGCTCAGATGGCAACCCAGTTCTAAGCAAAGAAGGGAAGGCAGAAAGGTGGAAGGAGTATATAGAAGGTTTATACAAGGGTGATGTACTTGAGGACAATATTATGGAAATGGAAGAGGATGTAGATGAAGACGAAATGGGAGATACGATACTGCGTGAAGAGTTTGACAGAGCACTGAAAGACCTGAGTCGAAACAAGGCCCCCGGAGTAGACAACATTCCATTAGAACTACTGACGGCCTTGGGAGAGCCAGTCATGACAAAACTCTACCATCTGGTGAGCAAGATGTATGACACAGGCGAAATACCCTCAGACTTCAAGAAGAATATAATAATTCCAATCCCAAAGAAAGCAGGTGCTGACAGATGTGAAAATTACCGAACTATCAGTTTAATAAGTCACAGCTGCAAAATACTAACGCGAATTCTTTACAGACGAATGGAAAAACTGGTAGATGCGGACCTCGGGGAGGATCAGTTTGGATTCCGTCGAAATGTTGGAACACGTGAGGCAATACTGACCTTACGACTTATCTTAGAAGAAAGATTAAGGAAAGGCAAACCTACGTTTCTAGCATTTGTAGACTTAGAGAAAGCTTTTGACAATGTTGACTGGAATACTCTTTTTCAAATTCTAAAGGTGGCAGGGGTAAAATACAGGGAGCGAAAGGCTATTTACAATTTGTACAGAAACCAGATGGCAGTCATAAAAGTCGAGGGGCATGAAAGGGAAGCAGTGGTTGGGAAAGGAGTGAGACAGGGTTGTAGCCTCTCCCCGATGTTATTCAATCTGTATATTGAGCAAGCAGTAAAGGAAACAAAAGAAAAATTTGGAGTAGGTATTAAAATTCATGTAGACGAAGTAAAAACTTTGAGGTTCGCCGATGACATTGTAATTCTGTCAGAGACGGCAAAGGACTTGGAAGAGCAGTTGAACGGAATGGACAGTGTCTTGAAAGGAGGATATAAGATGAACATCAACAAAAGCAAAACGAGGATAATGGAATGTAGTCAAATTAAATCGGGTGATGCTGAGGGAATTAGATTAGGAAATGAGACACTCAAAGTAGTAAAGGAGTTTTGCTATTTAGGAAGTAAAATAACTGATGATGGTCGAAGTAGAGAGGATATAAAATGTAGACTAGCAATGGCAAGGAAAGCGTTTCTGAAGAAGAGAAATTTGTTAACATCGAATATAGATTTATGTATCAGGAAGTCGTTTCTGAAAGTATTTGTTTGGAGTGTAGCCATGTATGGAAGTGAAACATGGACAATAACTAGTTTGGACAAGAAGAGAATAGAAGCTTTCGAAATGTGGTGCTACAGAAGAATACTGAAGATAAGGTGGATAGATCACGTAATTAATGAGGAGGTATTGAATAGGATTGGGGAGAAGAGAAGTTTGTGGCACAACTTGACTGGAAGAAGGGATCGGTTGGTAGGACATGTTTTGAGGCATCAAGGGATCACAAATTTAGCGTTGGAGGGCAGCGTGGAGGGTAAAAATCGTAGAGGGAGACCGAGAGATAAGTACACTAAGCAGATTCAGAAGGATGTAGGTTGCAGTAGGTACTGGGAGATGAAGCAGCTTGCACAGGATAGAGTAGCATGGAGAGCTGCATCAAACCAGTCTCAGGACTGAAGACAACAACAACAACAACAACAACAACAACAATCGTATCCGACTCCGAGAGTGTTTCTAAAAGTATTCAACTCCAAAAATGGAATAAAACTACGAACCGTTACATTTTGGATGTAGTACTGGAATATATCAGCTGCAAAAAGAGAGGGAAGACAGTCATTCTGTTCTGGGTGCAGCCACACGCAGACATTTGCTATAATGAGGAAGGTGGTGTCTTATAGAAGCAAGCTGCATCTACAGGAAGTGTTCTCGATGTGAAATTACCTTATAAAGATTACTTTCCTGAGGTCAAGAGCTATGGAAAACAATGAGATGTGGAATGTGTTTCAAAAACGGAAGGTGTATATTATGCGGCATTACAGCCGCAAATTACTACAAGGCCGTCGTTTACGAGGCGCATTTGAACCGATCTACGTTTTCCATCATTCGACTCCGCTTTCACCATACCTCGTTTCCTCTGCATCTGTACTGAATCAACATTTAAGATTCCCGTTCATGTTAGTGGGATTCCGAGTCAGAAACCATATTTTGTTTTCATGTTCCAAATTTGACAACGAACGATCGAAATTTCTGAGGACTTTGATGAATACGGTCTACGTTCTTCCTCAGTCGGCGTCTTGTCTTTTGGTTTCTAAAGACAGTCGTCTGTATAAAGTGATTGTAAATTTTCTTAAGAATGTAGAGAAAGATCTCTAGGATTCATATTTTGCTTTATCTGTACCTGTTATTAAATTTAAGAAGTAGTGTGGAACGTTTACATAAATGTGTCTAGTTTACTTATCAGTCTAGTTGTTAAACATTTGTTGTCGAAAAAGCTTGAGATTTCCATTCTGTAAATTACGAAGAAACGAAACAGTTTATGAACGCAACATTGACTTCAGGATATGTGGGTACGTGCAAGCGCAAGGCGGGCTAATGACTCTGAAAATTAATGTGAACGTCGCTCTCAACTTACTTTTTTTTCTTTGTACAGTTACGTGTTCTGCGTAAACACGTGTTCTCAATGGTTAAATAGAGTAAAGGCTCTGGAGGCCAAATAAAATAGTGGCCGTGCGGTTCTAGGCGCTACAGTCTGGAACCGAGGACCGCTACGGTCGCAGGTTCGAATCCGGTCTCGGACATGGATGTGTGTGATGTCCTTAGGCTAGTTAGGTTTAATTAGGTCTAAGTTCTAGGAGACTGATGACCTCAGCAGTTAAGTCGCATAGTGCTCAGAGCCATTTTTGAAGCAAATAAAATAAAACAAAGAAACTACAAACACAGAAGTGTTTCGGAGCACATAGTTCATAGTACGTTGTTGAAAATGGAGCTCCGTAGCATACCACCCCTACGTGTTCACATGTTGACGCAACAACACTGTCAATTAAGATTGCGATGGACAAGAAACCAATGGGACTCGACCGTCGATCAATGGAAACGTGGCGGCTCTTCCGGTGAATCACATTCTTGCTACGCTAGGTCAATAGTCATCTCCACAAAAGCCGTCACCGAGGTGAACGGCGGCTCGAAACGGGTAGCGCGCCACAGTCGCAGGCTGGTGGGAGCAGTATTATGCTATGAGAGACATGCTCCTGCGATTGCATGGGACCTGTGGTAGCAATCGAAGACATGCTGACAGCTGGGAACCACCTGCATCCCTTCATGTTTGATGGTTTCCCCGACGGCGATGTCGTCTTTCATGAGTGTAACGGCCCGTGTCTCGGAACCATAACCGTGCAACGTTGATGTCTAGGCGATCAGATTCGTCTCATGTAAATCCTATGGAACCTGTCTGGGTAGCTATCGGGCACCATCACCGAGTACGCATACCAGCGGCCCATTATTTATGCGAATTACGTGACCAGTGCGTAGACATCTAATGCCATGTATCTCTACAAACCTGATACCTGATAGGCAGAATCAGTGGTGTATTTCGTTCCAAAGACGGACAAACAAGCTATTAAGTAGGTGGTCATAATGTTTTGGATCGTAAGTAGATGTGCAATTGATGGAAGACCAAGCCTGTGAAATTGTATGTCAAATTACATACTGCATGGGTCTAATAAACTGCGCAAGCACACGCTATCAAATAAAATTACTCAGCAGTATAGGGGATATGGCATCACATAATGGGGGTGCAAGTGTATTAGTGTGGGGTGTGCTTCTCTAAGGTACCATTGGAACACTTCGCCACTCACCCAATGTATCCTTTGTGAGGGATCACAATCATCGAAAACGGTGCAGATTGGTGTTTTGCGGTGCTTATCACTTTACTGTGCAATGTCGTAAATGATGCGGTTGTCTATAAGAGGACAGCATCGCTGGAAGACTGTAACGCAGTTCATTGCGTGGATGATTTGTACAGGGACCTGGACACAGGTAAATGTATCTGTTGCAGATAAACAGGTGAGAAGGTCAACTACTGTTCCATTACGCTGCAGACTGAAACAGTAGCAACCATGTAATACCTAGAAGTAGCTACACAAAGCGATCTAAAATAGGATGACCAAACGATGGAGAGCACTAAAACCACAAAAGGAGAACTGGCTTATAAAACAGTTGTTCACTGATTTTTGAGTGTTTCTTGTTAGCCTGGAACACACACCATGTTAGGTAAACAGAAGATCCAATGCATGCAGTTGTTTAGTTGGCTTAACTCTTGTGCTAGATGCTGCAACAACAATGGTCTATTTCTTCTAGTGTTGTGATATCGGCACACACGACAAAAGTTTTTTATCCAGTGGAATGGTACCGCTGCGCAATTATCGGCTTCTGAGAGAATCACGATGAATATTAGGCTACAGACAACACTTAAGATCCATAGCGGCCGAGGTAGCAAACGCATGCTTGCGGGGTGGCGCTCGACGTGGGGTGAGTTTGTTCAAATCCTGGTGGAAAAATTTTTCACTGCCAGTGTTGGACCAGCTAGAGGAGGAGAAGTGGTGGCGTAAGTTCCTGATCGCCAGACTTTGCGCCAGTCTTGGTTTAAACAACTAACATCTCCGTAGTTTCTCATGAGGTGGCGCTGTTGATGGTGATCCGTCCGTCAGATGGGGATGCTAAGTTTGGCGTAATATGCCGGCGTCGTAGCTGCAGACGTTGACGTACGGCGGGCGACAGTCATGCGCTGCTCGGAGACAAGAGGGCTGCGCTGGCGTCTCTGGTACGCGAGTCGAGAAGAGACGGCAGGACGCGGCTGTACTGGGGTCACGGGTGGCCACGAGGTCTTCTCTAACGCGGAAGGTCGCTTCGTTCCAGAGGCACGGATACGGCGTTGCCCTGAGTTGAAGTCTGGACCGATAGTGAAGAGCAGGGGCGCGCGGATGGCGCGGTGTTGCCTGCCCCGACCGGTAGCGGCAGAGTTCACAGCGAGGATTCCCGGCTGCCACGCAGCAGGCACCGAGTGAGACCTTGCTGCACGCGAATGTGACGTACTCGGCTGGGCCGGTGTTTAACTGCTGGTTCCCTTCTCTGAATTCGCACAAGAAATGCGTTTGTGGGCCACTGGGAACCATCTGAACCAGGAAATGACCGGTGTCTGGCGTAATCGTCGATTGCGTGGTAGTCTGTCGAGCCGGAGTAGCTTCTCGAAGGCTGGCTCAGTCCACTGGCAACGGGGACACTGACACGGAAGTCTGGCAGCTGGTGAGGGTCGCTGATCAAGCAGGAGCGACGGCCGGCTGCGGCTGATGTCCGTGGCTTGTGGCCTGATTTCGGCGCTCGTGGTCGGACGATTCGGGAGCCGGTCGCGCAGTTCAGTGACCAGCATCTGCTGTCTGGCTGCGGCCTCGTAGGAGTTCTGGGCTCTCATTTTAGCTCCAAATTCTCCTATAGTTTTCTCCGGCTACAAATGTATTATACGCAAAACACGATACTGGAACGCTGCAATTGACTTCGTAAGAGCAAAGTTTACCTCTCGATCATAAGATTTGAAACACTGACTTAAATGAAACAGGACAAGGTACGAAAAAAAGTGGTAATATTGCAATAATCACGTAAGTATTCAAGTAGCTCATTCACTAGGCAACAGGGCGGAACTTTATCTACTGCTTTCCAGGAGACATAAAGCACCACTCGTGGATAGCATATTGCAGTCATATGCTTCACTAAATTTCTTTGCTCTCAAAATCTCCTTCATTTTATAGAAGGTGTTTGGTGTTATTTCTCTTACCCAACTAGCTTTTTGCCCGCGGATCCTTCCGTCTATGCATACGTCACAGATACAATTTGTCCCATGAGGAACGGTCAGCATTCAGCGATATGAGAGGAAAGATCATCTGAAGCTAGATATCCAGTAAACAAGGCCTCCAAAATGCATACCTTAAGAGCTATAAGCACTTCTTCGCCTTTGATATGTGAATCAAAGCTCTTATGCTGCAAGCTCTTTGCTTTCCATCTTTTCAGAGGTACTAGCATGGACCGAAATAAGAAAAAAATGTACAGCAAAAATGTCGTCTAACGTTCGTATCTTAGGTGTTATGAGCTCCTGTTCATCTTCGCTACTTGCAAACACACTGAACAAGTGTTCTTACGTCTTAAGGAAAGCATTTTAAACAGCATGTTTACTGGACATTTTTCTTGTTTTGGTTCCTAATACCACCTCTGAAAATACGGGGAAAAAAAGATTTTGAAGTAGAAGAAATTTGTTTCACAGTGTGGAAGATCAAGTGGTCATAGCTCTTAAGGTATGCATTATAAAGCCCATGTTTACTAGACTTGTACATATTTTTCATCCATACCGCAGATTCAGTTGGCTCGTTATCTAATTCCTTGACGGCGACGTTCCCATTAATTTTCAGGTTCATTGTCCCACCTTGCGCCCGCACGTCCCCATATATCCTCAAGTCAATGCTGTCGTTCATAATCTTTTTCGTTTCTTCGTAATAATCCTGCATTGTTTCCTTTTCACTGAATCTGACACATAGGCTTTCGTTTCATTTGAGGCATATGGACAGCAATAACTGACCGGTGTTCCGAGAAAAAAAGACGTTGGCAATACCCTGACTTTCTGCAGCTGTACACCATGTGCCTCCAGAGAGGATGTTAAATACATTTGCGGTATTCAGCTATGTGACGTGATCTTTATTGGCGCCAAAACACGCTGACAAAATATTGGTTCGGAGCAGTGGTCTTTCTCGCGACATGTTTGACTCATTGAACAGTACAAATAAGAGACCGGGCGTGTTTCAGTCAACTAAAACCGGGAAAGAAACACCAACAGGTCATTTTCGAACATTACTACAAGTCACCCTTCTCATTCTCAGCCACTCATAGCGGCAGTGGCGTTGTTTTATCGATATCTACGATACCACAGGGTAGGTGCAAGTTAGTAGGTTGGCACTACGAGAGCGGACGATCAACGCCGAACACAGCGCCCTCTGGCCGACGCTGTGGAGCTCTACGAGCGCCGCTCGATTTTCGCCGAGTTCATCACAAGCAGTCGGCCGAGAAACTTGGCTTTAGCTTAGTTTGCTATTGAGACTGTGCACCAGTTACTACGGGTCTACGACGTCGCACAGACGTGCTCATCACCTAAAGTTATTTAATATGTTTGCATATGTTTATACACTAGTAAAGGTGTTTTAAATGTTTTTGCAGTACCGAATTGCTTTACCTCACCTGCTCCCACTCGCTTCCTTCATTCGGCTTATGTTACAGATAACAGGAGCAGACCCACGCTCCCGGGATACAAAAAGGGTTACTTTCCTCCTATATCATTTTTATAGAAACAACCAGTGAAACGACCTGGCTTGCACGTGCAGCACCAAGCATATACGACTGGACGACATGTCTAGCTTAGCGGTAATTCTGGCTGTGGGCCACTGCATAAACTTACAATTAAAATTTCGGTGTGAGCTGCGGCCGTTTGGTAGTGGCACGACTCCAGCGCCAGTCCAGCTCGAGCTAAATTTTCTGTACCACTTTTAACGTATTTCCCAATGTAACATCGTTACGAAGCACCCTCCACCACGAAACATTAGTAGCATCCACCAACTAGCAAGAAACATTGCTATTAACCCTCCCAGTACCAGGACCAGGGCGGCTGAGGGAGAGGGGGAAGGGGAGACTTTGTGCCCACTTTTGGAAAATATCATAATCTGGTCTGGCACTTCACATTTCAGAAGTTTTAAAAAAATATTTATTGGTTTTAATGAGTTCTTATACCAGATCCCGTAACTGTTTTAAATTTCTCGGTGAAAATTTACCAAAAAATTTAAGTCTAAGTAGTGAATGTGATTTTTCGCAACAAATGTCAAACTCATATTTTCAGGTACAGGATCATTCTCACACATCTATGTGACTTTAGAAAGAATGTTGTGAAAGGAAAATCAACGACGATTAACGAAATTTGTATTTTTCTAGTTTTTTGTAGTTTTCATCACGTACTCTTCCACTCGATGTAAATATTGCAGAAAATGCTTTGGTGCTGCTAAGATTGTGCTAAAAAGTATTTTCAGGTTTTGTAGCCTACTTACACATCATTATCTATGGATGTTGTTGATAAAAGTTAAAAACATTTAACGATTTTTTTTTGATGGACACAAAGTACTTCACTAGGTATTACGCGTTATGGAAAATACGTTGTTAATGGTATGCTTAAGCACTCCTAACGGACAATATTCGTTTCAAACACCCTCTCCCAAACAACATTCATACAAAGCACCCTCTGCCATCCAAAATCGTTACAAACCTCCTACTGCCTCACAACACGGTATGAAGCGCCCTCTGCCACACAACATTGGTAAGAATCATCTCCTGCCGTGCACAATCAGTACGGAGCTCCCTCCACCTCACAACATGGTATGATCACTCCCTGCTGTGTAACATTGGCACTCCTTGCCACCTAATTTTGGTAAGGGTAGCCTATGCAACATAACGTCACTGCGAAGCACCCTCTGCCATACAACATTAGTGCGAACTATCCTCTGCTATGCAACATGAATAAAGGGCGCCTTCTGCCACGAAACCTCCATATGTAGCATTCTTCGCAACACGATGTCAGTACGAAGCAATCCCCGCCACACGACATTGGTTCAAACCACACTTCCCATACATCAGCACGAAACACCTTTTACAGTGTAACACTGACAGGAAGTTCCCTCCACCAGACAACACTGGCGTGAAGCGACATCTGCCACAGAGCTCAGTGTGAAGCACCAACTGCCATACGAAACTGGTAAGAAGGACTTTCTGCTACGCAACTTTGATATGAAGCATCCTTCACCACATAACATTCGTACAAAGCATCCTCTGCCAATAGCATTGCATCTCGCCCAACAGCAGCACCAGAGAGCGCTAATTACTGCAGTTCCAAAGAGTACGACCATCCATCGCTAGATGACAATGACAGTTGTTGGCACAGTGCTGTGTCATTTTAATTCATCGTAGATCAGCCAATTTCCGTTAAATATTTACTAAGTATATAGACAAATCTTCTTCGTAAAGCAGGCAACTTATTAATGAAAACTATCTCAAAATCCTGTAGTAGTTCCAGAGATAAACCCAAACATACAGACAGAACTACAGCAGGTACTTCAGTTTATATCTGTGTAGAAGATAGATGCTCGATAGCTAGGAGATCCTATACCTACACACACTCCGTATCCCATCTCAAGAGATATGGTATATATGAGATCAGGCCTTCCTGTCAACTTTAACCCTTCTCCACCTATCCCACACCATGTCAGGGCTCTTCTTTTCCCTCTCCATCCACCCCTGTCCTATTCTTCTTGTACCACTAACCTCCCCACACACCATTACTCCTCCTCACCCTCTGTCCTTCCCAGCGTCTGTATGCCCACTATCTGCTTCACCCCCTCCCTATCATCCCTACAGTTTCTCCACCTAACAGATTCCTGCCTCTTTACCCATTACCCTCAGCCTCTATGGAACGTGTTCTCGTCTCCTACAATACTTCTCACCCTGTGTAGGTCACAGTGCGGGTGACAGTGAAGTGCTCCAATGCTGTTTATCCTAGAAGAACATCACAATTGTGTGTGTGTGTGTCTAATTGTACATATTTTTCGTCCTATTAGCTGTCTGCTGTTAATTTTTTTTAATTTAAAATGTAAACAGTACTCATATTTTCACTATCATCTTTATGAACACTCTTAGCTGAAGAGTGGAGTATTGTACCACTGAGAGCCCATCCCCCACCCACCCATAGGGGGGCCAGGAGGATGACAGAACAATGAAGAAAGTTAGATGAGTACATAGAAGATAAATCATATATATGCCAATTTGATTGAAATTGATTGTCTGGTTGAAACTGAATGCCTAGAGATCACTGAGTTATGGTTTTGTCACCATTTTTCACAACCAACCTCATCCACAGGCGTCCTAGTGGTATTTTACTGCCACAGTAAATTTTTCTCCACAGTAAGTGATACATGTGCGAAGTTTGGTAGAAATTACTTCTCTCCTCCTCAACCCCATCCCCCCGCCCCATCCCGACACTCGTCCCATCCTAGCAGTGAAACGTCACTGTCAACAATGAGCCTAGTGATCCCGAAAACTATGAATTCGATACTACAATCAGTTGTTATCGAAAATGTTTGCACGCCAAAGCTTTGCAATCCCACTTCTACCCTCTGCCCCACCCCTAAGGAGGCTAAAGGTATATTACCAATCAGTATTTTTATGTACAAATAATGGGTCACATATATAAAAAATTTCGTTGAAATCGCTTCCGACGTTTATACTTCTATGTCAACCCCTTTTCAGTACCACTTCCACCACAATGGGAGGTAGCTGGTCCTCACCCACACAGTATTTCTTTCAAGACACTAAGTGATTTGTGTACCAAGATTCGTAGCGCTATGGAACGTAAGAAAGTACATGCCAACTGTACATTAAAAAAAAAAGATATTTATAAATATATAAATGTTCAGTAACATCTCTCCTATCAAAAGTTTTCTAAAGTCTATTGCACAACAACAAAATTTTTTCAAATACCGTCTTTTTTACTTAGTGCTTACAATGCAGTGGTACTCTTCAGTGCTGTGTAAACTCCATCGGAGATGAAAGTCTCACCATCTCTTTCAATAATTCTGAAAGGCCCAAGTAACTGCTATTTAAAAACTAGAGACGCTTCCAGCTCTTCTGACGATTATACTCCCGTAACCGGACTTGAGCAAAGAAAATGAAGTACAAGAGAAATTGGCACGCCGTAAAAGTTGCACCTACCGGGTTTCTAAAGAAAGATCTGTTCAGAAGGGAAGACACTACAGTAGAGGCTTTAATAAAGGCAGTCTTTCCTGGCCACCTCCCGCGAGCCAGATTTTAATCCGATCCTCGCCAGTGGGCAGGCTAACGAATTCAAGCCCCGAAGGCTTAATTCGGAGCCTCCACAAAGACGGGAGCGTTGGCGCCACGTGAGTCGTGAGCTAGAAAGGGGTGGGGCTGGTGGGGGGGGGAGTGTTGGGGGGGGGGAGGCCCCACCGCTCCCGGTCCCCAGGTAAACGCTCTGAAAACCACCACGCAGCTCCCTCCACGTAGGCCTGTCCGCTGTCATTCTTTCTCCTTATCGTTTTCTGCGTAACGAGAAAACCCTCCACCCCCCCCCCCCCCCACTTCCAATTCTTTAAAGAGTCTAACTCCCACGAATAAAATAGCTTCAGACGCCTGAGCACTTTACAAATGAGTTAATGTGTTAAATACACTCCTGGAAATGGAAAAAAGAACACATTGACACCGGTGTGTCAGACCCACCATACTTGCTCCGGACACTGCGAGAGGGCTGTACAAGCAATGATCACACGCACGGCACAGCGGACACACCAGCAACCGCGGTGTTGGCCGTCGAATGGCGCTAGCTGCGCAGCATTTGTACACCGCCACCGTCAGTGTCAGCCAGTTTGCCGTGGCATACGGAGCTCCATCGCAGTCTTTAACACTAGTAGCATGCCGCGACAGCGTGGACGTGAACCGTATGTGCAGTTGACGGACTTTGAGCGAGGGCGTATAGTGGGCATGCGGGAGGCCAGGTGGACGTACCGCCGAATTGCTCAACACGTGGAGCGTGAGGTCTCCACAGTACATCGATGTTGTCGCCAGTGGTCGGCGGAAGGTGCACGTGCCCGTCGACCTGGGACCGGACCGCAGCGACGCACGGATGCACGCCAAGACCGTAGGATCCTACGCAGTGCCGTAGGGGACCGCACCGCCACTTCCCAGCAAATTAGGGACACTGTTGCTCCTGGGGTATCGGCGAGGACCATTCGCAACCGTCTCCATGAAGCTGGGCTACGGTCCCGCACACCGTTAGGCCGTCTTCCGCTCACGCCCCAACATCGTGCAGCCCGCCTCCAGTGGTGTCGCGACAGGCGTGAATGGAGGGACAAATGGAGACGTGTCATCTTCAGCGATGAGAGTCGCTTCTGCCTTGGTGCCAATGATGGTCGTATGCGTGTTTGGCGCCGTGCAGGTGAGCGCCACAATCAGGACTGCATACGACCGAGGCACACAGGGCCAACACCCGGCATCGTGGTGTGGGGAGCGATCTCCTACACTGGCTGTACACCTCTGGTGATCGTCGAGGGGACACTGAATAGTGCACAGTACATCCAAACCGTCATCGAACCCATCGTTCTACCATTCCTAGACCGGCAAGGGAACTTGCTGTTCCAACAGGACAATGCACGTCCGCATGTATCCCGTGCCACCCAACGTGCTCTAGAAGGTGTAAGTCAACTACCCTGGCCAGCAAGATCTCTGGATCTGTCCCCCATTGAGCATGTTTGGGACTGGATGAAGCATCGTCTCACGCGGTCTGCACGTCCAGCACGAACGCTGGTCCAACTGAGGCGCCAGGTGGAAATGGCATGGCAAGCCGTTCCACAGGACTACATCCAGCATCTCTACGATCGTCTCCATGGGAGAATAGCAGCCTGCATTGCTGCGAAAGGTGGATATACACTGTACTAGTGCCGACATTGTGCATGCTCTGTTGCCTGTGTCTATGTGCCTGTGGTTCTGTCAGTGTGATCATGTGATGTATCTGACCCCAGGAATGTGTCAATAAAGATTCCCCTTCCTGGGACAATGAATTCACGGTGTTCTTATTTCAATTTCCAGGAGTGTATTTAAGCATGTAGGCGAGAAAAAGTTTGAAATTACGTTTAAACTTTGTTGTAAATCGCTTCGAGGTCTCCTTATCAAACAATTAATTAGTTTAGTATAGGTAATTTTCGCTACATTTTAAACAGAAGCTAGTTTTTCACACATTTCAGTATTTATGTTGTCGTTTCTTCTGAACCATGATCATACAAAGATATAATTTTTTGCAGGTACATTCAGGGACCTCTGCCCCCTCCACCCGCCCCCTCCCCACCCACTGTACACACGTGTCTAAATGTAATATTTGCCTTGTGCGTGTATTGTGTATTGAGCTGGGGACCTTGAAACGACGGAGAGGCTTCGTCCCGCCGAAGCCCTCAGTAGTTAACAACTCAACAACAGGCCACAGCAGTCCACCCGCCCCACCGCCACCCCACACGAAACCAAGGGTTATTGTGGGGTTCGGTTCAGCCCCCAGTGGACCTCCCCTGAGAACGTCTCATACCAGACGAGTGTACATTCCAGTGTTTGGAAGGTACAGTAATTATGGTGTACGCATACATGGAAAAAGTGTTTGCACAGTAATCGCTGACATACTGTAACTAAGGCAATATGGGGAATCAGTCCGCATTTGCCGAGGCAGATGGAAAACCGCCTTAAAAACCATCCACACGCTGGCCGGCACACTGAACCCCGACACTAATTCGCTGGGCGGATTCATGCCGAGTTCTGGCACGCCTTCCCGCTTGGGAAGCAGCGTTTTTTTCTTTTTTTTATTTAAACCATGCTAATAGTTGTAGAAAAAGGCATAAAGAAAGAGAGCTAAGTGCGGGGCGAAGGAAACCATGAAACAAAACTCAAGGGTGGAATCCATACCACCATTAACCAGTGCTACATCTTGCACCAGATGGAAAACTAAAACTGCGAAGACCTTTTCGCACCAGGGACAAAAAGAGGAAATGGGACAAATACTACTACAGAGTGTGAGGGTTCACAACAAAACTCTCCATCTGCTGTATCATCCAGGTATGACTTCTCGTAATGATGAAAGTAGATCCCATGTTGTACCATGTAGTGTTCTATTATCTTATTGTAATTTTAGCTTCTCTTACTCATGATGTTCCAGCTACGTGGAGGGTCGTGGAACGCACTGCACAAAAAATTGGAAAAATATTGTCGATACTTTGGGTTACGGAGGATCTTGCAATGTCGTTCCTGCAAATAGTTCCAAAAGTCTAAAGTGTCCTTAGTGCCATCTTGAAACAAATAATGCACTGCATGTCCACGAAGCCACGTCATTGCATTAGTTTTAGTGCGTGGGTAATATGTTTCATCCGGGAATAAGATAGTCTTGGGGTCAATATGATTCGGCGTTACCCGAAGGAAGTATGCTGATGTTTGCCTCACTAAGTGCCATACTGCTGTAGACTCGCCACAGCTAAGACGGTGTTCATCGTTGTCTTGAATGCCACAGCTCGTGCATGTGGGTGAGTCTACCATGTGGATCGCAAGTAGCCTTGATCTGGTCATCCGCTTACCGTTGACAGTGATATACCACATCGCCGTGACGTCAGTGTCCAGTGTTACGTGGTGAATTGTCCTCCACACTACTCGCCAGTTGACGTTCGGGTGCTTCCTCTCCGCGACATTATCGGGTCGTCCACGTTGCAGGACCCGATAAACCGTCTTTGCCGTCGCCAGTTGAGTTGCTGGTAAGGCAAGTCGAACGTAACTGAGTTCGAGGTAAAAGACACCGATGTAGAAGAGCAAAGAGGGGACGTGGTGTATCGGCACAGGCGGCAACAGGGAGGGCGGTGCTAGGTCTTCTATTAACAAACTGGTCAGACTGTCCGGACGGCGGTGCCATAGTTTTACTAATGTGCTCACAAATAGGGCGACCGCTCTGTCATAAACGTGATAAAGGCCAAGCCCTCCCCGATCCGGAGGAAGGGTGAGAGTCTCATATTTGATCTTGAAAAGCATTCCAGAACTCACGAAGGACCCAAAAGCCGCAAGTATCCGGCGAGCTAACATCACCAGTATAGGTAATATCTGGGCGATGTGCGGAATGCGTGATGCTAAATGTGTGTTGGCATACTGGGTCTGTTGGACGATGTCCAGGGCTCATAGGCGGTTGTTGGCAATTCCAGTCCGAACATTTTGTAAAAGCCGTCGAAAGTTGTGAGCAGCGGTCCGTCGTATATCGTCTGTAAAATCAATGCCAAGACATTTCAAACTATCACTGAGCTGTAAGGGGGTGACACTGTTCTTAGACAATCCGACCCCGATGTTAATCGCCACCGATTTTGCGACGTTGATACGACTACCAGTGGCCATGCCATATTTCGCTATCCAAGTTAGTGCGCTAGCGGTGTCGTCACCGTTGCGGATGACAATCACCAGGTCGTCAGCGTACGCTTTACATCGGAAAGTGTGTCCTCGTAACGTCATACCCGTTAGTCGTTGGCACAGGCCGCTGAGGAGAGGTTCCATGGCCACAGCGTAAAGTAAAGTGAACAGAGAGCAGCCTTGGCGTATCGATCGAGAAATGGTGAGGGGCAGCGAAGGTCGGCCGTTGACGATCACCTTGGACGTCGCGCCACGGAGTAGTCGCATGACGACAGTGACGAATGGCTGTGGGTACCACGTATGTTGGAGGACCGTTTCCAAATAGTTGTGGTCCACTCGGTCGAAAGCTTGACTAAAATCGATGGCCGCCAGTGCACCCTTCAGACGACATGCCCTCGCCAGTGAGATCAAGTCACGATATTCGCTGAGTGCTGTTTGAATATTATTGTCGCCTCCTAATGACGTCTGATCGGGGGAGATAACATTGCGTAGGGTCTGGCGTATCCGCGCCGCCAACAGTCGAGAAAAGATCTTAAAGTCGCAGTTGAATAGCGTCAACGGGCGGTAGTCCTGCAGTCGTGAGCCACCGGACAGTTTGTGAATAGGAATAATCATCCCTTCCACAAGCGCCGCAGGGAGCGGCACGTCCGAGAATAGTATTTCGCGACAGATGTCCGTCCATCGGGAGGCTAATAAATATTGAAAAGTCCGATAAAATTCCAAGGGGAGGCCGTCAGGACCCGGAGACTTGTTGACAGCTCCTTTTCTAATGGCGTCGATCACTTCCTCTTCTGTAATTTCTTCCATCAAGGTCGCTTCCATTGCTGGGGTGACGGTGCCGTAAATCGTCTGAGAGACGTCCTCCAGTGCTGTCAGATCAGGGGTCTGAGCGGAATAGAGCTGGGAATAATGATTGTCGAACGCTGTGTTTATGTCTTGTTGCGTGGTGAGGCGATGACCGTCCTCCGTGTCGATGAAGCGTATCAGCGCTCGTTGGCGTCGTTTACGTTCACGAAGGACGTGGAACATTGACGGGCGTTCGCTAGGTATCCGATCCTGCGTCCTCGAGCGTATGACTACCCCCTCTAGGTGGCGTCGCATATGAGCGAGAATATGAGCCTTAGCACGGTGGACCGCCGTTTGTCGTTCCGGAGACGGCGCCATAGCATCGCAGTCGCGCAGGCCCCGGAAGTAAAAGTCGAGTGTATGTCTTCGCCAAGTAGCGTGGTCGTGACCGTAGGTTATCAACGTTCGCCTCAGTGGCGGTTTGGCGCAGTCCAACCACCACCGGATCGTTGTGGGATATGCACTGAGGCGATTTTCACACGAATGCCACGTATCCTCAATGGCTTTGCGGCAATCCGGGTACGACAGGTGAGCGATGTTTAATTTCCACGGGCTGTGGCTTCTCCACACTTGTTGCCGCCGCAGGGTGACGGCATAAATGTAAGTTGAGTGGTCCGAGAATGCTGCAGGCCACAGTTCCGCATCCTGTGTTCCAGCGGCGAGAGAGCGTGAGACATAAATCCGATCGATACGACTGGAAGAGTGACTCGTGAAGTGCGTGAATCCCGGTCGGTGGGCGTGAAGATGTTCCCAAGTGTCCACCATCTGCAGGTCTCGAATTAGCGTCTCGAGTTCCGGGCACGGATTATGTCGCGGGAGTTGGTCTCTGGGCGCCAGTAGGCAATTGTAGTCACCTCCAAACAACAGATGGTCGTGGGGGCCTTGGAAGAGCGGAGCGACGTCTTCCGCAAAGAATCGTGAACGTTAGCGACGTTTGTCCGTCCCGGAAGGTGCATAGATATTGATAAGGCGGACACCCAGTACTGTGAGTGCCATTCCTCTTGCCCCAGGCAGAAATAGTATATCGTCCGCCACTATCCCTTCCCGAAGAAGTACAGCGACACCGCTGCCTGTTGGGGAAGCTGGAGAGACGCAGGCATCGTAACCGTACATGCCTGGGAAGTCGTCGATGTACACTTCCAGGAGAAGGACTACGTCGATGGAAGCAAAATTCAACATATCCTGAAGCAAGGATCAACACTGGTGGGGTAAATTTCCCCCCGTGTCGTCCAACACGATGGGCAAGGAGTGTGCCTCACAGTCGTCCGCCCAGTCGCCATGAAATACTATCGGCTGTTGGTGGCTGTTAGTGGCTGCTACGGCACTCGGCGCTGACTCCATCGGCTCTGCTGGCTGGGAATCTGCAGCGGCTGTCTGCTTGTGATCCTGCTGTTCTGTGGGGTCGGAGGGGCTGAAGCCAACACCACGGCGATCTGTTGAGTTTGAAGTTACAGCGACCTCTGTACCGCCAGTACCGTCGTCGGAATTTCCACAGTCCATGTCAGACGATCGTTGCAAACACTCGTCCGATGGAGCACGCCGCCGTCTCTTGTGTTTTCGCGGGGAACGCTGTTTACGGACGTGTGCTTCAGTAACTGAATGTGGGTGGATTTCTTCAGCTGCTCCGGTGTCTGTAAGAAAAGCCGCTGTCGGCACAACCAGTGGGACAGTGTCCATCTTGGCATCCACGCCTTCTTGCAAGGTCGGTCGGTGATTATCTATAGGTGGGGGGTGCCGTTGTAGAGGCCGGATCCTATACTGAAGAAGCAATTATGTTCTCGCCATTGCGGGCGGTTATCGGACTAATGTCATGAGCATCGGTAATGGTTGATGCCCGTGTAACTTCGTCGTAATTGAGAGGAAGCGTCGTCACCGTAGAAGGAGTCATAGGTTCACCTGTCGGGATTTGAGTAAGCCGCCGTCGGAGACAATCCGAACGGACGTGCCCTACTTGGCCACAACCAGAGCAAGTGCGTGGCTGATCGCCCTACATCCGCCGATGATCAGATATGACGGAACATGTTTGGTCAGTTCAATTTTAATCTGTCGTACACCGTTAAGAACGGGGTACGTTGTAAAGATGGTCCATTTTTCAGCCATATGGCTGATCACTCTGCCATAGGGCTGGAAAGCCGCGGTGACTATGTCCGGTGGTACTTCAAAAGGGAGTTCGAAGACGCGTATCGTATGTAGGCCAAGCCCCGCGTGATCGATAGAGACTGCCCTAATATGGCCATCAGAATGTTTTAATTTAAGATCGTTCGCATGTGCGCTCACGATTCTGTTGCACACCTCGTCACTTACTAGTTTGACGTAGACAACACTGCTCGTGATAGAGAGATGGATACCAATTATGTCTCGTGGGTCAATTTTAACGTCGTCACGTAGGAACCGTTCCACTTCAAAAGCTCGCGGTCGTACATGATCGGGATGGAAACTGATCTTGATGGTGGTTTGTCTGTATGAATGTGCCATGTTGCGTCGGTAGTGATGGACTCTAAACTAGCGACAACGCAGTAGTAAACAACTACGGGCACTCGCGACCGCGCGGACGGGACGTAAACAAGACGTCCTCGCCGCAGCTCTGCGGAAAGCAGACTTTTTAACAACTCAACAACAGGCCACAGCAGTCCACCCGCCCCACCGCCACCCCACACCGAACCCAGGTTTATTGTGGGGTTCGGTTCAGCTCCCAGTGGACCTCCCCTGGGAACGTCTCATACCAGACGAGTGTACGTTCCAGTGTTTGGAAGGTACAGTAATTATGGTGTACGCATACATGGAAAAAGTGTTTGCACAGTAATCGCTGACATACTGTAACTAAGGCGGAATACGGGGAATCAGTCCGCATTTGCCGAGGCAGATGGAAAACCGCCTTAAAAACCATCCACACGTTGGCCGGCACACCGGACCCCGACACTAATTCGCCGGGAGGATTCATGCCGGGTTCCGGCACGCCTTCCCACTCGGGAAGCAGCGCTTTAGACCGCACGGCTAGCCAGGCGGGTAATATTTACTTTACTGTCTTAAATCCTTAGCACAAGATTGTACGTCTTAATGAATAGATTATGACAGTATTTTAATGTTTTAAATTGGAGCAATAATTAATTGAAATACTGAAAATCAAGTTTTTTTGTTCATAGAAGCTCTCAGATAGGCAACCTGTAAGTGGGGCATACACCAAGTTACCGTTTTTTGTAGTTTTCTGGCATACAAGCAACAAAATGTTTTGCTCTTTTTTTGTCTTTTACGTTTCATTCTACTGATTACTGCACATCTCGACCAGAAAGTGGAATAGAATAAAATGTGACAAGCAGTGGTAATGAAGAAACTCGTGTTTCTCAATCAAGACACTAGAGAATTACCTTCCTTCAACAATAATCTGTAGGGAGTCGATGTGAGGATATTTCAAGCACTGTTTTTAGCATGTGCTTAGAACTGACATGAAGAGGGTAGTGTGAACTGCAGTTCAGAGCCGGCCGGTGTCGCCAAGCGGTTCTAGGTGCATCAGTCTGGAACTGGGCGACCGCTACGGTCGCAGGTTCGAATCCTGCCTCGGGCATGGATGTGTGTAATGTCCTTAGGTTAGTTAGGTTTAAGTAGTTCTAAGTTCTAGGGGACTGAACACCTCAGATGTGAAGTCCCATAGTGCTCAGAGCCATTTCAACTTTTTTTTTTTTTTTTGCTGTTTAGACAAGTAGCCTACTCTTCTCGAACAGCGTAGGCGACAATTTCCGCATTCGACTGACGGATAACTACCAACGCGGAGCTACGCCTTCACTTAATGAGACACTTTGGTAGTATTTGCTATTTAAAATAGGACATGGGAGACACTGTGGTAAAGACGAACTACGCTTTCAAGGCTGCTCGTGCAAATCACCATTATAGTGTAGAAAATTCTGGTCACAAAAGGCTTAAAGAATGTTTTTACCAGATTCAAAACTAATCTAAGAACGCTGATTACTAATCTGACAACCTAGGTGGCAAAGGTGCATAGAAGGAAAAGTACTTTTTAATAAACCGAATACACTACCTGTAATACATTTGAAGATTAAAAAAAACACCACGAAGGAGTTATCCAAATGAGGCGGAAACCGCTAGATGTGATGTACATGTATAGACAAACAAATGATTACAATTTCAGAAAAATTGGATGATTTCTTTCAGAAAAAGAGCGCCAGAAACTAAGCAAGTTAATAACACGTTGATCCACCTCCGGCCCTAATGTAAGCTGTTATTCGATTCGGCATCGACTGAAGGAGTTGTTAATGTCCAAATTATGTCCCTTGGCACGTAAAATCCCTTGATGGTTGGAGCACCCTGCCCAAATGTTCTATTTGGGAGATATCCGGCGACCATGCTGGCCAAGTAATGGTTTGGCAAGCACGAAGATAGGCGGTAGCATCTATTGCCATGTGCAGGCGGGCATTATTTTGCTGAATGTAAACCCAGGAAGGCTTGCCACAAAGTGTTTCAAAATGGGATGTAGAATGTCTTCGACGTGACGTTATCCTTTTGTAAACGTGCCACGAATGAAAACCAAAGGGGTCCTGCTATGAAAAGAAAGACAGCCCAGACAATCACTGTTGGGCGTATGGCGTGCCACGGTTAGGCTGGTATCCCATCACTGACTGGTGTATCTCCTGACACGTCTTCGCTGAGCATCGGGGCTCAATTCTAACCGGGACTCATCACTAAAGACAGTTCTACTCCAGTCAATGGGGTTCCAGAGCGAAGACGTATCTGTAGATGTCCAGACAGCGGTGGTATACCAACTCCCCGACACTGCGCAAAGACTTTCAATATAAGAATATACATAATGAATGTACGAGTGCGGGTTGCAGACACATGGTTGACGACATATGGAAGCTTGGGTGTGGCTGCGAGTAGTGCTCGCTTACCCTAATAATAAGGAGACTGCCCGCGTTAAGCGGGAAATCCGCGTTCGTGTCCTGGTCCGGCACAAATTGCCATTGTCGTTATTTCCCTGCACTGCAGATGGTTTTTCGTATTCGTAACTGCGAATACATCTCCTGTATTTCGTAACGGTTGTATTCGTGACAGTACCTGTTCCTCAGACATGCATTACCAAAGAAGAAACATTGCATCATTTTTCTTAACGATACAGGTACTGCATTATCGTATTAAGCTTATCTAGCCTACCAAACTAATACGCTATTAACACGAATATGTCGCTCAGAAACATGCACCACAGCACGAAACAATCAACAACCTCAGTGTGATATCTCAGCACGAAAGCATATAACAGCCGCCTGGCTATGAATTTTCAGCAAATCCGAAACCGGGAACAACTGAATTTTAATAAGCCGTTCATACAATACCTATGGCTGGTTGTTATGTTCACGTTATAATATTTAAAAATGTTTACCTTCTTTGCTCATCTGGCTGTCCAAACTAATCAATCATTAGAGCTTTCAGTGTTATGATACATCACGAGAAGTAAGGATGTGCACGGAAATTAAAGCTGGTGAATTCGCATCAAAATAAGTAAACTCCATCCACAGGCCCTTGTGGGCGTATCGGTACCGACCTACAGCCGTTTCTTCTTCTGAGAATAGAGTCATTGGATGCCGTATGAAGGGGGCTGGGATTCAGAAGACTACTCTCACAGCTGTTGTCAGTTTTCGCGTCCTGGAGCCGCAGCTAGTCGGTAAAGTAGCTCGTCAATTTGGCATCACGAGATCGTGTGCACCCGGTTCCAGTCCTCTCATCAAGAAAAAATCCCTCTCAGTACCGGGAACCGAACCTGGCTGGCGCTTAGTCTCGCAGACCGTTCAGTTGTGAAGGAGGATCCATCCAAACAAGTAAATAAAGATAATCAGTCATCTTGATTTTGAGGATAAAGCATCTGTTTGGCGCAGAATTTTTCTTATTCTACATTCTACTTGTGCAAGTGTGGAAACAATGAGACAACTTAGCAGCTCTTTAAAAAAAAAAAGTCCGCATGTCGTGATCGTGCTAGCGTTCTAGCTTCCCGCGCCCGGGTTCCCATTTTCGATTCCCGTCGGGGTCAGGGATTTTCTCTGCCTCGTGATGACTGGGTGTTGTGTGATGTCCTTAGGTTAGTTAGGTTTAAGTAGTTCTAAGTTCTTGGGGACTGATGGCCGTAGATATTAAGTCCCATTGTGCTCAGAGCCATTTCTTTAAAAAATAGGGCTATATCGTTGTTGAGTATTTCGTGGTGACGACAACATGTTTGTAGTAATACTTGGCGCAAAATGTAAACCTTTCAGATGAAGAGTTGTATAAAAAATGTCTTGGTTCGTGATGCTTTGGATGAGTCGCGGTACGTGAAATGGCACAGAGATAGGCGTGTGTTAATCTGGCGAATGTTGGCCAACGCTTTGTGTGTGTGCGTGTGTATGTGGATGCAGTAAGGTGCGGTAATGATATTATGGTCTGGGTCTGTTTCTCCTCGTTTGTGCTAGGTTTGTTCATTTTAGCAGTGGTGCTATCGTCTCCCATATTGTGGCAACAGTTCGGAATCGTGGATTTGCATGGTGATGTGGTGATGCTTCCGTCTACAAAGCACCAATCATTTTATTTTTGTTCGAAGAATATACAGAGAACTTCCTGGAAAGTTCTGTTCGAAGTCCCGTACTTGTATCCGTCCTCTGACAATCATCCTTGAGATAAACTAAGAGTCGGTTCCGTGCTATATCAAGGCCTCCAAGAAGCGAGCAACACCTGTTAGCGAACAGGATGAAAGGAAACAAATTATATCTTCAGCGTCTCAGAACTTTGTGGAAACACTGCTCTAGAAGACTACATAATGGAAATACTGGTATAATTAAACCTGTGAGCTGGGCTGGGACTCGAACCCAGAATATTACCGTTCGACTGCGATTCACATTGTAACTGTAGCAAAAATTGTTCTTGAGCGCTATCTGTTAAATGGCTAGCGTCTTTATTTGTCTTTGAGTGAACGTACTCCATTGCTCAAGTAGGATAACATGGAGAGTGATGGGGAAAGATTTATCCTATGACTTCGTTCCAAGTGTCGACTGTTCACCTCACATGATTTAGGGAAGTTACTACAACACCAAAGAGAACGAGCAACGGGTTTGTCAACATCATTCCTCCAAAACATGGAGAAATGAACTCCGACACGTCTTTCTTCAGTTGGTAACGTAACGACAAATATATCGCCCAGATACCTTATATCTGGGCGATATATTTGTTCAAATTTCGGAGCGGAATGAGTACATCATTATTTAACAGTGGTCAGACGTGTTGCTACAGGTGCGTATCACCCCTGTTTCAGCCACTGAATAATACACAGGTAGCGGGTTTCGCGATATTTACACCATGAAGTAAGGGAATTCATAACGGTACCACATCCACATAAACGACAGTATTACTAGCCGTTTCTTGATGGTAGGACAGAAAAAGGCCCAAAGATTTTCTCGTTTTTCTTTCTAAGGTATTCATACTTAATACTCTGCAGCTAGTTTAGAGGGGGTACTGAGTTTTGCATACAGGAAAATGGCCATTCGTTTGCATACCTCTCTTAAATTAACATTCCTCCACCAGAAAATCCTTAGGCACACAACCAATTATATACAGCATGCAGTATCGACCCTTAAAACTTTTAACCTTGATAGAAATTGATTCAGACTGATGTTTTACACGCTTGCTTTAAATGCATCTACTATGTCACAGATAAAAAGTAGCTCGTTGCTGTAACTTTATGAGAGATAACTACAGGAACTACGTGTACAACTCAAGAGAAAGAGTAACGTTTCATACATTTATCTTTCTAATTTAACATTCCTTTCACTTATTTTGTAAATTACTGAGAAAATCGCCCTATTAGAGTCATCCTGTTAGTAAGCATATATCATTTCTGTAAATCAGTGTCATAAACATTATCCAGGAAAAATGAAAATATCTGACACGCTGGTAAACAACGCAAATTTGTCACGTTCATTTGTTTTCATTTTGGGGGACTTATTTCCTAAGTTACTTACATGTAGATCAAATTCATTGCACACCTGAATAATCCTCAGATGCAGAGTGATGTTACCAAAAGTAGAACTAGATTATCACTTGTACTGTCGATTTGTAAGCTTAGTTTAAGACAGGTAAGGAGAGAGAGAGAGAGAGAAGATAGAAGATAGAAGAAACAAAGAAAGCAAATTCTTGTCTCCCTCAATGCGAATGTGATTGATTACAATGAACAAATAGGGAAAAAATTTTATTCTGTAATTATATCTACGAGAAAATACGTTGATAAATAAATCAACACACAAAATAACGGCATGTGGTAAGGCGCTGTAAATTACATTTACCATCTACGATCCAAAATATTTACCCTTGCTCTCCTTACAAAACAATTATGGAGTAACTAAGAGACTGAAGACAACTTCGTCTATGGTATCCTGAGGCCCAGAACACTTTTGTCGAACAACAACAAAACTCAGTGTATCTGCAGGAAGCCGGTAAATAGTAGGCGATCGAGTACCTTAGCCAGCTACCTTTAGTGGCTTAGAATTAATCTAACGAAAGTCGAAAGTGTTATACCATGAACATATTAACCGAACGCTTCCAAACTGGTGCCTCATAACTTCCTTGTCTGCAGGCTACAGAAAGAGAATGATTGGACTACATTATGGTAATCAGGTGTGCCTAACGTCACTGGAACTTTTCAGACATAGATCACACTACAGCATGATCAGATTATGTGCACGTGCAGCTTGATTGCTATCTTTATAACTTCTGAGATAGGTCGAATCATTGGCATGAGGGACTTGGGAGCACCATATGGCCTGATTGTCGAGACAACTGGATGTAGTGCTACGGTTGCAGAACAAATGGTGACGAGATGGACTGCGGAGGATAGTTTTCCAGTAACAGTAGACGTGAATATTTCCAGAAAGACACCACAAGAAGATTGCAGGATTCTTCGAATGGCTCTGACGAACAGACGGATGACAAGGTATGAAATCCTGCAGAGCTTACAGGCAATACCACGAACAGTAGGGATCTGGTTACTGGAAGCTCAGTTGACATGTCGACTGCCATGCATCGTTCACCGCTGGCAACACAAAATACAGACTTTCGTGTTGTAGAACCACAGTCAGTTGCAACATTGAGTGGCAATGAGTGGTGAGCCTTGCGAGTGTTCAATGGGGATCAGATCGACGCCAACGTGTCCATAGTTGACCCAGTAATAGGTTGCAAGAACCAGCGTTTCTCGAGATCATATTTTTGCAACTGCTAGTATCATGGTGTGTGGAACTATAGGATATAACAGGCTGATTTGGTAATGTCGAAGGGAGATTGAATGCTCACCTGTACATGACAGGAACAGTATGCCCCTGTTGCCATACTCTTTGCAACCAGGGTATCAAATGACAACATTCCAACAGGATAAACGAAGATCCCACATTGCAGTTCACACCACATATCCCTTGAGGCATGTACAGACCCTTGATTGGCCTGCTTGGTCTCCTCATTTGTCACCCATTGAGCATGTCTAGGATGATATGAAGAGACGTGTTTTTTCCTACCTGCCTCCAGTCAGCAGTCTTAATGAACTGACACAACAAGTGTTTTCCTCAGGATGACATTTGGGAGTGGTTTGCTTCCATACAACAACGAATCCCTACATAAATGGATGTATGCACAAAGGAGGTTCAATAAGTACATTTCTTTTCTCTGCGAATTTCGGTTGAGAAAAATGTGAAATTTCTTGTGGTACTTAGTGGAATATTCCCACTTCAGATCCTATAGCTTCACGAAGTTCTGATTGGTGGCGACGCTATGCACAGCCTTCGAAACGGCGTCTGTAACGGAAGTGCGTTCCAAGTAGGATACTATGTTTGATTTACTTTTGGCAGAAAACCAGAGCGTCGTAGATAGTCTTTGAATAAATGCATGGTGAGTGGCTGAGCGAGTCATCTGCCGTCATCGCAACAAGGTTGTGCATCTCCCATGTGCCGGCCAACCTCATATGGCTGACTCCTGCAGTGCTGGAACGTGCGGACACTCTCATTCGAGGTGGCAGACTGATCACAATCAAACACCTCACTGCTCAACTGGACGCCGGCCTCACAAAAGTCTGTGCACCCGAGAGCAGCTCACCAAAATTTGTTGGGCTGTTCTTCTTTAGCCACCCTAGAGGCCAAGCCCCACAATTTACGATTTCCATCTGTTTCGCCCAATGAAGGATGCACTCCACAGAACATAGAATGTGCATGGTGGGGAGGTCATTGATGTAGCAAGATGTTGGAGCTGATGTCAAGCAGTAGAGTGGTACCATCCAGGGATACAGGCCCTTCTGGTGAAGTGGCGTAAGGCCCTCACATTGAACGGAAATTATGTTGAAAAATAGGTTTGTCTAGACCAAAAAGAGGGAAATAATATTATTTATTGGAATCCTGAATAAAGCCATCTTCCTTTGATAAAATAAATGTGTTGCATTACTTACCAAACACCACTCATATACATGTTTGTGTGCATATATGTATGCATGTTCTCCTCTTTAACCACTGGACCAATCACAACCAAACTTAATGTCTGGAGAGAATCGCTTTTGGTTTAAGAATCCCTTAATTATCAAAGTGGCGGGGGAGGAAATGGAAAAGGTAGTGTAGATCATGATGCAGATACTTTATTCATATACTGTTTGAGGATGAGAGCTCTTAGTGAGTTGCAACAAACTTTACAAATAATTTCAAATCTTTTTGAACCTTTCCTCAGTGATAATCACCGCAAAATAATGAAAAGAAAAAAGTTTATCCATTACTACATTTTCGCTGTTCATGCAGCCAAACTGCTGCATCAGGCACGACGTTTTAATTTATTACTTTTTTACCGCTAACTATATTCGCGATACATTTTGCAGATAATATTCTGCAAAACTATATAATTACGACAGATATATGACATCAAAACACCGAGATACTCCAAAAACTGCTGCATCGTATATGGCGGTTTAATGTATTACTTCTTTACTGCCAACTGTATTTACCATATATTGTACATAGTATTCATATCCCCCCCATGAACCATGGACCTTGCTGTTGGTGGGGAGGCTTGCGTGCCTCAGCGATACAGATGGCCGTACCGTAGGTGCAACCACAACGGAGGGGTATCTGTTGAGAGGCCAGACAAACGTGTGGTTCCTGAAGAGGGGCAGCAGCCTTTTCAGTAGTTGCAGGGGCAACAGTCTGGATGATTGACTGATCTGGCCTTGCAACATTAACCAAAACGGCGTTGCTGTGCTGGTACTGCGAACGGCTGAAAGCAAGGGGAAACTACAGCCGTAATTTTTCCCGAGGACATGCAGCTTTACTGTATGATTAAATGATGATGGCATCCTCTTGGGTAAAATATTCCGGAGGTAAAATAGTCCCCCATTCGGATCTCCGGGCGGGGACTACTCAGGAGGATGTCGTTATCAGGAGAAAGAAAACTGGCGTTCTACGGATCGGAGCGTGGAATGTCAGATCCCTTAATCGGGCAGGTAGGTTAGAAAATTTAAAAAGGGAAATGGATAGGTTAAAGTTAGATATAGTGGGAATTAGTGAAGTTCGGTGGCAGGAGGAACAAGCCTTCTGGTCAGGTGACTACAGGGTTATAAACACAAAATCAAATAGGGGTAATGCAGGAGTAGGTTTAATAATGAATAGGAAAATAGGAATGCGGGTAAGCTACTACAAACAGCATAGTGAACGCATTATTGTGGCCAAGATAGATACGAAGCCCACACCTACTACAGTAGTACAAGTTTATATGCCAACTAGCTCTGCAGATGACGAAGAAATTGAAGAAATGTACGATGAAATAAAAGAAATTATTCAGATAGTGAAGGGAGACGAAAATTTAATAGTAATGGGTGACTGGAATTCGAGTGTAGGAAAAGGGAGAGAAGGAAACATAGTAGGCGAATATGGATTGGGGCTAAGAAATGAAAGAGGAAGCCGCCTAGTAGAATTTTGTACAGAGCACAACTTAGTCATAGGTAACACTTGGTTTAAGAATCATGAAAGAAGGTTGTATACGTGGAAGAACCCTGGAGATACTAAAAGGTATCAGATAGATTATATAATGGTAAGACAGAGATTTAGGAACCAGGTTTTGGGTTGTAAGACATTTCCAGGGGCAGATGTGGACTCTGACCACAATCTATTGGTTATGACCTGTAGATTAAAACTGAAGAAACTGCAAAAATGTGGGAAATTAAGGAGATGGGACCTGGATAAACTGAAAGAACCAGAGGTTGTACAGAGTTTCAGGGAGAGCATAAGGGAACAATTGACAGGAATAGGGGAAAGAAATACAGTAGAAGAAGAATGGGTAGCTCTGAGGGATGAAGTAGTGAAGGCAGCAGAGGATAAAGTAGGTAAAAAGACGAGGGCTGCTAGAAATCCTTGGGTAACAGAAGAAATATTGAATTTAATTGATGAAAGGAGAAAATATAAAAATGCAGTAAATGAAGCAGGCAAAAAGGAATACAAACGTCTCAAAAATGAGATCGAGAGGAAGTGCAAAATGGCTAAACAGGGATGGCTAGGATAAATGTAAGGATGTAGAGGCTTATCTCACTAGGGGTAAGATAGATACTGCCTACAGGAAAATTAAAGAGACCTTTGGAGAGAAGAGAACCACGTGTATGAATATCAAGAGCTCAGATGGCAACCCAGTTCTAAGCAAAGAAGGGAAGGCAGAAAGGTGGAAGGAGTATATAGAAGGTTTATACAAGGGTGATGTACTTGAGGACAATATTATGGAAATGGAAGAGGATGTAGATGAAGACGAAATGGGTCATACGATATTGCGTGAAGAGTTTGACAGAGCACTGAAAGACCTGAGTCGGAACAAGGCCCCCGGAGTAGACAACATTCCATTAGAACTACTGACGGCCTTGGGAGAGCCAGTCATGACAAAACTCTACCAGCTGGTGAGCAAGATGTATGAGACAGGCCAAATACCCTCAGACTTCAAGAAGAATATAATAATTCCAATCCCAAAGAAAGCAGGTGCTGACAGATGTGAAAATTACCGAACTATCAGTTTAATAAGTCACAGCTGCAAAATACTAACGCGAATTCTTTACAGACGAATGGAAAAACTGGTAGATGCGGACCTCGGGGAGGATCAGTTTGGATTCCGTCGAAATGTTGGAACAAATGAGGCAATACTGACCTTACGACTTATCTTAGAAGAAAGATTAAGAAAAGGCAAACCTACGTTTCTAGCATTTGTAGACTTAGAGAAAGCTTTTGACAATGTTGACTGGAATACTCTTTTTCAAATTCTAAAGGTGGCAGGGGTAAAATACAGGGAGCGAAAGGCTATTTACAATTTGTACAGAAACCAGATGGCAGTCATAAGAGTCGAGGGGCATGAAAGGGAAGCAGTGGTTGGGAAAGGAGTGAGACAGGGTTGTAGCCTCTCCCCGATGTTATTCAATCTGTATATTGAGCAAGCAGTAAAGGAAACAAAAGAAAAATTTGGAGTAGGTATTAAAATTCATGGAGACGAAGTAAAAACTTTGAGGTTCGCCGATGACATTGTAATTCTGTCAGAGACTGCAAAGGACTTGGAAGAGCAGTTGAACGGAATGGACAGTGTCTTGAAAGGAGGATATAAGATGAACATCAACAAAAGCAAAACGAGGATAATGGAATGTAGTCAAATTAAATCGGGTGATGCTGAGGGAATTAGATTAGGAAATGAGACACTTAAAGTAGTAAAGGAGTTTTGCTATTTAGGAAGTAAAATAACTGATGATGGTCGGAGTAGAGAGGATATAAAATGTAGACTGGCAATGGCAAGGAAAGCGTTTCTGAAGAAGAGAAATTTGTTAACATCGAATATAGATTTAAGTGTCAGGAAGTCATTTCTGAAAATATTTGTTTGGAGTGTAGCCATGTATGGAAGTGAAACATGGACGATAACTAGTTTGGACAAGAAGAGAATAGAAGCTTTCGAAATGTGGTGCTACAGAAGAATACTGAAGATAAGGTGGATAGATCACGTAACTAATGAGGAGGTATTGAATAAGATTGGGGAGAAGAGAAGTTTGTGGCACAACTTGACTAGAAGAAGGGATCGGTTGGTAGGACATGTTTTGAGGCATCAAGGGATCACAAATTTAGCATTGGAGGGCAGTGTGGAGGGTAAAAATCGTAGAGGGAGACCGAGAGATGGGTACACTAAGCAGATTCAGAAGGATGTAGGTTGCAGTAGGTACTGGGAGATGAAGAAGCTTGCACAGGATAGAGTAGCATGGAGAGCTGCATCAAACCAGTCTCAGGACTGAAGACCACAACAACAACAACAACAGTATTCATATATACGCACCTGCACAATTACATCACTGACTGACACTTAGCTCAGGAGACTTCTTGTCTTATAGATTGAGCTGCCTGATATCAAAATTGCAGGACTAAATTCGCTACAGATAAACGTGAAATATGCGTACAAAGATGTAAGAAATACATTACAAATACATGAAATATATGTGATCTGTGTGTACTCTGCCAAGTTGTGGGTAAAAAGCGTCTACTAAACCCCTGGATCGATTTCGACCAGATGTGGTACACATGTTCTGGAAAGAAATACTGTGAGGACAGGAACCAGCAGAATCCAGTTGGTGTGGGGATGATAAGGTGGTGAAAGAAGGGGAGAAGACATGAAGAGGCAGAGACAGAGAGAGAAGGAGGACATGAATGGACAGAGAAGCTGAAGGACTACATGGACACAGATATGGGGGAGGAGGAGTTGGACACAATGAGAAAAGGGGAATTGAACAGAGAAAGGAAACCAGAGGAGATGAACAGGGGGGGGGGGGGGGGTGGACTGAAGAACGAAAGAAGAGGAGATGCATAGAGAGATGGGGGAAAGGTATTCCAAAATTGGAAAAGAAATCAAATATCTAAATTAACAATTACATAGGTGAAGCCACTGAAGAAAATAAAATTATATATCCTCTTTACCACACACAAAATAAACAAGAAAAACATTCATCTTCTTTTAACTCGAAATAAAAATTATTCACATTGTTTTTGAAATGTTAAGAGAAGAATCAAGAGAAATTTCTAGAATATATAGGCGAAATGTTCCAACAAAATAGGTGAAAGAAGATATAATCAATTATAATAATTCAAAAGTTTGTTACATTTGTGAGAAAGAACCTGAATTTTGAGAAAAGAAAGTTAGAGATCGTTGTCAAATACAGGAAAATACTGAGAAGCTGCACATGAAGATTGCAATATTTGCTACCACAATTCGAAATTTATTCCAGTTCATATTCATAATTTAACAAATTACAATTTTCATCTGTTTATTCAGGAATATGTAATATATAATAAAGATATACATGCTATTCCAGATATTGAACAAAATTATATTTATTTTAGTAAACTTACTGAAGACAGATTAACATTAAGATTTTTAAATACATTTAAATCTATAACTTCAAGCACTGATAAATTATCTTCTCATCTTACAATGGAACAATTTAGATGAACAGCAAAATATTTGGAAGGCAAACAATGAGATTTACTAATTAAAAAAAATGGTTCAAATGGCTCTGAGCACTATGGGACTCAACTGCTGTGGTCATTAGTCCCCTAGAACTTAGAACTACTTAAACCTAACTAACCTAAGGACATCACACACATCCATGCCCGAGGCAGGATTCGAACCTGCGACCGTAGCAGTCGCACGGTTCCGGACTGCGCGCCTAGAACCGCGAGACCACCGCGGCCGGCTACTAATTAAAAATGGAGTTTATCCATATGAATATTTGAATTCTGAAGAAAAATATAAGAAAATAAATTGCCCAAAAAAGAATGTTTTTATTCAAATTTGAATAAAGATAATATTCCTAATCAAGATTATGAAAAAGCAAAATAGTTTGGAGAAATATAATTATAAAAATGGAGATGACTTATACAAAATTAAATAATAAATCTCATGTTTTAACTTTGCTAGATATTTTCAAAAGTTTTACAGTAATACATATTAAAAGTAATAACCTTTATCCGCCATGGTATTTAACAGTAACTGAATTATCTTGGGACTCTATGTTAAAAATGACAAAAATTAATTACATTTATTACATGATTATGATATGATTTTATATCTTGAAAAACGAATTTTAGGTGAAATTTCTCAAGTATTAAAAGATAATTAAAATCAAATAACAAATTATGAAAAACTTTTAACCAACAAAACAGTCAAATTATACTGCTTATTTAGATGTCAGCAATTAACACTCCTGGAAATTGAAATAAGAACACCGTGAATTCATTGTCCCAAGAAGGGGAAACTTTATTAACACATTCCTGGGGTCAGATACATCACATGATCACACTGACAGAACCACAGGCACATAGACACAGGCAACAGAGCATGCACAATGTCGCCACTAGTACAGTGTATATCCACCTTTCGCACCAATGCAGGCTGCTATTCTCCCATGGAGACGATCGTAGAGATGCTGGATGTAGTGCTGTGGAACGGCTTGCCATACCATTTCCTCCTGGCGCCTCAGTTGGACCAGCATTCATGCTGGACGTGCAGACCGCGTGAGACGACGCTTCATCCAGTCCCAAACATGCTCAATGGGGGACAGATCCAGAGATCTTGCTGGCCAGGGTAGTTGACTTACACCTTCTAGAGCACGTTGGGTGGCACAGGATACATGCGGACGTGCATTGTCCTGTTGGAACAGCAAGTTCCCTTGCCGGTCTACGAAAGGTAGAACGATGGTTTCGATGACGGTTTGGATGTACCGTGCACTATTCAGTGTCCCCTCGACGATCACCAGAGGTATACGGCCAGTGTAGGAGATCGCTCCCCACACCATGATGCCGGGTGTTGGCCCTGTGTGCGTCGGTCGTATGCAGTCCTGATTGTGGCGCTCACCTGCACGGCGCCAAACACGCATACGACCATCATTGGCACCAAGGCAGAAGTGACTCTCATCGCTGAAGACGACACGTCTCCATTCGTCCCTCCATTCACGCCTGTCGCGACACCACTGGAGGCGGGCTGCACGATGTTGGGGCGTGAGCGGGAGACGGCCTAACGGTGTGCGGGACCGTATCCCAGCTTCATGGAGACAGTTGCGAATGGTCGTCGCCGATACCCCAGGAGCAACAGTGTCCCTAATTTGCTGGGAAGTGGCGGTGCGGTCCCCTACGGCACTGCGTAGGATCCTACGGTCTTGGCGTGCATCCGTGCGTCGCTGCGGTCCAGTCCCAGGTCGACGGGCACGTGCACATTCCGCCGACCACTGGCGACAACATCGATGTACTGTGGAGACCTGACGCCCCACGTGTTGAGCAATTCGGCGGTACGTCCACCCGGCCTCCCGCATGCCCACTATACGCCATCGCTCAAAATCCGTCAACTGCACATACGGTTCACGTCCACGCTGTTGCGGCATGCTACCAGTGTTAAAGACTGCAATGGAGCTCCGTATGCCACGGCAAACAGGCTGACACTGACGGCGGCGGTGCACAATTGCTGTCCAGCTAGCGCCATTCGACGGCCAACACCGCGGTTGCTGGTGTGTCCGCTGTGCCGTGCGTGTGATCATTGCTTGTACAGCCCTCTCGCAGTGTCAGGAGCAAGTATGGTGGGTCTGACACACCGGTGTCAATGTGTTCTTTTTTCCATTTCCAGGAGTGTGTATGGTTATGCAGTTCCTCAATTTTACCACTTCAAAAATTCGAGTGGATGGATCAAAAAAATTTTCGGTGCTGAAAAATATTTACAATTCCAGATGATTATAACTATGGTTATATTTTCAAACTTGATTTAAAATAGCTGAGAAAATAACCTGATTTACAAAAATATTTACCTTTGGCAACAGAAGAAGGAAATAAATTATTAACAATGTTAAATAATAAAGAAAAATACGTTTTACATTATAGAAATCATGAATAATATTTAAATCTTGAATTAAAATTAAAGAAAATTCATAGAGTCGTATCATTTGAACAATTAGATTTGCTCAAAAAATACACTGATTTTAATACAGAAACAAGAAAAAGGCTTGTAATGAATTTAAAAAACAATTCTACAAATTGATGAATATTTCAGTGTTCAGAAAAACAGTGGAAAATATTAGAAGTAGACAAAATACTAGACTAATAACACATCATGCAAAATATACACATTATGAACATACTACTGTATTTTCTGAAAATTTACCAGCAGTACAAATGAAGAAAACTAAAATCTTGTCCAATAAATCAATTTACATTGGAATGAGTATTACAGATATTTCCAAAACAAAAATGTATGTTTTTCACTACAACATCATGAAAGCAAAATATGATCAAAATATTCATTTATGTTGTATGGATAAACTTTCTTTCATTTACAATATAAGAAGTGAAGACTTCTGTGACGATATGAAATTGATGGTACATGATTTTGATACAAGTGATTATCCAAAAGATAATATTTATAGACTTGTGTAACTTAATGAGGAAGCTTCCACACAAATGAAAGACGAAATTTATGGAAAAATTATGTTAGAACACGGTAGTTTAAGATATAAAATGTATCTAGAAAAATGTATGTAGAAAAATGAAATTAATTTTGATGATCATAAAAGTTGTTTAGCTGACAATATAAAGCAACAAAGAACCATGAATTTGATGAGATCATTTAAACATGAAATATATACAGTAAAAATTAATAAAATTGTTTTTTAAGTTCTGATGTTGATAAATATGTTGCACTACAAGATAGAATTAATACATTACCATATGGACATCATAAATTAAATCCAAATCAAATGAAAGATGATAAAAATTGTTTTGTAAAAAAATTAAAGTTTAATAGAAGATAAAAATGATTTTTTAAATGAAACAGTTGCATAGAAAATTAAAATAAAAACAAAACTTTGTTCATGATATGGTACTTTTTATTTCTTTCTAAATAATATGTCCAAACACATTTTCCACAAAACACTCAACTTTTTGCAGATAACCACTTTCTTTAAGTCTTTGGGATTTGTATCTAATTTCTCATCTTTTGAATGATCACAGTATTGAATATATTAAGAAGTATTTATAATTACATTTACACCTTTTTCACAATTACATGTTTTAATGCACCAGTTATGAAGAAGTTCTCTTGGTCTCTTTTTCTGAGAATAAAAATTGTCTTGTTATTTTAATTCTTTGTGGATTACTTTTTCTTCCTTGCACAATGGACAAATCATTTTATTTTTGGTTTCATTTCATAAGGAAAAAACTTACTGAAATTTAAAAATAAAAAATATATTACAGCCTTTCCTATATAAATGGAGTCGCTTCTGAATCTAAAAAAATAATTAAGTCATTAATAGTAATGAATACATTCTAATAATTATTAATTAAATAATAATGCATAGTTTAAAGCAGAAGATGCGCTTATATTTTTAGAATATAATCAAACTTTTAAAGCTTTTAAACACAATGATGAAGATAAAAAATACTAGAAGATTTAAATGCATCTGAATTAGATGGTAATGATAAATCTTCATTATTTATTAATGCATCTGGATGATATTGTCTAAATTTAAAATCGTAATAGGATCAAGCAAACTAATTTATAGATTCACTTACTCATGACGTTTTACCAACATTTTTCGAAAATATGGTGACTATAAGATTAGAAAAAGGTAGTAGAATCTTATAAAAATCAAATATAATATTTATGAGAAATAAGTAAATTCCATGAAAAACAAATAAAAAATTTGGAAAAAACAGCTAATGTTGTTTCAAAAATAATATATAAAAGAAATTAAGAAATAAATACCTTATTACCACATGTTGTTCCTCAGTTAAATGATGAAAATTAAAGATTACATTGTTATGACTTTAATTATGATCATTATGGCAGTCTTACACAATTAAATAATGTACAATGTCAAATAGGTATTATCACAAATATACATCCAAGTTTTGGAGAATTCTTAAAATCTAATTATGTACCAAATTTATTAAATTTATATAAACTATTGAAAGAAAATTTATTAATTAATTGTTATCGAAATTATTTCAATGTTTTAGATAATTATTCAAGAGAACAATTGATTGAAGAGATAAACAGACTAAAAAATGTGTCTTAGAATATAAAACTAAATTTCCTAGTTCTTGTTTCATAAATCATTTCTATATAATTTCTTAAGTATTTTGATATAGTTTTAATAAACAAAATATACTAATTCTATTATTCGATTCCAGCAAATCAAATTTAAATTCCTCGACCGATTTGACATTAAATCGTTTTCATTAACCTTCGTATTGAATATCTATCTTTTTAAGAAACAATAAACATAATGAAAATTATATACCAAACATATCTAGATTTTCAATAACGTACTCCATTTGTATATAAAAATTTTATATCACTTTATAACATTAATTTTATTTACCCAATTATTATACATTATTTCAAAACAGAGCCTTTTAAAGTATACTTCATTACCTTTCTCAATAATCTAAACATATGGATATTTCATTTTCAATAATCTTTGTTTATAAAAATTACCTTTTATTTTTTCACTGTTTCAGTCTTTCAATTTATGTGTAACTGAATTCGAATGATTACCATCTTCAATTTCGAAAATTTCTGTTGATAAATTTGCTGTATATCCTTTTTCAAATTGTGCTTAAAATTTACATATCCTATCTTTGTCTCCAATTTTATATTTGGGTTCAGTATATAGCATTTTCCTTATGTAAACAGTTCTCAGTAAGATTTATTCAGTTTCTTTATTTATGTCTTTTGGGACCATTTTTATAGTTGAATGTTTTGTGTTATAATATTCAACAATTTATATTGAGACTAAGTCAACCCATTTATAATTACCTTCCACAATTTTTCTTTCAATGTTCTATTGAATTGTTCAACAACAGATGCTTTTAATTTGCTAAAAGTTGTGTAATGATTAATGTTACCTTTTTTCATTAATTCTTGAAATTTTTTCTATATTGTTGCCTATTTTATCTGTAACTGGAACTGCCCTTGCAAATTTTTAAAAAATATTTATAACAATTAAAATTTTTATTCTTTTCTTATTTTCGAAATTCCTTTCAACTTTCCACAATCCATTTTGACTGAATCAGCTTGCCTTATATTACCTATTCCAAAGAGATTATACTTTTTTTTAAAATTTCCAATTTGTTTATGTAATTCACGAATTATTTGCTTGTAAGCGTTCACCTATGTTATTTTTTACAAATTTACTCTTTTTAGTTTTACAAATTGAACAAAGGCCTTCACTTGTTTGTTTTTCAGTTATTAATCTATGTGGATGAAGTGTTTCAGTAAACGTTTTGCACTTCAGACAATAAATGTAAACTCGTTCTGCATTTATAAAGAGTAAAAAATAGTAAAACTATTTCACTAAACACAATTATCTTTGCATCAGCTGTAGCAGTTTTCACATAATCTTTTAGTGTAACAGTCAGAAATCTGATTTGCAAATTGTTTTAATTGACTGAATTCCAGGAGCTACTTCATAAACTTTGTCAATGACACTCATCGAAATACAAAAAATCATTAAATGTTAACTCTCTTTTTATATTTGAATCTATACTTTCCCAGCATATACAGCTGGTGAAGAGTTCTCAGGCCTCCAGCCAGGTGGTGGTGTCTAAAAGCTGTGACGTTTCGACGAGTGACATACTCATCATCTTCTGACGAACTGCCTAGACGTGTCTGATGTATTCGGAAACGGAAATGGAAGTTTTGGCGGTAGTTTGGGGGTTCCAATGATGACGAACCGTTTTCTCTTTACTACATGAAAAAGGTGGCGTTTGAGAACTATGTGGCTGTTTCGATGAAAGAAATTAAGAAAGAACAGGATGAGGATCCGCACCTGTTAACGATCAGACAAAAACAACAAGATAACACATAAGTAGAGATTAGACACCACTGCTTGATGAGCAAGAGTGTGCTTTTCTATCAGAGAAACGTTGACAGCTCCCTATGGGTAATATGTGAGTCAAATGAGTTGATCAACAAGGTCATCTGGTACACGCATTTTAGCTATGCCCACTCCGGCGCTCGAAAGTGTTTCTTGAAGTTCCAGAGCGTATGCCACTTCTGGAATATGAAGAGGACAATATGGGCAGTGTTGCGTTACTGTGAGGTTTGCAAGAAAGGGAAAACTAGCACATACACCATGCAGGCACCAATGTATCCAATTGTTCCTACAAAGTTACGAGATAGACTGCGACGTCTGACTTCATGGGCCCCCCAAACAGGACAAGAAGAGGCTACTGCTACATACTGGTAGTAATTGACCTGACGTCGAAGTATGTAATGCTGACATCTTTGAAAAGGGCTACGCGTCTTAGTGTCAGTCAAGCTTCGCAGTGACACTTTTTAAAGCAAGTTTGACATGTCCACACTTCTTCTCCCGATGACAGTGCTTATGAACACCTATCTGCCGGATAGAATTCGGGAGCTTGTAGGTTTCCCCCCACGAACAAGATTAAGACACAGGGAGATTGTAGGCCAGTTATTGCAAAACATTCAAGTGATTGCACACTCGCGTAAGGTGCGATCGGACAAGTCGGCAGTAGTGAGGACATTTTCAGCCAATGACAAAGTGTTGGTAAAATCTTACCGCTTGTCTAATAAACAGAAGAAATTGTGCAAAACGTTCTTCACTCTCTATCATGATCCTGTGAGGGTGTGGCGAACACCCCATCCCAATTCCATAGAACTTTGAGCCTAAAAACCGGAAAGTCCTTGGGAGTGCACCATGTCACGCATGTGAAGCCCTATCTGGGATAGGATGAGACCATGTTGCTCTGTTTTTTGTAAATAATGTAAGTGTTAGTTAGATGCTGGAAATATTATTGTTATGGTATGTCCTTGTGTGTACGTTGTTGTTTAGTAAATAAGGGGTACATTTGGGCAAACATGGCCTACAGTTCTGTCCACAAGAAGTCAGTAATTTGTGGTTCAAGAGACGTTATAGTCGTCAGAAATGTTCAGAATTTTGGGCAAACAATGGAGAAATTAGCTGTTACAGTAAATCACAAAAATGACTAGGTAGCTGAGTCTGTGGAGGACATCTTGACGAGCGAGCTCATTGAAACAGACGAGATTCAAGGGGTTTCCAGATAGATTTTTCATGAAGCTATAGCGATTTTTTATGCATTTGGTACCTAGCAGCAGTGCCAGGGTGACCTGCAAAATTATGTGAAGACGTTCATCGTCAGGGTGACGTGAACTGGGGAAGTATGTTTTGCGAGGGCTCAGCGCAGTTGCGAGAGTGGTGTTTATTTGTGATTGATAGGATAAGGTTCTGCGCTTCTGCGAGAGTGGAGATCAACCCTAAAGAACGGTACAGGATGCCAAGTAAGGTAGAATAGTCTTACGAAAAATCGCGAGGGACCCATGACATGACGTGGTGTTGCATAGGAAGGAAGTTCCGAACATTTGGGCTTTCGAAAATGTCAGCGGAGAAAAGTAATCTAAATAAAGTAAATATTGTACGGTTAATCGCTCTTATGTTCATTAGGTCCAACGAGGCACGATTACAGAAACAACTTATATGAAACCTCATTGGCTTCCAATTGGAGAGGAAATTTGCAAGGAGAACTAAATCACAAAATAAAGTAAGAGCAAGGAGGAAAGGGTAACAATCACGACCGCAAGAAATCAGAATAACTAAAGTAATAATCAAGTATTGCTTGATTTTTTGTTCATGGGAGGACCTTGGTGACGTATCACCATCTACACAAAAATCCTACATTCCTCTTCCTGCATAATAGTAGCTTCAAAATTATTTAATAATAACTTTGCATATATATGCATATACATCAACAAACAGCAATGTCCCATAAACAAATCATTGCCACTCACTTTCCAGAAATGAACTAGCGCCATTGCTGCTCCTGTGCAAAATCCCAAGAACAGTGAGTGTCAGTCCTCTCTCAGCAGAGACATTTGTTTTTTTTTTTTTTGTATTTAAAAGAAGTGTGAACCAACGTTCAGAACAATCATAAAGGACTTGTGTTAAGTTTAAATTGATCTTAAATTTGTTTAATCATTCACTATTAAAACTTGGTGGTTGAAGTAACATCATGTCTGTTCATTTAAATTGTTTTACATTAATACTTGTTCCATTATACAGGTCTGGTGCAAATTAATATGTTCGATTTTTTTGTGTATTATATATTCATATGGTCATATTTAATGTTTTGTATTGATGATATATGTTTGTGATGTTTTTGTACGACTAGATTAAGTCACACCCTTATACGTTGTTGCAATACTATTCTAACATTCTGCATGGTGTCTGTTTGTTCTATATCATGTCTCCCTACCACTTTCATGCAACGATGCTCTGAGCGTCTTTTTTAGGGAATTGAACCTGGGACCTGTTGCTGGTAAGGAGACGCCAGACCACACATGACATGTAGAATTCAGAAGAGTTCAGTGAGACCAATGGTGACATAACCAAATACTTAATGATTTCAGCGTCAGTTCCAGTGCAGTCCCTGTAAAAGAATCTTAATACTAACTGAATTTAGTGGAAGGGGTTCAAGACTTTCCTATTTTTAGTTAGCTGGTAAAATAACGTCGAAAAATCAGTTAAGTTTACCATTGGAAATTTTATTCTAATCACAAAACATTGTTTATAAATTGCACTATTGATAAAAGGAAATGTTTTAATACAGGATGATAAAAACCAACTCCGTTCAACAAAAATGTGAATGAATATTCCCTGAGTGGGTTTCCAAGTTCTACAGTGGATCGAAGGATGACTTATGCCATATCACATCTATAATCTAGGTTTAAATTAAGTTTTACAAGAGAGAAAACTATCAAAATCGTCTACAGTGACCCGCAATTATCTTTAATTACTTATCTAACTTCTTGTAAATTACAGTGGCTGATATGACTTCTCAATAACTATACAACAGAAAAATCATCGCGATTCAGATTTTTACTTCAAGTGGTAAATGTGAACACCATGAGCTTTAATTGACGATCGACGCTAGTATTACGCAAAAAGGTGGTGTAACAGATGAGACTTCTGCAGTTCTGAGTGAAGCTTTATGCGGTGTTATGCGGCATCACGTGTGATCATTACCTTGTCGGTGTTCGTCAGGGGCTGGAGGGCAGCACAGCTCCACTCACCTCGCCGTCTCGGAAGCAACTCTCCCCTAACTTCTCCTTACTACAATTTACCAAAGTTGATTTAAAAAACTATCTGGCTGTGTTTTCATCTAACTAATCAGGGTCTCAATCTTAACCTGAAGCTCCGCCTACAAAAATTCTGACTATCCAATGAGAAACGTTATACTTTTAGTGGTGGGGCAATGTTTTTAAAGCTTGCTACGTAACAGAGGCACAAAAAAGTCTCACGCTAAAACTTGCGGGTAGTGTAGCCCTTTTTTCTGTTATCGTAAGATCTATACCGGTTTTCTGGAGGGCTCTATCTTTTAACATGGGCTGGGGGTTGGTCATGACGTAACAGAGACGCGAAAAAGTCTCACGCTAAAACTTGTGGCTGACGTGTGGTCCTAGCGGTTAGCTGGAGACGTGGGTGTCCGTCCCTTATAGTAGGGCCTTCTAGCTTAACACGGTTCTGCTCTCGGCTTGTGCTCTCGTTTCTCCCCTCGGAACTGCGTCTGTCTCACGGTGGGAAGGTATGACATGCATTTAGGCATTCTTGTGTTAGTCTGTGGTATTCCATTTGCTCACTCGTTACTCGTATTACTTTGGTTAATTTAATGTCACGATTTATTCGGAGCTATGTGACATACTACTGGATTTGCTTATCATGTCAGGGTTTTCATGGAAGGTGTTTTGGAAGGTGATTTGCCTGACACATTACACTATTGCTTGTAAATAAACAAGAATTAGAATAAATGCAGTGACCACAATAACCGTAATTTGTCTTGTTTAAGCCAACTGTGTAGGGACAGTGACCATTGATAAAGTTTTTCGTAACTAAATAATTATACTAATGAAGAATAAGGTCACATTCGTTTAGTTTCTTTTTTATATTAATATCAGATAAAATAGTTTATCAAGATAGGGAATTTACTTTCAGTTTGAGTAGTACTGCCAGTTTGCCTAAAATATTAAATTCATAACAGTTTCACATTATTTATTTAATTTTATTTTGTATTTGCAACTTCAATATTGAGCCTATACCGTATTTTTATAAGTAAACTCGTTAACAAAAAGTATGCCAACTTGCCAACACCAATTTTACAATTAATATTGTTTTGTAATGTTTTGTAAAATGTATCTGTTGATTGTGGTAATTAGGGATTCTCTTAGGTAGTACATCAGCGTATCCCAAGGGTACGTGGGACATGTTGCTAGCATACAGATCGAAGTATTATCACGCTGAGACTGTATTGCTGTAGTTCCATACAAGCTAAGCGTTACTGAATTTGTAAGGTGCCACGGGAACAAGCTCCCTTCAAGCAGTGTCGGTAAAACTATTGACATGCAGTCCTGCTTTTCCAAGTAATATCATGTCTCACAAAGATTGTATGAGTGTCTGAACAAGGAGGGTGGCACATGGGTACTATCTGGTCTCTGGTCACCTGAAAAATTTTCCGTTCCATCAGCATAACCACTTGTTATACTGATACTAACAAAAATTTTATTACGAAGGTGGTGGTTGTGTAAGGTGCCAGGATTCGGGCACTTACACGTTAGCTTGTCAACATTCGTATTAATAATAAAAGGACTGGCAAAGGCATCAGGTCATGACTTTACTGACTTATGATGAATATGAGGCACTCTAGAGTAGTATTCCCTGCATGCCTGCATGATCAAGTTCCTAAGTTAAAGCTTTGGTGAAAAGTTTCGAAATTGAAAACTGTAGAATATAAAGTTTGCAGCTGGCCGTAGCTACCCAGGAAACGCTGGATAATACGGCGCCTTTTGGGAAAGCACGGCCTCCGGAGCCACCTGTGCTGGGCAGCACGTACCGAAGGCGGAAATTTCGTTTGCCCAGGGCGATAAGTCCAACACGATCATTGGGTAGACTCTCAAAAATGGCGTTGGAGGGATTTCGGCGATGTTAGAGAGTTCGACATTGGCCGAAAGTGAGTATTCTTCCGCCGCATTTTCGTACGCGTGGAAGATGGGAGAATTGTGGAGAGAAGACTTCGTCTTCAGCCATCAAGCGGTATGGACTTGGAGCCGGCCTCTTGGCCATCGTCTTCGATGAGAGCGTACTTCGACTTGGACGTCGGCGAATTAGGACGCATCCCACGACATCTAAGACGCGAATTGTTCCTCTGTGCAGAATAGTGCAGAGCGGGATTTTTCTCGTATTCGAGTTACCGGTTTTGTCAAAAGGAAGTTGGCATCTGATTTCTAACTTGCAGGATTTGTGCTATCCTGTGGGGTGGAAATTTGAGAAGCAACTTTCAATTGAGTTTACTTCAGACTGGGGGTGCTGTGATTCGGAGACAGCAGAGTATCTGTCTGAATTATCAGTATCTTCAACACAAGGCCAGTTTGAGTGATGGCCTTCACTGTAGGTGTAGAATTGCGCATTTTTTTATTTATTTATTTATTGTTTTTTTAGTTCTACACGGCAAGACTCAGCACAGGAGGTAAAAGGTCTGTATCGCAGTATTGCATCAACGCGCGTTTCATGCAGAGTTCTGCGCTTAGAGCTCTTTGTGTGCTCAGAAGCGAGACTTCCAACAGCGCTTGACCACTTCCAACAACTTATCTAGTATTCTTGCTCCTGTAGTTAATCTTGCGAGGAGCCGAGTATTCATCAACGTAGCTGCCGGTAATGGGCCGCGCAATTTCAAATTAGTTCTTGTACCATTCTCAGGAGTGTGTGGGTGGTTAAAAAAATTCACTTTTTTGTAATTTTTGTCAATTATGGAAAATATCAAAATAAATTCCAGTATTACAATCGAATTATCGACTTCATTGTAGCTAGCATTTAGCCTGTCCCAGTAAGCTTTACATGTACCCTAGTCGCTGCATAGCTTGCCCAGACGGGAATGAAAGGTTTGTGATCTTCTATGTCAGCGCCAGACAAATAAGCTTACAACATACTTTTTCCAGGTGTCACTTTACTGTAATCAGGGAAATAGGTACGGACATTATGTACGCCACCGACAGGCGTACGAGCTAAAATGTTGGGATAGTTGTGGAGCGAAGTAGTGGGTTAATGTTTACCAGACGGCACTATCCATGACCTCATCGGTTTCGTTATTACGAAAGTGTCAGAGATTCTAACTCTACCAAGCTTGCTTAACAGATTTGTTATACACTCCTGGAAATGGAAAAAAGAACACATTGACACCGGTGTGTCAGACCCACCATACTTGCTCCGAACACTGCGAGAGGGCTGTACAAGCAATGATCACACGCACGGCACAGCGGACACACCAGGAACCGCGGTGTTGGCCGTCGAATGGCGCTAGCTGCGCAGCATTTGTGCACCGCCGACGTCAGTGTCAGCCAGTTTTCCGTGGCATACGGAGCTCCATCGCAGTCTTTAACACTGGTAGCATGCCGCGACAGCGTGGACGTGAACCGTATGTGCAGTTAACGGACTTTGAGCGAGGGCGCATAGTGGGCATGCGGGAGGCCGGGTGGACTTACCGCCGAATTGCTCAACACGTGGGGCGTGAGGTCTCCACAGTACATCGATGTTGTCGCCAGTGGTCGGCGGAAGGTGCACGTGCCCGTCGACCTGGGACCGGACCGCAGCGACGCACGCATGCACGCCAAGACCGTAGGATCCTACGCAGTGCCGTAGGGGACCGCACCGCCACTTCCCAGCAAATTAGGGACACTGTTGCTCCTGGGGTATCGGCGAGGACCATTCGCAACCGTCTCCATGAAGCTGGGATACGGTCCCGCACACCGTTAGGCCGTCTTCCGCTCACGCCCCAACATCGTGCAGCCCGCCTCCAGTGGTGTCGCGACAGGCGTGAATGGAGGGACGAATGGAGACGTGTCGTCTTCAGCGATGAGAGTCGCTTCTGCCTTGGTACCAATGATGGTCGTATGCGTGTTTGGCGCCGTGCAGGTGAGCGCCACAATCAGGACTGCATACGACCGAGGCACACAGGGCCAACACCCGGCATCATGGTGTGGGGAGCGATCTCCTACACTGGCCGTACACCTCTGGTGATCGTCGAGGGGACACTGAATAGTGCACGGTACATCCAAACCGTCATCGAACCCATCGTTCTACCATTCCTAGACCGGCAAGGGAACTTGCTGTTCCAACAGGACAATGCACGTCCGCATGTATCCCGTGACACCCAACGTGCTCTAGAAGGTGTAAGTCAACTACCCTGGGCAGCAAGATCTCCGGATCTGTCCCCCATTGAGCATGTTTGGGACTGGATGAAGCGTCGTCTCACGCGGTCTGCACGTCCAGCACGAACGCTGGTCCAACTGAGGCGCCAGGTGGAAATGGCATGGCAAGCCGTTCCACAGGACTACATCCAGCATCTCTACGATCGTCTCCATGGGAGAATAGCAGCCTGCATTGCTGCGAAAGGTGGATATACACTGTACTAGTGCCGACATTGTACATGCTCTGTTGCCTGTGTCTATGTGTCTGTGGTTCTGTCAGTGTGATCATATGATGTATCTGACCCCAGGAATGTGTCAATAAAGTTTCCCCTTCCTGGGACAATGAATTCACGGTGTTCTTATTTCAATTTCCAGGAGTGTAGTATAGGACTGGTTCCTAAAAGCTCTTGTCAAGCGACGTTGCATTAGCATTAGTGTCTTGTTCATCACGCAACGAAGGTGACTTGATCCTGTCTAGCTACTCTGCCCACTTAGTTTCTACAAATAACCTTACAGGTTGTCCGCCCCTGGTAGCTGAGTGGTCATCACGACGGAATGTCATACCTAACGGCCCGGATTCGATTCCCGGCAGGGTCGGAGGTTTTCTCCGCTCAGGGACCGGGTGTTGTGTTGTCCTTATCATCCATTCATCCCCATCGACACGCAAGTCGCCGAAGTGGCGTCAACTCAAAAAACTTGCACCAGGTGAACGGTTTACACGACGGGAGGCCATAGCCACACGGAATTTCCACTTATCTTACAGGATGGGCAACCACAGCTAAAAAACTTGTACGTAATGTGGAGGACAGTTAAACGCTTAAAATCAGATATTATAAATTAGTCTGCATTAAAACTGAGTGAAAGTCCAAATCTGCAGCAGCTGTTTATTGTGGATTTGGATATTCACTTAGTTTTAGTGTAGACTATTTCACCTTCTCTCATTTTAAACAGTTTGATTGTCCTAAACATTAGGTACAGCATTTCCGCGGTGTCTAGCTCACCATTATCGGTGGTGAAATGTACAAAAAAACTGCTGAGATTCTTAGTTACATACTTTACTGGACGTTTCCATAGTGAGAGAAGCAAGAGCTAGCAAGATCCGTGCACGAAAAGGTACTTCCACTCAAGAACGGTCTGATTGCTCACATCAGTAGTTTGAGTGGCAAACCTGCACGGTCTCAGGTTTTCCTGTGTAATTGGCGTAGAGGTAAGAGCGTACCAGCAAATTTGTAAACGAGTATTCTTTTCATGAGGCATTTTGAAACACTATCTGACAAAGTTAACTTAGCACTGGGTGTGGAAGGATGTAGGGGTGGGGATAAATTATAGGAAACAGACAAGCTGAGAATACCTCAACACATATTGCAAGCCTACCGTACAACCTACTGTGTTGCGTGATTATCCACTTCACTATTTAATATCATCAATGTTTTCCAAAATTATCATAGTAATTGACTATTTTTATGAATATTTTAATATGCCATCCAGACTGGATTGGGTTTTAGGTGGTTTCCCGCAGCCGACTAGATAAACACCGCCTGGTATTCACTCCCGCCTCAGTTACACTGTTGGTAAACATTTCGACAACGTCCTCATACTTTCTCGTGGGATAGCACTAGAAGACAGATGAGGTACACAGATTTCGTGCCGGAGGAGGGAAGGAAAGACGACAGGAATGGGATCTGGCCACTTTCTACAACTGCCGTTGGTAAATCCAGAATAACATGCCAACCTCGTGAAGCCACGGGACATGCCCGGGAAAAACAAGGAAGAAGAGTGTGTATTCACAGAAACTGATGTCGGAGAGACATCGGACTATCCATCAAGCAGTGAGTCAGACTCGAGTCCTTCTGATCACCTTCTCTCCATTCCCTGTGTTATAGCCATGCAGAATGACTTGTAGTTCCTCAGTGATGGTTGGGAGGGAAATTTACACGATATTTTGTGCTGTAAAGCCCACCAAAAATTCTCACTAGTATTTAGGTTAAGTAATTTATAGGACCTATTTTTTCTAATTGCGAATAGGCCATCTGAGGACCACGTTCCAATTTCAATTCTTCGTTCTTTGTTCTTTTCTTTTCTTCCAGTATGCTCTCAACCGCTCACTACGTTCCTGTCTTCAGACAATTTTGAACCAGCCTTTTTAGCTACCCTGCCTTGGAATCCTTCCATTTTCAATACTTTTTCCTGAAAGTCTTCTCTCTAGTTTATATCTTCTGTTTTTATACTGTTTCCTTCTAACTCCTCTTTTACTTCGTTGACCCAGCTTGTGGACTTCTTCACCCCACAAATATTTGAAAATATTTCTAGTTAGTCCAATGTATTGCATTCGAAATAGATGTCCAAAAAACATGAGCCTTCATTACGTTTCAAATATTTTCTATATTTTGGAGTATTTCACCTTACTTCGTAATTTCCATCCTTCTGCTAATATTTTCCATAATTCGCCTTTCTAGTACTTCTAAGTTACCTAAATTATAGTTTAATGCAAGGCAGTCGCTTGCATATGGGCATTCTGGCTTCACTACTGTGTCGTAATGCCTTATTTTTGCACTCTGGATGGGCACTTTTTATTGTAGACGTCTTTGGTGATGCTCTCCCCATTTTATGCAACCTTTCCTCTATTGCAGATTTTTCTACAGCATTTTCTTGGATTGTCTGTCCTAGATATTTGAATTTTCTTACCCTCTCTATTTAGCCAATATCTGTTTTCAGACCTATAATTTATTTCCTTCTTTGCCGAATTACTATGAATACAGCTAGCCGTATCAAACAGGATGCTGTCATCTTGAAAGATGATGTCCTCAGTGTGAAACTACACTTCTAACATGGGAAGCACTTGATGATTTACAATATGAACGGAATCTATTTATATCTTGTTTGGTACCTAGTAATGCGTAACTGCACACTTAATAGGAATATTTTCTTCAAAGGAAACATGCCACCTGATTTAAACAATGAGAATGTTTCGACTCCAACATATTGCAGTATAATAAACAGCTCCCGATTTGGATCTCTCCTTTTTTTATTGGAAATTTTTGAGCGTAGTCAACGGTTTACGCAAATTATTTGGAACTGTGCTTTTTTTTTTTTTTTTTTTTTTTTTGAAATTTGATTAGACTGTGAGACACTGCACAGGATCAAGAACGCAGACCCCTACTGCGGCGCAGGACGAAGATCAGAAGATGGCCAACAGTTGGTAGCACTAACTGCGTGGGTGCTTTATGGCTACTGAACTGAGCGCACACTCTGTAGCTGCTGTTGATAAAGAGAGGGCGGGTAGCTTAAATTTATTGCTCCGTTAATTCTAGTTGACCGAAGCTCGTCCAACGATCGATCGACTTACCCCCTTAGGATTTATCGTCTCTTTTTAAGCTTCCAGCCGCCTTTCTCTACCAAACTGTGGCGCTTTCATTGGCCTAAGTTCACTGAATGTTTACAGTTATGAGATGTTTTACAAACGACCAGTAGACAACGCTGTTGGCACATAACATTATTACGATATGTGCACATGATGCCCCTTACATCATGTGCAATCGTAGAAGCGCATGAATAAAAGGGCCATCAAAAAAGTTTGTGGAAGGAACGCCTGGGCGTTCTTTTACCCACGCATTCCCTCACTGCACAGTCTGCTGTGGATGCCCTTATTTGCTCGGGAGCTTGTGCTGCTTTCATTGTGGTGAAAAGGTGACAGTAAAAGCAAACGCAAAATGATTGTAGGTAAGGAAGTACCTAAATAACGGAGCTACGAGAAGTACAAAGTGACAACGTTTTGTTTTCAGATTTCAGGAGGTGGTCACAACTTGGGAAACTGCAGCGACAAGGCTGGCAATAATATTTCAAAAAAATGGTTCAAATGGCTCTGAGCACTATGGGACCTAGCATCTGAGGTCATCAGTCCCCTAGAACTGAGAACTACTTAAACCTAACTAACCTAAGGACATCACATACATCCGTATCCTAGGCAGGGTTCGAACCTGCGACCGTAGCGGTCACGCGATTCCAGACTGAAGAGCCTAGAACCGCACGGCCACAACGGCCGACCAATAATAATTCTTTAGCTACTAACCGACGACATATATACTGTTTGAACTATTTATATCCCAATTCAAAATAAAGCAGTTATTACATCATTTATAATTTATTTTACAAAAATGTTGTTTACAAAATTTTGATCATGCAAGATTATATGTAGAGTAATATCCTAGGACTCAACAAATATGGGAACTTCATAGACCCCAGAATCCACTAGTGTCCTACATTTCTTGTTCTAGTAGTTCGTTGAGGAGTTACACTTACCTTTTGCTCAGATGTCAGGCTCCTCAGTCGTTCTGTTGCCAAGTCGCCATAGCTTGAATATTCGTCCACAGTTTAATATATCCTTTTCATACATTTCTGACTCATTCTTCTTTGTGTTCCTGCTTCGAAACTTATGGTATAGAATTCTTTATAGTAGTATGATCAGAAACCTTTTATCTAATACTTGACGCTCAGTGCCATCACATCTCAAATTTTTAGTCAGATAATTCATAGAGGCGGAATTCCGTATCACTTTCCTTTGTAATCATTATAAATTAAAACGTGCTTCCGTTGGGGTTCAAAATGTTTCAAATGGGACTTATGATCTGAAGTCATCAGTCCCCTAGACTTAGAACTACTTAAATCCAACTAACCTAAGGACATCATATGCCCGAGGCAGGATTCGAACCTGCGACGTAGCAGCAGAGTGGTTCCGGACTGAAGCGCCTAGAACCGCTCTCCCACAGCGGCCGGCTCACAACAAACATGTTTGTACATAAATCGCTTCACAGCACAAACTCAGCACTCTACAAAACAAAAAAACACAGAGGTCCCAGCTGCCTGTTGCCAGCTAAAAAGACCAAAAGTCCCACCGAATTCGGGAGGCAATGCGCCTTACGCGTGGCCTCCTTTTTTCATGACATTACACATGCGCAAATGCGCAATCTTAGTCGCGCTGTTGGACGTTTATGCGCATGCGCAAAGCCGAACAGAAAAAATGGCATCATGTGGACGCACCTTCACTGTCTTAATTTTTTTTGTTATTTTTTTTAAGATAAGCTTTGAAGAAGCAGTGTTCCGAAAGCAAATGACAATTTCGCGAGATTTTCATTGGATGAATTTTTTTACTCATAAACAATGACTCGAAGGGTTACGTTCAACTGTTGGTAGTCTTTCATCTCCGAAAAGTCTACTTAAATTTGGTTTATGGAATTTCGCAGTGGTCGACAGCAACGAAAATCGTGAGGATCAAAATAGGATGTTATTCCAAAAATGACGGATGCCTACGCAATGCGTTATGATTGAAGTGACTTGCCGTAAAATATCCATTTGTAGGGACATCAAAGACTGCAGAATATTCGATTTTGCATCAACATTTAGCAGTGAAAAAGCTCTCTTCCCGCTGGATTTCGCACGATTTAGTTTAAGCTCAAAAACTGTCTCATGTCGATTGGTGTAGGGAAATGCTGTAAAAAAATCGACCGAGCTAAAGCAAAACCCGTGTACAGTATAACAGGAGTAGACACTTGTATATTTTTTTAAGTATTTCATCTTACCATCAGCTGTTAAAATTTTATTATAAAATTGCAATTTTAGTAATAATCCATTTTCAAGCATCAATAAACAGGAAACAAAATAATGAGGATAATTTATAGTGAGATTTACAGTAGGTATGACGAGTTTCGCAGTTTTCTGACATTCACAGTAAATTGTTCTCATTATGTTGCATTATATTTTGTAGATGCTTGAAAATGGCTTAATGCTGACATACCAGTCGTAAAATAAAATTCTAACCGCTGAAAGCAAGATGATATTCATTGAAAAGTTTATAGAAACTGTGGACCCATATTAAACCAAAAGAAATACTGAGATATAGAGCCGACAACTAAGCAGCAATCGACTTAGGGTGTGCAAAATGAACCGAAAACATCAATGCACTCCCGAGAAAATGATCAGTTGTTCCTTTGGTTAGAATGGACATAAGGTAGGTTTCACAATTCGTATTATACGCTACTAGAGACTGTAGAGGGGCTTAGTTGATCGCGTTTTACATAGGAAGCCATGTTAGGCAACGTCATCCAACGTCGCTATAGAGCGTCAAAGCTATAGGCGCTGGAAATGGAAAAAAGATCACATTGACGCCGGTGTGTCAGACCCACCATACTTGCTCCGGACACTGCGAGAGGGCTGTACAAGCAATTATCACACGCACGGCACAGCGGACACACCAGGAACCGCGGTGTTGGCCGTCGAATGGCGCTAGCTGCGCAACATTTGTGCACCGCCGCCGTCAGTGTCAGCCAGTTTGCCGTGGCATACGGACCTCCATCGCAGTCTTTAACACTGGTAGCATGCCGCGACAGCGTGGACGTGAACCGTATGTGCAGTTGACGGACTTTGAGCGAGGGCGTATAGTGGGCATGCGGGAGGCCGGGTGGACGTACCGCCGAATTGCTCAACACGTGGGGCGGGAGGTCTCCACAGTACATCGATGTTGTCGCCAGTGGTCGGCGGAAGGTGGACGTGCCCGTCGACCTGGGACAGGACCGCAGCGACGCACGGATGCACGCCAAGACCTTAGGATCCTACGCAGTGCCGTAGGGGACCGCACCGCCACTTCCCAGCAAATTAGGGACACTGTTGCTCCTGGGGTATCGGCGACGACCATTCGCAACCGTCTCCATGAAGCTGGGCTACGGTCCCGCACGCCGTTAGGCCGTCTTCCGCTCACGTCCCAACATCGTGCAGCCCGCCTCCAGTGGTGTCGCGACAGGCGTGAATGGAGGGACGAATGGAGACGTGTCGTCTTCAGCGATGAGAGTCACTTCTGCCTTGGTGCCAATGATGGTCGTATGCGTGTTTGGCGCCGTGCAGGTGAGCGCCACAATCAGGACTGCATACGACCGACGCACACAGGGCCAACACCCGGCATCATGGTGTGGGGAGCGATCTCCTACACTGGCCGTACACCTCTGGTGATCGTCGAGGGGACACTGAATAGTGCACGGTACATCCAAACCGTCATCGAACCCATCGTTCTACCATTCCTAGACCGGCAAGGGAACTTGCTGTTCCAACAGGACAATGTACGTTCGCATGTATCCCGTGCCACCCAACATGCTCTAGAAGGTGTAAGTCAACTACCCTGGCCAGCAAGATCTCCGGATCTGTCCCCCATTGAGCATGTTTGGGACTGGATGAAGCGTCGTCTCACGCGGTCTGCACGTCCAGCGCGAAAGCTGGTCCAACTGAGGCGCCAGGTGGAAATGGCATGGCAAGACGTTCCACAGGACTACATCCAGCATCTCTACGATCGTCTCCATGGGAGAATAGCAGCCTGCATTGCTGCGAAAGGTGGATATACACTGTACTAGTGCCGACATTGTGCATGCTCTCTTGCCTGTGTCTATGTGCCTGTGGTTCTGTCAGCGTGATCATGTGATGTATCTGACACCAGGAATGTATCAATAAAGTTTCCCCTTCCTGGGACAATGAATTCACGGTGTTCTTATTTCAGTTTCCAGGAGTGTATATGTATACAGTGTGAACATTAATAGAACCGACAAACTCCAGGAACGGATTTATGACTGGAAATAGAGGAAAAAGGGTCCTATGAACATTTGTCTGGAAATGCTTAATTGCCACGGTAGATGGGTCTGAAGAGTGACACAGTTCCTCTGACCAAGTTCCGTGTTCCTTGAGCGTAACATAGGGTGTGATTAACGCAGCGTACTGTAAAGCCGTCGGCACACGGACCGTACTGTCGAACGTTAACGTTGAGCGTGCCGAGTTCAACGTGCAGCTGAACGCTCAGGAACGATGCGACTTGTGCATACGGTCCGTGGGCCCCAATGTCGTATACGCGATCGCAACCCAGCCGCAGTTGAGGGATGTTTCTAGTTGGTAAATCACGCTGTTTACTCAACGGGCGCGCGTAAAATTCCCACGTTAGCTCTATTAAAACGCACATTACCACCGTCGTCCACAAAAAGGAAAGTACCATGTCCAATCAATAAGGACAACGGCTTATAAAAGTTCCATTACAAACAGTGCGGTACAAATTTGGAATACTTCTCCGCATAAGATAAACATTATTTCATCATTCCCACATTTTAGTAAAACCCCAAGGTCAGTCTTACTTGATCACTGTTCCTACCCAGAAGCAGAATCTTTGCAACATGTGAATTACGAAGCGTAAAAGAAAAAGAAGGAAGATATCTTTATACAAGTAGCACAAGCTGACCTGTAGATTAAGCCAATCGAAGTCACCCATCAAAAAAAGGTGAACTTATATTCACATAACATCAAATACTATAGCATATACTTATATTAAACTACTAATAAAGTATCAGAACCTAATAAAAACGCGAAAGTAAAAAAAAATGGAAGTGTTTAGACGCGAACCACCACCCCAACAAAAATTCATTATCGGACAAATTACGATAAACCAACAACTTACTCTTCAGTCTTAATCATATTGCGTTACCCCTTGCTAAAAACGTTAATCGTAGATAATTATGTTACTAATTGAAATTTAATTATAAAAAATTGTACCAAGAACAATAGTGGTTCATGGTGTGGGTTCCTGTAGTCATGTCCTAGTTCATGAACCATGGGCAACGTATGAGTGGCCAAGTAAGTGGTCCCGACAGTCGGGATACCAGTTACTTTGGAATAAGGCTGGGCATTGCCCACATATTCTGAGTCGCGATCACCTTTGTGCTCATACGGCAAAGACTACCAAGTCCACCGGTTAGTCCCTCAGCCGTTAGGGGTAATACCCAATGGGACTTGGGGCAAGTAAGACTAGCAAACCTGCTTCCCTGGTACTTTAAATATGATGCTGGCAACAATCAGAGCAAAATGCCTCGGACCTTTGGAGGTGACGGAGTCCTACCTCTAACTGACAAACCAGGGACTCGTAAGATACGACTTGGCAAACAAATGGTAATGAGATGGGGAGCCATTAATATCAATGGGGGCTACTCTGGGAAGAAGGTAGGGCTGGCAGAGGCTGCAAGTAAGATGGGACTGGACGTTTTAGCTGTTAGTGACATTCGGGTAAGGGGTGAGAAAGAAGAGGAAGTGAGAGAATACTAGGTCTACCTGTCAGGAGTCAAAGCAGGAATAGCACAATGTGGTGTAGGGCTTTACATCAGGAAAGAAATGGAACCCAGCGTAGTTGCAATAAGGTATGTAAACGAACGACTGATGTTGGTAGATTTGACAGTGTCTGGCAAGAAACTTCGGATTGTGTCAGTATATTCGCATTGTGAAGGGACAGATCAAGATAAGATGGATAGTTTTTATGAGGCACTCAGTGATGTAGTTGTTAAAGGACAAGGACAGTGTTCTGCTCATGGGTGAATTTAACGCCAGGATTGGAAATCGAACAGAAGGGTATGAAAAGGTTATGGGTAAATTTGGAGAGGACATGGAGGCCAACAGGTACGGGAAACAACTCTTGGATATCTGTGCCAGTATGGGCTTAGTAATCACAAACTCCTTTTTTAAACATAAGAACATTCACCGGTATACTTGGGACGGCAGGGGAACCAGATCTGTCATTGACTATATAATAACAGATCAGGAATTCAGGAAGGCTGTGAGGTACACACGTGGATTCAGGGGATTCTTTGATGACACTGATCATTATTTAATCTGCAGTGAAATTGGGATTGTGAGGACGAAAGTGCAGGAGGTCAGGTTCATATGTAGGAGGATAAGAGTGGAGAAACTTCAGGATAAGGATATCAGGCACAAGTACATATCAGTGATCTCAGAAAGGCACCAGTTAGTTGAATGTAGTCAATTACAGTCATTGGAAAAGGAATGGATAAGGTACAGGGACACAGTACTAGAAGTGGCTAAAGAATGTCTTGAAACAGTAGTGTGTAAAAGTAGGATGAAGCAAACAGCTTGGTGGAATGACACAGTCAAGGCAGCCTGTAAAAGGAAAAAGAAGGCGTATCACAATTGGCTACATACTAGAACTCAGGTAGACAGAGAAAGTTATGTTGAAGAAAGAAACAAAGCCAAACAGATAATTGCAGCTTCGAAGAAGAAATCTTGGGAAGACTGTGAAAACAGGTTGGAGACTATGGGTCAAGCTGCTGGAAAACCATTCTGGAGAGTAATTAGCAGTCTTCGAAAGGGAGGTAAGAAGGAAATGACAAGTATTTTGGACAGGTCAGGAAAACTGCTGGTGGATCCTGTGGATGCCTTGGGCAGATGGAGGGAATATTTTGAAGAGTTGCTCAATGTAGGTGAAAATACGATCAGTAATGTTTTAGATTTCGAGGCACAATGGGATAGGAATGATGATGGAAATGGGATCACATTTGAGGAAGTGGAGAAAATGGTCAATAGATTGCGGCGCAATAAAGCAGCTGGGGTGGATGAAATTAAGTCGGAACTCATCAAATACATTGGAATGTCAGGTCTTAAATGGCTACACAGGATAATTGAAATGGCCTGGGAGTCGGGACAGGTTCCATCAGACTGGACAAAAGCAGTAATCACACCAATTTTTAAACATGGAAACAGAAAAGATTGTAACAACTACAGAGGTATCTCTTTAATCAGCGTTGTGGGTAAAATCTTCTGAGGTATTGTTGAAAGGAAAATGCGAGTATTAGTTGAGGACCAATTGCATGAAAATCAGTGTGGGTTTTAGGCCTCCTAGAGGTTGACAGGACCAGATCTTTAGCTTACCGCAAATAATGGAGAAGTGTTATGAGTGGAACATGGAATTGTATCTATGCTTTATAGATCTAGAAAAGGCATATGACCGGGTTCCTAGGAGCAAGTTATCGTCTGTTCTACGAGATTATGGAATAGGAGGCAAACTTTTGCAAGCAATTAAATTTCTTTCCATGGATAGTCAGGCAGCAGTTAGAGTTGACAGTAAATTGAGTTCACGGTTCAGAGCAGTTTCAGGGGTAAGACAAGGCTGCAACCTTTCTCCACTGTTGTTCATATTAGTTACGGATCATATGTTGAAAACAATAGACTGGCTGGGTGAGATTAAGGTATGTGAACACAAAATAAGGAGTCTTGCATAAGCGGACGACTTAGTTGTGATGGCAGATTCGATTGAAAGTTTGCAAAGTAATATTTCAGAGCTATATCAGAAATGTAAGGACTATAGTATGAAGATTAGCATCTCCAAAACGAAAGTATTGTCAGTGGGAAAGAAATATAAACTAGTTGAGTGCCAAATAGGAGGAACAAAGTTAGAACAGGTGGACGGTTTCAAGTACTTAGGATGCAAATTCTCACAGGATGGCAACATAGTGAAAGAACTGGAAGCGAGGTGTAGCAAAGCTAATGCAGTGAGCGCTCAGCTACGATCTACTGTCTTCTGCAAGAAGGAAGTCAGTACCAAGACTAAGTTTTCTGTGCACCGTTCAATCTTTCGACCAACTTTGTTGTATGGGAGCGAAAGCTGGGTGGATTCAGGTTACCTTATCAACAAGGTTGAGGTTACGGATATGAAAGTAGCTAGGATGATTTCAGGTACTAGTAGATGGAAACAATGGCAGGAGGGTGTCCACAATGAGGAAATTAAAGAAAAATTGGGAGTGAACTCTATAGATGTAGCAGTCAGGGCGAACAGACTTAGATGGTGGGGTCATGTTACACGCATGGGAGAAGCAAGGTTACCCAAGAGACTCATGCTTTCAGCAGTAGAGGGTAGGAGGAGCCGGGGCAGACCAAGGAGAAGGTACCTGGATTCGGCTAAGAATGATTTTGAAGTAATAGGTTTAACATCAGAAGAGGCACCAATGTTAGCACTGAATAGGGGATCATGGAGGAATTTTATAAGGGGAGCTATGCTCCAGACTGAACGCTGAAAGGCATAATCAGTCTTAAATGATGATGACGACGATGGTGATGATGATGACCATGAACAATGCGTTTTGGGTGTCGGTGCCTTCAAACAGCCTACTCTCAAAATACGCAAGTTACAATAATTCTTTTGCCCTGAATATGATGTTTCTCATTATTTTATTGGAACGAATCACACAACTAACAACGGGTTTTCCAGTGATTCTCAATTTGCTGGTGCTCAGAAACGGCATATATACATTTAGGCTTGACATGAACGCCAATATGGCGCCTCACAACTCTGTACTGAAGGGAGATGGCGTGCGTGTGACGTAGGTGGCGTTGTGCCATCTCATTGGTCAACGCTTAGACGCACGCTCAGAATATCTCAGATATTGCTCTGCACGTTCGCAAAGACTCCCGAAAGTGCTACGAGTTTCACGCTCTGACGTCAGAAACTCGGCACGCTCAACGCTCAACGATTGGATGCACGGTCCGTGTGCCGACGGCTTAAGCAGCAGAATGGTCCGGTATTCATGTCGGTAACAAGTTTAGATGGTGTTTGTGTACGTCCAAGAAGATGAAACACAATCGCCAACCACGTTAGACAACATTTCAAGCCTTTTTTGGGCGTTTGTGTGATCGTAGGTCCTTCCAGAAAGACGACGTGCAGGAAAGCGGCGGACTGTGTGTGCATCACGTTTGGTGCACCGTTTTCTACAGGGTATTGAAACGAACCCTAGTACAAGCACCAGGCAAGTGGCCTGCCAACATAGTGTAAGTCAAAGTACGATTATGTGTATCCTTCATGACACTGCATCCCGTTGAGGCCACTTTCAACATCTGTTGTGATGTGGATGCGACGCAGCTCTGTTCTGGGACGATTTGTCGTCGTTGGACGCACACTGTCCATTCCTGGACACATATTCGTAGGAGTTTTTTTTCTCCATTTCTAGTCATGAATCAGTGTGCGCAGTCTGTCACTCTGTACACAGGATGATTCCGTGATGATATTTCAAACTTTTTAGGATGATAGAGAAGGATGAATGTGTCAATGTGAGCAAAGGGTACCGGAAACGACGGTTCTAAAATGCATACCTGAGGAGCTAAGAGTACTTGTTCATCTTAGCTACTGTAAAACATATCTCCTCTGCTGAACAAGTGTTCATTGCTCTTAAGGTACACATCTTAGAGCCCATATTTACTTAACTTTTTTTCCTCCTTTTTTCGTTACCACCGCCTCTGAAAGTTTTCCATATCACAATCGTAGCAACAACAGTACTACTACATGTATTCCACTGTCAGAGGAATCAGAACGGATTTCATTTATAACCTACGACTCGTTCGATTGTGGTACAGGGACCCTAACTTCAAATTGATACACTTATCCTTCGTCATCATGCTAGAAAGTTTGTAACGTGGTCGAGAAATAATCCTGTATAATGTATATACATACATTTAAAGGCGACAGCCCCTGTAACTTTGGAACTCTGTAGCGTGGTTGTATGACGTCTCCGGACATGGGTTTCCATGTAAACCTTCATCTCCTAAGTCTCCTCTACAACCTCTAGAAATATATAATACGAATTGTGAAACACCCAATATATCTCTGCATTAACGAAAAACACTTAATGCAGCACAGTATACAACAATTTGTTTGCTTCGAGTCATTATTGAAATCAGAAAAAACAGTTGAAAATGTCACATTGTTCTTTATAGGCTAACGACTTTGCCAAGCACGACAGTCAATTATTTTATCGGAAAAGAACATCTGATTTATGTCTCGTCGTTGGTACGTTCTTTTTTTATCGCTGTAATAACTTCTTCTATTCTGTCATGCTAAAGAAAATATCCCTGAACAACGATTTTTACATCGCAAGAAGCTGTTGTCTTTCGAAGACCACATTTTTGAGGTACCAATATCAGAGTAGAAATTTTTTGGACTGAACACTTACTAACCTGTTTAAACCCATAAAGTGAATATTTCTACAAACAGTGAGACTGTCTCCAGAATGAGATTTTCACTCTGCAGCGGAGTGTGCGCTGATATGAAACTTCCTGGCAGATAAAAACTGTGTGCCGGACCGAGACTCGAACTCGGGACCTTTGCCTTTCTCGGGCAAGTGGTAGAGCACTTGCCCGCGAAAGGCAAAGGTCCCGAGTTCGAGTCTCGGTCCGGCACACAGTTTTAATCTGCCAGGAAGTTTCAGTAAGACTGTCTGTCTCAAAAAAAAATTCCATTGTTTTTGCAAAATCCTAGAAGACGGCCGTCGTATGAATGTTTTCGTGTCAGAGTTTCATTATCGGTTCACTGAATTAGTGTTTCATCTGTAACCTCGGATCCGACAAATGTGTATACAAAATTTACTGTGTGCTGTAATGTCTATTCGCTTAGTGCAATTTACGGGGGAGGGGGGGGGGGGGGTCTTCAATAAGTATTGCAACGAATTTTTCTCTGCCAATTCCGGTTAAAAAAATACGAAATTTCTTGTCGCACATCGTGGAATATTCCCGATTTAGCCACAGTAGTTTCATGAAATTCCTAAGGAGGCGCCGTCCAAGCCATTGAGTTTATTTGGGCGAAAAACCAGAGCATCACAGATATTCTTAGGCACTTGCAGAATGTCTATGGAGACCGGGCAATGACCAAAAGCACGGCAAGTCGTTGTGCGAGGTGTCTGCCATCATCGCAACAAGGTCTCGCTAAGTTGTAGGATCTCCTGCTTGCCGGCCGACAACACACAGCTGCCATTCCTGCGAAGTTGGAACGTGCAGACACTCTCATTCGAAATGATCGACGAATCACAGTCAAAAACTTTGCAGCTCAACTAGATGCCTCTGTAGGTAGTGCTGACACGATTGTCCAGCAGTTGGGATAATCAAAGACGTATGCCAACTGGTTTCCTCGCCTTCCGACGTCCATCTGTTTGGCTCCATGGAAGATGCACTCCACGGGAAGTAGGACGTGGATGATGGGGAAGTTACTGGCTCCAACGTCCAACAGTGGAGAGATACCATGTGGACATACACTTCCTCCCATTAAGGTGACGTAAGGCCGTCGCACTGAACGGAGATTATGTTGAAAAATGGTGTTTTGTAGCCAAAAGAGTGTGGAATAATATGGTGTATTGGAATCCAGAGTAAAACCAACCTCCTTTCAAAAAAAATGTGTTGCATCGCTTACTGAAAGACCTTCGTAATTTATACCCATTGTGAAACACGGTTGTTAATATTTAACAATCAGAAAACAAAACAGAATGTAGGATTTCTCTAACTGATGAAACCTTCTCAGATTATCAGCCAAGTGTTAAGGTCGTCTGGGAGATAATGAGCAGGACATGGCCTAACGCTGTTTCAAGGCAATGATAGTACTCTGCTGGCAACCTGAAAGAGTTCGCCAGTCATAAAATTCTTACCAATGATGATACTAATGCTATCTGTTCTGCTTCGATGTTCTTTATAACATCTATTTTCTTTCATTTTGTTCCCTATCTTTTCACTATTTACTAAACAACGTCAAAAAGTTTGGTTGTCCATCTAAGCAGGTACTACACTGTAGATAAATCTACCCAAATTGAAAAAATTCGCAACAACGGCAAGTAATACCACAGCTGCACAAATAGAAGTTAAATACGTTTTATCATATTAATTTGGATAACATATAATGAGCTAATTATCTCCAATAGTGTGCTTTCGGGTGTGCAGCCGACACGTTTATTTCATTTTATCCGTATCTCAGCCTCACCTTCCCGCCCATATTCCACGCGATCAGTGCTTTTAGTAGCAGCGACGGCCTTGCGTGGGCAAGCTACAAAGCTGGTGTTTTGCTTTTCCTACGCTATGAAGTAATCTTATCTTGCCAAGGAGGCCGCGCACTCTCACAATCTGGCGACCGGACGCCCTCGCCCACTATGTAGGGGGTCAATAGCAATTTGGAGATGCTCTATAGAAAACAACCTCTTGGAAATGCAGAAGGCCGCTGTCAGCACACGCCAGCTCAGGTTCCGCCAGTTCGAGGAAACGTTAACCTCGTGAAACAGGGAAAAGTGCCGGCCCACGTGCGGAACCGTGGCGAGATGGCCCCCAGCCGTCGCCTGTACAGTGGCTTGGGGGCGGCCGGTTCCCCGGGCACTGACCTGGCATCCCTAGCACCGTCCTAAAAACACCGCTGTGCTGTTCTGTCCTCTAGTCACACAGAGAATCAGTACGCAAGCTGTATTACAATTGTTGTTGTTGTTCTGGTCTTCAGTCCCGAGACTGGTTTGATGCAGGTCTTACAATTACAATTAGGAATGGGGAATCTCAGCAGTCATCACCCATGGCCCATGAGAATCAAACCCTACGTTACGCATACATTACATTCTCCAGAACAAAATTGTCCACTATCTTATTGACTACTCAATAAATAAGCATAATTAGAATGAAGTGCGAGGTTGGCTACATCCTCTTGCATTTCAACCTGTCGGTAAAAATATACGTCGCAGCACTGAAGGAGCAATGTACACTTTAGTGCACCGTTTCCCAACCTGTGACTCACGAACCCCCAACGGGCTCGCAAAATATTTCAATAAGTTCGCCAAAACGCCTTTCCATAATGGCGCGTTTCGAGGTTAGGCCTGTTACTATTTTCTTAGTTTCTGCAACAATTCATAATAATAATGATTATTATTATTATTTCTTTCCTTTCTCAGTCGTTATGTCTGGTTAAAAATGGAAAGTGACACGGGCCTTGATCAAGCGTGACTTCCTTTTAACTGTGCGGTATATGTTACATTGCTTTTAGGAACTTTCGCGTAATTGAACATGTATCAATAATTACAGATTTCTGTAGTTGTATATATACGTTTGGATGTAGCTGTATTGCGTTGATGTACTGGTGGATATTGTGTGGTATGACACCTGTAGTTGATAGTATAATTGGTATAATGTCAACTTCATCCTGATGCCACATGACTTCCTCAGCCAGTTAGATGTATTTCTCAATTTCTTCTCTTGTTTTCTTCTGTATATTTGTTGTATTGGGTATGGATATTTCGATTAGTTGTGTTAATTTCTTCTTTTTATTGGTGAGTATGATGTCAGGTTTGTTATGTGGTGTTGTTTATTATTATTATTATTATTATTATTATTATTATTATTATTATTATTATTAGTTTTATTATTATTATTGTTATTATTATTATTAAAATGAAATTAATTCTACAATGCCACTTGTTTCATTGTTTAACATCGGAAATTTATCACATTATTTCCACAGTAAATTAATATTTACAGCGAACGCCTGATTTACAGTTATGTAACAACGTTAGAAATGTATTTGATTGCCGGCCAGAGTGACCGAGCGGTTCTAGGCGCTACAGTCTGGAACCACGCGACCGCTACGGTCGCAGGTTCGAATCCTGCCTCGGGCATGGATTTGTGTGACGTCCTTTTAGGTTAGTTAGGTTTAAGTAGTTCTACGTTCTAGGGGGCTGATGACCAACGCAGTTAAGTCCCATAGTGCTCAGAGCCATTTTTTAAATTTGATTTCGTTACAATGGAAATATAATTTGCGAGCTTCTTTGAGTTCTAACAATACTAACAACAGCACTACGAATGGTTACATGGCACTCAGGCTTCTGACTTTCAACAATATCATACTTCTGCTTTCCTTCTGGCAAATGCAGTAAGTTATCAGTTATGTAGTGGAAGTTTGAAAGGGAAACAGGGTTTAACAAAATCGCACGTTGTTGTTGTGTCAACAGGTCATTCAGCTTCTGGAGTGGTGTGCCAATCCGACAAAAGCGAATTGTGTCTAAGGAAAAGAAAGTATTAAATCTGGCTTCAGACTTTAGCTTATTTGGCATACGTTTTCTCAAAAATTAACGTTTTAAACTGATCTACTCAAAGGTCAAAGACCATACTGTGCAAGACCGTATCGAATCATCTATTAAAAAGCTTAATTTTTGGGAAACGTATTCTTATATGAATCAAACCGAGTGCTTTGATACCCTTCATGACTTACTGGTGGAAAATTATCGTTCTTTGAGCGAAATGTCAAGAACATGGTTACAGAACATTTGAAGCGACTTGGAAAAAGCTTTAGAGAATATGTCCTGCTACGTCCAATAATAATTAGATTCGCAGTCCCTTCGACGAGTCAACTATTTTAGAATCCAAGGTAAGTGCGAATGAATAAGGGCAGGTTCTTTAAATGTCTACTGATTTGAAGTTATAAATCTTTGTCATTAACTGGTTTTTGGTTTCGTTTAAAGGGGTTCACAATGTTAGCGAATAAAGCCGTAAGGGCTTTATTACTCTTTTGATCCACATATTTTTGCAAAAAGTAGTCTTCTTCGCATGCCTGTTTAAAAAATAAATCCAGAAACAGACTTTGTACTTTATTGAACTTCTGTGGTTCCTGACTTCAAAGCTCTGTTCCATGTAAGGCCGGCGCAACCTTCTCACTGAATTCCAAGGAAGAGGTGAGTGATTACAATGAAAACTTGTATTTAGTATTACAACTAGGTCTACACATTGCGTAAATTTTAAGCCGTGACTAGAGTAATTTTAGGTTTTAATCGTTAAGGATTAATTTAATTTAAGTTTATTAAACCTCTTGCTTCGAATTGAATTTTATGCATGCCTACTGTAAGTGTATTAAAAAGTCTGTCGTTCGCCCAACTCAGACCGTTGTAGAAGGGGTTCGCGACTCCTAAAAGGTTGTTGCCACGCGGGGTGGCCGCGCGGTCAGGGGCGTCTCGCCACGGTCCGCGCGGCTCCCCCGTCGGAGGCTCGAGTCCTCCCTCGGGCATGGGTGTGTGTGTTGTCCCTAGCGTAAGTTAGTTTACGTTAGATTAAGTAGTTCGTAAGATTAGGAACCAATGACCTCAGCAGTTTGGTCCCATAAGACCTAACCACAAATTTCCAAATTTTCCTAAAACGTTGGGAACCGCTGCTTTAGTGGAACTACTTTTAATGAATATGGTAGTATTTATAATTCATCGACAAACCCATCGTATAAGGAAATTTAAATATCAGAATTTATTTTCAATATATGTTAATAGCATTTGTGTTGATAAAAGCTATTTTTAATAGGATTTGGAATACTGATTTGTTTTGTCGATAATTTAGTTGTACTTCACGATGTCACCTACTTTCACAACGAAGATAAAGAAGAAAAAGACATAAGATCAGATCTGAACATTGGTTCCAAAAATTCGGACTGTTGGCCTTAACCATTATGCAACCAACACATCTTCATAACACATCCGTTAAGAACTGGTTAAGAAGCGTCGAAATTTTAACAGTCATGTTGACGGAAAATATTTAGTGTTGGCACCTAAGCCCTGTATTTTAGCCCTTCTTTCACCCTATGAAGTTTGGGTTGTGTCAGAGAACGTCTTATGGAGATTCATTGGAAGAACTCTCTGGAACTTAGTCCATCAGCAAAGGAAGTAGTTTACAAAACACTCGTTCGACCAATACTTGAATGTTGCTCGCCAGTATAGGATATGAAGAACATAGGACTAATAGAAGCAACAGAGAAACTCCAAAGAAGAGTAGCAGCTCGTTTCGTTGCAGGTTCTTTTAGTAAGCGCGAAAGTGTCACGCAATTGCCCAGCGAAGACTAGTAGCAGTTCCGCCTCGGCAGCTGCGCTGGCGGCGCAGCGGTTTGCTAAGAGAAGTGGCCCGGATTCGATTCCCGGCCAGGTCGGAGATTTTGTCCTTACTTTTGTATCGTCATAATTCACATTATTATTGAGATGGCTGAATGGGCAAGACCGGAAGGCCAATAAAAAAAAAAAAAGTAAGTCCAGTGGCAGACGCTGCAAGCGAGACGTTCTGCATCACTGAGTGGTATAATGGTTTTTAATCCAGTCGATTCCCTATGGGGTTGAATCACTCAAAGGGTCTTTTAAACTAGCGCTCTATGCGTTCTCTTTTGTCTGAAATACATTCACAGAATCATAAACATGTTTTTCCGTGAACGTACTTTGACCATCTCGAGATAATAGTGTTAGTGAAGTAGTCACCTTACAAACTATTATCTCCCCTCTGATTCTGATAAGAGTTTTCATACTAAGATCCCATGTTTAGTACATCTGAGGTCACTTAGAATTGCCCGGTAGTTGGAGCATTGTTTCAAGTAGTATTAAGTGCACAAATCATAATTTTACAGCAGGCAGAAAAAACCTTACGCTTCCTAACCAAATGAAATATTTCAAGTTTCTCAATGGCAGGACTTAGGTATTTAGATTATGTTCCAGAATTAGTTGTGATTGAGATCATTTCCCCGTAGCGTGAAGGCGCCATTTACATTTTTAAATTACACTTAATACGTTATGGGCCAATTCACTGAAAAAGACAGTTTCGAGAGAGTACGTCGTTAGAAGAGTCAACGAATATATTGCTTCCTGCTACGTTTTTCTCTCTAAAGGACCGTCAAGAAAAATTAGAGCCCACGTGAGGCGTACTAGCAATTGTTCTTCTAGCGAACCGAATGCAAATGGAACAGGAGGAGTTGGAAGTGACACTGATACGTGAAGTACCGTCTGCCAAAGGCCGTAAGGTGGCATGGGTAGCACACATATAGATCTACACTCCTGGAAATTGAAATAAGAACACCGTGAATTCATTGTCCCAGGAAGGGGAAACTTTATTGACACACTCCTGGGGTCAGATACATCACATGATCACACTGACAGAACCACAGGCACATAGACACAGGCAACAGAGCATGCACAATGTCGGCACTAGTACAGTGTATATCCACCTTTCGCAGCAATGTAGGCTGCTATTCTCCCATGGAGACGATCGTAGAGATGCTGGATGTAGTCCTGTGGAACGGCTTGCCATGCCATTTCCACCTGGCGCCTCAGTTGGACCAGCGTTCGCGCTGGACGTGCAGACCGCGTGAGACGACGCTTCATCCAGTCCCAAACATGCTCAATGGGGGACAGATCCGGAGATCTTGCTGGCCAGGGTAGTTGACTTACACCTTCTAGAGCACGTTGGGTGTCACGGGATACATGCGGACGTGCATTGTCCTGTTGGAACAGCAAGTTCCCTTGCCGGTCTAGGAATGGTAGAACGATGGGTTCGATGACGGTTTGGATGTACCGTGCACTATTCAGTGTCCCCTCGACGATCACCAGAGGTGTACGGCCAGTGTAGGAGATCGCTCCCCACACCATGATGCCGGGTGTTGGCCCTGTGTGCCTCGGTCGTATGCAGTCCTGATTGTGGCGCTCACCTGCACGGCGCCAAACACGCATACGACCATCATTAGCACCAAGGCAGAAGCGACTCTCATCGCTGAAGACGACACGTCTCCATTCGTCCCTCCATTCACGCCTGTCGCGACACCACTGGAGGCGGGCTGCACAATGTTGGGGCGTGAGCGGAAGACGGCCTAACGGTGTGCGGTACCGTAGCCCAGCTTCATGGAGACGGTTGCGAATGGTCCTCGCCGATACCCCAGGAGCAACAGTGTCCCTAATTTGCCGGGAAGTGGCGGTGCGGTCCCCTACGGCACTGCGTAGGATCCTACGGTCTTGCCGTGCATCCGTGCGTCGCTGCGGTCCGGACCCAGGTCGACGGGCACGTGCACCTTCCGCCGACCACTGGCGACAACATCGATGTACTGTGGAGACCTCACGCCCCACGTGTTGAGCAATTCGGCGGTACGTCCACCCGGCCTCCCGCATGCCCACTATGCGCCCTCGCTCAAAGTCCGTCAACTGCACATACGGTTCACGTCCACGCTGTTGCGGCATGCTACCAGTGTTAAAGACTACGATGGAGCTCCGTATGCCACGGCAAACTGGCTGACACTGACGGCGGTGATGCACAAATGCTGCGCAGCTAGCGCCATTCGACGGCCAACACCGCGGTTCCTGGTGTGTCCGCTGTGCCATGCGTGTGATCATTGCTTGTACAGCTCTCTCGCAGTGTCCGGAGCAAGTATGGTGGGTCTGACACACCGGTGTCAATGTGTTCTTTTTTCGATTTCCAGGAGTGTACATGCAGACGTCATTTTGTGATATTGTATTCCTGTCACTAACTCAACATCTTAGTCCAATTGTAAGACGAGATAGAAAACTGTGTATGGCAAGTCAGCGCATCATGTTCAAATGGCTCTGAGCACTATGGGACTTAACAGCTGTGGTCATCAGTCCCCTAGAACTTAGAACTACTTAAACCTAACTAACCTAATGACATCACACACATCCATGCCCGAGGCAGGATTCGAACCTGCGACCGTAGCAGTCCACGGTTTTGTTTTCGTGTTATAATACATTTGTATTACAGATTCCATGCGAAGATAGTAAATAAGTCTGGCATTTGTGTAGATGGGGGATGTAAACTGTCTAAAAACTACACCCGATAAGGTCGTCTTACTATAATAATGGTTTTTAATCCAATCGATTCCCTACGAGGTTGGCTCATTCAAATGGTCCTCCAAACCAGCGCTCTATGCGTTCTCTTTTTATCGTTAATACATGTACAGAACGATAAGCGTGTTTTGCCGTGAATGTACTTTGAATCTCTCGAGATAACAGTGTTAGTGAAGTTGTCACCCCACAAACTATTCTCTCTCTTCTGGTTCTGATTCGAGTTAGTCATATTGATATCCCATATTTAGCCCATTTGAGGTCATTTGGAATAGCCCAGTAGTTCGAGCATCGTTTCAGATCATGTTAAGTGCACAAATCACAATTGTACAAAAGCGAAAAAAAAACGTTTCGCTTCCTAACCAAATGAAATATTTCAAATTTCCTAACAGCAGGATATACTGGCCACTAAAATTGCTACACCACGAAGATGACGTGCTACAGACGCGAAATTTAACCGACAGGAAGAAGGTGCTGTGATATGCAAATGATTAGCTTTTCAGAGCATTCACACAAGGTTGGCGCCGGTGGCGACACCTGCAACGTGCTGACATGAGGAAAGTTTCCAACCGATTTCTCATACACAATCAGTAAATGACCGGCGTTGCCTGGTGAAATGTTGTTGTGGAGCCTCGTTTAAGGAGGAGAAATGATACCATCACGTTTCCGACTTTGATAACGGTCGGATTGTAGTCTATCGCGATTGCGATTTATCGTATCGCGACATTGCTGCTCCCTTTGGTCGAGATCCAATGACTGTTAGCAGAATATGGAATCGGTGGGTTCAGGAGTGTAATACGGAACGCCGTGCTGGATCCCAACGGCATCGTATCACTAGCAGTCGAGATGACAGGCATCTTATCCTCATGGCTGTAACGGATCGTCCAGCCACGTCTCGATCCCTGAGTCGACAGATGGGGACATTTGCAAGACAACAACCATCTGCACGAACAGTTCGACGACGTTTGCAGCAGCATAGACTATCAGCTCGGAGACCATGGCTGCGGTTACCCTTGACGCTGCATCACAAACAGTAGCGCCTGTGATGGTGTACTCAACGACGAACCTGGGTGAACGAATAACAAAATGTCTTTTTTCGAATGAATCCAGGTTCTGTTTACAGCATCGTGATCAGTTCGCTTACGCTTAGTAGGTCTGGCGGTAGATGTTGACCCTGTTGGCTCTCGTTGGCTGTCTTCGGAAATGTTGAGTTCTGACTCGATGTCATCTTCAGTAATAATAATCTGATCCGTCTCCTGTAAATTACAAGTAATAATCTATAGTAACCAATATTAATTATGTATTACTGGTATTACGTGACTAACATAAAAATAGGAGCCTATTAAAAAACTTTAAGTCGTGTTGTTCGCCCCAGACCAATAACGTAGTAGTTTTGCAGTCACCGAAACAATTATTAGTCCTGTTTTACAAATATCACATATAAACTCAACACACACCCCTCCCCTCTCCTCCATGGTTAAAGTAAATTTAAGTATGATTTCTGTTTCAGCTACGTGCGACATCTGCAGCTTGGAAGGAAGTAAGCAATATATTTGAAACACGTTGGAACCTGCCTCACTGTGTTGGTGCTCTGGACGCGAAACATGTTTTGCAAGCTCCAATGAACTCGGGTACAGAGTACTTCGCCAGCCTGTGTGTCCGAGCGGTTCTAGGCGCTACAGTCTGGAACCGCGCGATCGCTACGGTCGCAGGTTCTAATCCTGCCTCGAGCATGGATGTGTTTGATGTCCTTCGGTTAGTTAGGTTTATGTAGTTCTACGTTCTAGGGGACTGATGACCTCAGATGTTAAGTCCCATAGTCAGAGACATTTGAACCTATCGAACAGAGTACTTCAATTATAAATCCAGCTTCAGTATTGTGCTTTATGTTTGCTGACGTGGGATATCAAAAAATAATTTCGGATGTAGGAATTTTTCAAGGGAGCTACATAGTATGACGACTGGGAGCACATTGGGACTTCCGGTAGCGGAACCGCCTCTAGGGCGTTCTATACAAATACCTTATTTCTTTGCAGGTGATCGTGCATTTGCTCTAACTGAAAACCTCATGAAGCCATACTCTGGAAACTTTGCCAAAGTAACTCCTCACAGAATTTTTAATTATCGCTTGAGTAGGGCCCGACGGATAGTCGAGAACGCCTTCGGTATATCAAGCTCAGTGTTTCGGGTTCTAAGAAAACCAATGCTTTTGACACCTGAAAAGGCCGAGGTGATAGTCATGGCAGTCATTTTGTTACACAGTTATCTAAGCACCCATTCGCCAAATTTGTACACTCCTGCTGGCATTGACCATGACGAGAATGGGGTTTTAATTGAAGGGTCATGGAGGGTCCAGGGAGAAGAAAATATGACGTCTTTGTTACCACTGAGACATGTCCCCCGACCATCCACAAATTATTGTCAAAAAATTAGGGATGAAATAGCAGATTATTGTATGAAAGGATGATTCCTAGAATGGCAACACAAATATGCTTGAGGACATCTACATTTTCTTACTGTCGTAAGTACTTTTCTTGGTACATCCCTGTCCTCTATGAACTTGAAAGCTTCATAAGCAAACCACCTGCTTACGTAAACGTCGTCTCTTCCTGAAACAATAAAATGTAGAATGCAATAAAACCCTGTTTAAAAAAACTACAGAACTGTACAGTACTTACAATTGTTATTATAAACGTTTGTATGATGTATGTAAATAAATCACTTAAAAATGCAAATGAAGCTTATTATTTTATAATACCATTCATTTTCTTAATATATTTTTTTTCGGATACAAAGTTCTTCGAATAATAATAAATGACAGTTGTGATCGGCCACATCGCTAAACTTGTCAACTATATTAATTATTACAATTAAGAGATTTAGGTACATAATATCTTATTAAAGTCACAACTTACCTTTTCCTGTTCCCATGCTGTTTTTCAATTTGCCCTTCTCCTGTCGGTATGAAGACAGCGAAGATTTTTTTTTTTTCTTAACTGGTCCGCAGATACATCCATCTCCGCAGATATTTCTCGCCAAGCATCTGCTTTCATGTGTTTCCTGTAATGATCCTTATGTTGAGGATCCCAAAGAATGGACTGTTTTCTATTTTCATCAAGTATTTTAATTAAAGTCACTTCCGACCACTCCATTTTTAATCGCTGGAAAATCAATCACATAATCCCTTTATTGGAGCCTGAAAATAATCTAAAGATATGAATTGAAATACAAAATTTTAGTTCAACTTAAAAATCCCTTTTGCAAAACAATACTCACATGCGCGCTAGAAACAACAAACCTTTCGCGCTCCCGTCCAAATCTGAACTCCGAACATACAAAGTGGTCGTTGGAATGATCGCAGCTCGTGGTATTGCGGTAGCGTTGTCGTTTCCCGCGCATGGGGTCCCGGGTTCGATTCCCGGCAGGGTCAGGGATTTTCTCTGCTTTATGATGACTAGGTGTTATGTGTTCTTCATCATCCTTGACTCACAAGTCGCCGAAGTAGAGTTAACTAAAAAGGACTTGCAATATGTCGGCCGAACAACCCGCATGGAGCCTCCCGGCCAACAATGCCATACCATCATTTCATTATTATTATTTTTTTTTTTTTTTTTTTTTTTTTTTTTTTTTTTTTTTTTTGCTCGTTGGAAAAACCGACAGGAGATGTACGCGGTGCGTTGCGCATGCGCAGCGCGCGCACCAAGTCCAAATATGACGAATTGAATGTGCACGATAGACGCGCGAGCCCGTAGACCGCTACTGTGGACGCACCTTTACAGTGTTGTTTATAATACCGCTATTACATCTGAGGAATGCAGATAGATTTATCAAGCAGTGGGAAGCAAAATTTCTAGGCAAAGAGTGGTTTATAAGGACTAAAATATGCTTGCCGAGAATTGTAAGACACTATATGGATAAAAAAAAAAGAAGAGAGTGATTCGAAAAAATGGTGGGCAAAATCAAGTCAGAATAAAGATGAACCGACGTATAGGTTCGACGACCCCTCAAAGCGATTTACAACCCTTCTGAAAGGAGGCACAAAGAATGGTTTGGTACGTGAACCTCGCACAATTGATAAACCGAGAGTATTACCTGAAGCTAAGGAACTGGATGTCGATAAGCTGTTGAAAACAAGATTTGGAGACACCTGGAGATAGGTCGATAGTTTGCAGTTTTATGTTTCGGCACTAATCGTTGATGCATCATCAACAGTAACTGGTAGGCCGACTCATGAGGATGATGACATTCGCTGTTTACAGGAGGAAGAAGGCCTAAGTAACAGACTGTAACACATCAATTTCCCGTCAACAACAAGTTAATAATATTATTTTCTTACGTGATTGGCAGTCGCCAACACAAAATCAATAAAAAATTGAAATGAAAGCTTCAGACCCTGTTATGTAAAAACACGATTCGATCAAATTGTCTTGTTCAGTGAAGTGGTCCATAAGGTATTAAGTGCAATTTAAAAATTTAAATTGCACCTTAACGGATTGGGAAATGATTTCAGTCATAACTAGTTCTAGAACATAATCTAAACATCTACACTACTGGCCATTAACATTGCTACACCAAGAAGAAATGCAGGTGGTAAACGGATATTCATTGGGCAAATATATTATACTAGAACTGACATGTGATTACATTTTCACGCAGTTTGGGTGCATAGATCCTGAGAAATCAGTACCCAAAACAACCACCTCTGGCCGTAATAATGGCCTTGATACGCCTGGGAATTGAATCAAACAGAGCTTGGATGGCTTGTACAGGTACAGCTACCCATGCAGCTTCAACAAGATACCACAGTTCATCAAGAGTAGTGACTGTAGTATTGTGACGGGCCTGTTGCTCGTCCACCATTGCCTAGGCGTTTTCAATTAGTGAGAGATCTGGAGAATGTGCTGGCCAGGGCAGCAGTCGAACATTTTCTGTATTCAGAAATGCCCGTACAGGACCTGCAACATGCAGTCGTACATTATCCTGATGAAATGTAGGGTTTCGCAGGGATCGAATGAAGGGTAGAGCTACGGATCGTAACACATCTGAAATGTAACGTCCACTGTTCAAAGTGCCGTCAATGCGAACAAGAGGTGACCGAGGCGTGTAACCAATGCCACCCCATACCATTACGCCAGGTGATACGCCAGTATGGCGATGACGAACACACGCTTCCAATGTACGTTCACAGCGATGTCGCCAAACACGGATGCGACCATTATGATGCTGTAAACAGAACCTGGATTCATCCGAAAAAAATGACGTTTTGCCATTCGTGCAGCCAGGTTCGTCGTTGAGTACACCATCGCAGGCGCTCCTGTCTATGATGGAGCATCAAGGGTAAACGCAGCCATGGTCTCCGAGCTGATAGTCCATGCTGCTGCAAACGTCGTCCAACTGTTCGTGCAGATGGTTGTTGTCTTGCAGACGTCCCCATCTCTTGACTCAGGGATCGAGATGTGGCTGCACGATCCGTTGCAGCCATGCGGATAAGATGCGTGTCATCTCGACTGCTTGTGATACGAGGCCGTTGGGATCCAGCACGGCGTTCCGTGTTACCCTCTTGAACCCATCGATTCCATATTCTGCTAAGAGTCATTGGATCTCGACCAACGCGAGCAACAATGTTGCGATACGATTAACCGCAATCACGATAGGCTAAAATCCAACCTTTATCACAGTCGGAAACGTGATGGTACGCATTTCTCCTTCTTACACGAGGCATCACAACAACGTTTGACCAGGCAATGCCGGTCAACTACTGTTTGTGTATGAGAAATCGGTTGGAAACTTTCCTCGTGTCAGCACGTTGTAGGTGTCGCCACCGGCGCCAACCTTGTGTGAATGCTCTAAAAAGCTTATCATTTGCATACCACAGCATCTTCTTCCTGTCGGTTAAATTTCGCGTCTGCTGCACGTCATCTTCGTGGTGTAGAAAATTTAATAGACAGTAGTGTACTAGGGTACTTAACATGCTTGAATCTGTTTTATTTGCGGTTACAAGACAGCTGAGAGTTACTTTAAAGTGGGTCTCCTCATATCACATTCACAGGTAGTGTAGCTCAATCAAAGTATAAAAATATGTTTCTACGCACTCTTTCCCACGAAAATGACACATCACTGCACCAACATTACAATTTTCACTGAAAAGATCATTCGTAAACAGCGAGCTTCCTTTTTAGACTTTTTTGGTTTCGTGATTCTCATTTTACTTCCTTTAGATCCTCTCTAGTGACTAAATAGCCCTCCAAAGAAATATAAATTGCATAGTCACATACTTGTGATCTGCGAGATGAAAATAGCGGGAACAGCGAAAAAACCACTGGGCTAAATGCACACGAAGGGAAAAGTGTCTTAAAAATAATACATTTCAAACCACCTGCTCTGCTGTACTCATACATAACACTATTTGATCCGATTCTTGTTCCTCAGCACTAAATTACTGTGGGAAAGAATACGAAATGACCGGATCTGATTCAACAATATTAAATATCATACCACAATTAGGGTGAAAGAGCCTCAGACTGTATTTAGATCTTGGCTGCATTTAATACGGTTTGTAACGATGCTTTGTTTGAATAAACAGCCTCAAACTGTGAGCCAAAAAAGATGTCAGATGTTGGCAGTGATTATATTTCCTGTCTTTTTGGCGCACCCTCTAGAGCCACTTCGCGTGACGATTACAGACTTCGTCAGCGGAGTTTCTTCCTTCTGTTTCTACCAACGTACTTTTTACAAACGAGGCATTAATATGTGAACACCACTTTTCGACGAACGGCGAGATATTAGCCGTGGTCTTTGTTCGATTAATCACTCCGACATCTACTCTGGCGATTCACTAAAGCCATATAAAATGTTAGCAAATATGCACAAGCATGTAGCTCAGTTCCTCTTCATCATGGGATCAGCGCCCTTACCATTCCACCAATTCCGCTGAAATACCCAACAAGCAAGAAGCAGATGAGAAAATTGTAAATCATGTCTTTTAGAAAATTATTAAGTGGTTTTCTGCAAATCGACTCTCCCTAAATTTTGAGAAAATACAGTTTATGCGGTTCTGTGCAGTAAATGGCTTGACACCACTGATAAATATAGACTATGAACACATCGCTGATCTGGTGAAACGGTTACGTCCACCTCCTTATGCTATTAGGGCTATTGCAAATTTCATTTATAAACATATCAGTAAATTATCCTATTATGCTTGTTTCCATTCACTGCTTTCATATGGCATCAAATTTTGGGGAAATTCGTCATTAAGAGAGAAAGTATTCATTGGAAAAAAGCGTGTAATCAGAATAATAACTGGAGCCCTCCCAAGGTTACCTTTCAGATATTTATTTAAGGAACTCGGGATATTCACAGTACCTTCGCAATACATATACACTCCTGGAAATGAGAAAAAGAACACATTGACACCGGTGTGTCAGACCCACCATACTTGCTCCGGACACTGCGAGAGGGCTGTACAAGCAATTATCACACGCACGGCACAGCGGACACACCAGGAACCGCGGTGTTGGCCGACGAATGGCGCTAGCTGCGCAACATTTGTGCACCGCCGCCGTCAGTGTCAGCCAGTTTGCCGTGGCATACGGACCTCCATCGCAGTCTTTAACACTGGTAGCATGCCGCAACAGCGTGGACGTGAACCATATGTGCAGTTGACGGACTTTGAGCGAGGGCGTATAGTGGGCACGCGGGAGGCCGGGTGGACGTACCGCCGAATTGCTCAACACGTGGGGCGTGAGGTCTCCACAGTACATCGATGTTGTCGCCAGTGGTCGGCGGAAAGTGGACGTGCCCGTCGACCTGGGACCAGACCGCAGCGACGCACAGATGCACGCCAAGACCGTAGGATCCTACGCAGTGCCGTAGGGGACCGCACCGCCACTTCCCAGCAAATTAGGGACACTGTTGCTCCTGGGGTATCGGCGAGGACCATTCTCAACCGTCTCCATGAAGCTGGGCTACGGTCCCGCACACTGTTAGACCGTCTTCCGCTCACGCCCCAACATCGTGCAGCCCGCCTCCAGTGGTGTCGCGACAGGCGTGAATGGAGGGACGAATGGAGACGTGTCGTCTTCAGCGATGAGAGTCGCTTCTGCCTTGGTGCCAATGATGGTCGTATGCGTGTTTGGCGCCGTGCAGGTGAGCGCCACAATCAGGACTGCATACGACCGAGGCACACAGGGCCAACACCCGGCATCATGGTGTGGGGAGCGATCTCCTACACTGGCCGTACAACTATGGTGATCGTCGAGGGGACACTGAATAGTGCACGGTACATCCAAACCGTCATCGAACCCATCGTTCTACCATTCCTAGACCGGTAAGGGAACTTGCTGTTCCAACAGGACAATGCACGTCCGCATGTATCCCGTGCCACCCAACGTGCTCTGGAAGGTGTAAGTCAACTACCCTGGCCAGCAAGATCTCCGGATCTGTCCCCCATTGAGCATGTTTGGGACTGGATGAAGCGTCGTCTCACGCGGTCTGCACGTCCAGCACGAACGCTGGTCCAACTGAGGCGCCAGGTGGAAATGGTATGGCAAGCCGTTCCACAGGACTACATCCAGCATCTCTACGATCGTCTCCATGGGAGAATAGCAGCCTGCATTGCTGCGAAAGGTGGATATACACTGTACTAGTGCCGACATTGTGCATGCTCTGTTGCCTGTGTCTAGGTGCCTGTGGTTCTGTCAGTGTGATCATGTGATGTATCTGACCCCAGGAATGTGTCAATAAAGTTCCCTCTTCCTGGGACAATGAATTCACGGTGTTCTTATTTCAATTTCCAGGAGTGTATTTACCTATGAAATTTGTTATTAATAACCCATCCCAATTCAAAAATAACAGCAAAGTGCATAGGTATAACACTAGAAGAACAGATGATCTTCACTATTCTTGATTAAATCTCACTTTGGCACAGAAATTATGCTGCCACAAAAATCTTTGGTCATTTACCAATTAGCATTAAAGGTCTGGCAGATAGCAAACCAACATTTAAAAGCAAATTAAAAGAATCTGTGGATGACAACTCCTTCTACTCAATAGATGAATTTTTATGTGTGAAGTATTAACTATAAAAACATTTAATTAATTATTTTGTATAAAGAAAACTTATGTTCAAGTGACACAGTCCACATCATTGCGAAATGTCGTACTCATCATCTATGGAATAAGTATTAATGTATATATGTACATATGTATGTTGGTACGGTGGAACTCATTCGCCATTCGTTTTCACCGAATAAACTCCACGTGTTTTTAACTAATCGCAACGAAGCATGTGAAACTGAAAACTTGTGTATTTGTTAATGGAATGTAACACTTCTTGAGCAATAAGACTGTCAACTCTCTTTGGTTTAATAATTCGTTGTTATGCGAACTGTATCATTAATAATAATTATCACATCTACTCTATCTTTCAAGTGTTTCTGCAGGTACATGTTAGACATTTACATACCTTTTAAGCATTTTAACTTATGATTGTCATACGTGATTGTAATTTTAGGTTTGAAATAGCTGTGGAATACGCACAGTAGTAATTATATTTAATAAGACATTCATTTCTTATGTTTATCGTCATCCAGTGAGAAATTACTTTATAGTGTAAAAGCGGTTGCCCAACAGATACTATTTTAATTTTTTCTGAAATTATTGTCGTTATTACTTATAACTTTCACATCACAGGTCATACGCTTCTATGAGTCCATCTTGTGCAAGATTAAGAGTTTCCTTGCGCCAACAAGAACCAGGCTCCACTTAACAGCAGCTGGCTATTTCGACAGAACCTGCAGCACGAATTTCTTTCCTTCGATACGCAAGAAGTAATAGGACGATCGTAGCTAATAGTGGGACTGTAGCCTCTCCTTGCGAGACGTGTCTGCCGCATTGTAGTTTAAATGTGTGTTCCGCATAACAAAATACACAGAAACCTTGTCAGAAGGTCAGTATGTAAAGAGTTATGTAACAGAAGATTGTAGCGCAGATCACGATGTCATTCATAAAGTCACTGTTTACGCAATCGGCGAGGAGGAAAACGAAAAAAATGACGCAGCTTTTATGCAATCGGAGTTTACATTAGATAACGTCCGTAAGATAAGAGGTTACTGATATATCTTTGTATCAGAAAGTTGATAAACGGAAAGTACGTTTTTGCGAGGCGTATTGTCGTTAATTATCTGGCAGTAGCGGTAAAACCAAAGAATCTACAAGAGCTAATAATAAATTTACAGCCGCAGGCAATAAGATAACATCTAGCTGTGAAACAAAGGAATAGGATGATTTTATGGACCCATCTATCACGTGCGATAGAGGCGGAACATTTCCGAGAAATACTGGAGAAGGTTTTGTGTAAATTTTTAAGTCGTAGATGAATTTTTAGATATGAAATAGTAACTACCAAAAATATTTAATTGACCATTTTGTGTAAAGAAAACTAATGTTAAAGTGACACAGTCCACATCATTGCGAAATGTCGTATTCATGATATGGGAGATGGCTTGTGTTTTACAACATATGAAATATTAATTCACTTTATTAATTGAACGGGAGAAAAATTTACTTAACTTGATATAATCCCTTGCGACAGGAGTGTGATAATTTACAACTGTCGTTGACTGTTAAAGCATCACTTGGTGTACTAATTAATAAACTCTTATTTCGTGAAGTACAATGTTCTACATTTACAGAAGAACATTTCCATCTGGGATTTGAATAATTTTTTAGTCCTACTCGAGGATACTGACTGCATCAGCTGAGGCCACGAACAGGGGCAGAGCGCATTCGTCCTGGGTTCTAGAGGGCCTACAGCTGTACATTTCTTTTCCCATTCTAGAAAGTGTGGAGGAGTCGGACCACATCGAAGCTCCATGTTCAGCATCTTTAAGACCCCGACTGTCGCCAACGAATAATTTCGATGTGGGCAGCATGTGAGAGGCGAGTCGGATTATGTACGATACTTGGTTGGTTGCTCGAATGTGCTAAACTAGTGATCCAATTTATACTGATCTTCTACGGAAGGGAGATGGCAGCAATGATCTATCAAAAGTGGTAATTCTACTTTGCACCGCTTTACGACGTGGATGACCGGCCACTGGTGCAAGAAGCTCACATCGATCAGAAAAGGGTAAAGGTGCTCCCCTAGTTTAGTCCTTCTTTCACCCTACGAAGTTTCGTCCGTGTCAGATAGCGACTTGTAAGGTTCATTGGAGGAATCCTGTTCATCAAAGGTAGTAGCTTGCAAAACACTCGTTCGACCAGTACTTGAAAATTGCTCGTCAGTACAGGGTCTGTACCACATAGGACTGATAAAGGAAATAGGGAAACTACAAAGAAGAGCAGCATGTTTGGTTGCAAGCTCTTCTAGTAAGTGCGAGAGCATCACAGAAACGCTCAGCAAAGTCCAGTGGCAGACGCTGCAGGGGAGGCATTCTGCATACTGTGTGCTCTCACGTTAAAATTTCGAGAGCGTACATTCCAAGGAGAGTCAGCCTACATACTTCTTCCTCTTAAGTATATCTCGTGAAAAGTCCAATATGATAAAATTAGAGAGAGTCAACCCAACATGGAGGCCTACCAGCAATCGTTCTTCCTGTGAACCACACACAGCCAAAGCAGGAATTGTGCAAAGTGACACTGGTATAGAGATGGGTAGACTGCTCCTGAACTAATTCAAAGAGCCAGATCCTTCTAAGGAGTGATGTGTCACTCGTGGCTGTAATGAGTGGAATGCAAATTCTGCAGTAGGGTGCTACAACAGCACCCCAAGCCACATCTTTGAGGAAACGTTTCCTAAGCTACAAAAAAATTGTGTTACAGACAATGTGGATTTGCCTACATTGTTAGTACATGAAGCTTTTCTCATCCATTAACACAACAGAAAATAAAGAAATCCCTGTTTCTTTTTTTTTCAATTTATTGGCTGTCTGATCATATCCATTCAGCCATATCAATAGTATTGCCAATTATGACAGTAAAAGAGTGAGCTCAAGCAATGCTCAGTCCTCAACCTATCGAGATGATGCAGTGGTTTGCAAAATGGACTCATATTCGGGAGGACGATGGTTCAGACTCATGTCTGGCCATCCTGGTTTAGGTTTCCAGTGATTTGCCTAAATTGCTCGAGGCAAATGCTGGGATGGTTCCTTTCAAAAGGCACAGCTGATTTCATTCCCCATCCTTCCCTCATCGGATGGGACCTCGGTGTTTGGTCCCCTTCCCCAAATCAGGCAACCAACCAACCAGTCCCCAAGTGAAAAAACGTCGACCCACCTTAGAACTGAACCTGGGTCTGTTCACTTAGTAATCCGCCGCACTGACCATGCTGCTACTGAAGATCACGAGATATTAGTGCTGTAGAATGGTACATTAATGTAGAGAACGCTTCCAGCATCATGTTTCCACACTTAATTTGAAAAGAAAACCTCAAATTTCAGAAGCACAATAAACGTTTACATACTTTTGAATGAGTTGCTACTTCTTATTTTTTGGCTTAGCATCGCACTCTGAATGTTTTGTCAGTGATTGTATAAGCTGCAGTCTTCAGCCACCATGTGGCAGGAGCATATAACAAAGTAAGCTAGGCATTACTCACCTCGCAATAGCTCAGCACTCACACCACTCCCTTCTATCGGACCATAAGACATCCACTAGCTCACTGTTCTGCACCACTCTCAGAGATTGGATCATAAGGTAGCTCACTGCTCCCAGCTATTCTCAGGAGACAGATCACAAGGTAGCTCACTAGCTCACTTCTCCCTATTGCTCTTACAGATCGGATTGCAAGGTAGCTCACTGCTCCCCACCACTCTCATGGATGAGATCACATGGGGCAGACCACGTGGCGACTTGAGGCATCACTTTCTTCTCTGTGCTCTTGGCAGAATGATGCAGCTTGCCACTCGCTTTCCTGACTGAACACCTGCCCATCTGAGTTCAGCTTTTTATAAAAATAATGGTATATGCAACACAAAATTATTTTAACATACATGATAGTCCATGTACACAGGTTATATCAGGAGGAATGGTCAATATTCAGGGATATGACACGAATGCTCATTTGAATCAAGAAACTAAATATGGACATATGCCCTACTCTAAAGTGTTGAGATGGAACATATTTAAAGTTACTTTTGTTCGTTTTTCTTGAATAACTCAAAATCCTTGGCCTGTAGCGAAAATGTGTCTCAATACAAAATTAAACTGCATTAAATTTCCTTTGAAAAGGTCCGATTAATTTTTTTCTCTGGGACTTTATAGTTTACTCGAAGAGAGAGAGAGAAAATAATGAAAACTTGCGTCACGACATGAGCTGAGATGTAGGTAGCTTTTGTAAGCCAATTTGAGGTAGTTTCCTGACTTGATAGCCTAGATGTCCTATATCAAATTATTCGTCTCGACTTCGTCTGCACTACGTGGTATGTTGTAAACAATGACAATACACTGAATAACGAAGAAAATAAATAACAATGTACATTAAATATGTTCTATCTTGGAAACTATTCAAAATAGCGCACATGTCCATTTGAACTTTTATGCTTTATTTGATTATTCCTGTCATCTGTGACTATTGACAGTTTATACTGGGACAACCTGTACATTACGTTTAATTATTCATTTAACCTGGAATGAATATAATGTATTGGGCTGACGCTAGGTACGAATTTCTTTGCTTGTGGATTTCGTTTCAAATACATGTACGAGCTTGTGACTACAGGTTGGAATATGGTTAGGTGCAAGCTGAAATACTGTTACGTTTGAAGAAGAAACTACACTTGAATTTAAGAGAGAAGGGGCAGAATATTTATGTGTTAGTAGTATTATTTATATGCTCCTAAATCGAACTGAATTTTGAAAAGTCAGTTCTGAAAAAGGCTATTCCACCTACTTTGAGAGGTCAATAGAGGACGCAGATTAGGCAAACTTTGTTAAGGAGTTTGATATTTACGAAAATATATTCGACTTGTTTATCTTCATTACTACTGGATGGGAGCAACACGGTCGACAATAAGTCAAACCGTTTGTATACCACTACTCCATCTCCTCATGTGTTACTTCTGTGGTGTCTTTTAGGACAGTGGAGTCTACATTTACAGAATTGGAGAGCATGCTTGGCTTGAGCCACGTGTCCATGTCTGATAGAAGAAATACATGGATGTCAGTATTTTGAAATATATGGCGGGATTCGTCGAAATGAGTTGAAAGTGATGGCCAACTACGTTCAACAGTAACAGTGCACACAGGCTGGTACAACTAGTGACAAGTTGACAAGTTTGTAGCTGCTGAAGCACAGGCTTTTAGAGTTTATTTGCAATGCTTTTTTCCAGTCTTCATCCGTACCGTTATCCTGCAATCTCTTCTTCACACGCTATGTAACTCAAATTCGGATATCACGTTACTCAAATTTTATACCTTTCACCAGGGAAATCCTCGGGTTTTGTAAGTTTGGTCTTCGCGAGTTCTTCAATCACTATGACTGTTTCAGACTTTTTCGCATATGATAAACTTCAGTATTGTAGGTCTGGGTTTCACGGTTCATAACGTCTTACACCCTGTTCTGTAATTTATGATTATAGAATGTGCTGCATGTATATCAATTTTCACTTTAAGCTTTTTAAGCAATTCGAAATGTCTATGTTAATAGTAAATAATTTAATTTTTTCGGCGTACTTCTCAGTGTTGCACAGCAATACATCAACCACACTGCCTTCGACTGGTGGAATAACGAGCGATGTGCGGTACCATTTGACGAAAATGGGAGAAAAACGAAAATATCGCTACTATCAGCAGGTAATTTCCATGGCTTGTGGCTCATCAAGCTTGAAGGGACATCTATAATCGAAATATCCTATAGTATCTCTGGAACGAAGTGAGTCAGAAATTCGAGAAATCATTTCTCATGAACCATCCTCATTTTCGTCTGCTTCCATCTCGGGTGAAGGTATCCTCTCAGAATGACAAATTGAGTAACAACCAATAAGAAATGTTTTCATATTATAAAGCCGCTCACATTAAATAAAAATATGGTATTAGGTGTACACCTTTTAAAAGTGATTTGCAGACAATACCATCTTTTCTCTGCAGTTGAGCCCAAATTTTAGGTCTGCCTTATGTCTGATACATGGTCAAGTGTCAATAATATTAGTTTCTATGTCCTCTCGCACATTTCCTAGATGAAAAGAGTGAACTGAACTCATACCTTTTACAATTCTCAAAATTCGAAGACAGACGCACTGTAAAAAACATCTCACACGGGGTAAAGTCTGTTACTGCCAAATACATTATCGATTTTAAAATCACCTCCATAATAAGCGACAATGCGTCAAATATGAAATTAACTGCCATGCTTCTCAAACTTCCACATATTCCTTGCTTTTCACAATCTTTAAACCTCACTGTGCGACAATCAATTCAGAAGTCCATACAGAAAACCGTTAACGAGGTCAAAAGAGTTATGTTTTCGAAGGAGAGACTCTTTGTTTTAAGCAAACTTGCTGGAATACAATAAAATTTAAAAAAAATGATCGATGAAACTTCAACAATATGTCCCAAGCAGCTAGAATTCTACTTTCTTTATGTTACGAAGATTTGTTTTAAAATAAAGATTCCATAATTCCTTGCATTGCTATTTTAGATGGAAAAATCGATGACCTGATACTTAAAAGATACAGATTGGGAGAAAATACAATAGGCGTGCCAGATTTTGAAAAGTTTTCGATGAGGTTACCAAAGAGGTGTACTCAGCGAATACAGTCTCACTTTCAAAAATGAAAATGTTGCCAAGATTAATGGAATGGCAACTGAAATCTTTTTAAGGTAAAAATAAAGAATGTCCTCACGGAATATTCATTGGTTCATAATTTCCTTAAAGGGTTATCGGAGCGGTTTGTGATTATCTCCAGGAATGAATTGATTGATCAGGAAACATTACTGAATCCACCCACCTCCTCCCCCCCCCCCCCCCCCTCCCTCGATTCAAAAGGCAAGGATTTTCAGCAGACAAAGCATTGGTTGTTCACGAACTACCATCGTAATGCATGAGACTTCTTCATCCTGTAAGAACTTTGATGAAACTATTGATTAGCTTCAAGCTAGTCACGGCCCAGAAAGTGCAGAAATTGTCTAATTGGACAGATATTTATCGGAGGGGTATCTGATTAGAAATAGCGATCCTTTAAACTAGTGAAAAACAAGAAAATTGCTGTGGCCAACGCTATATCAATTGCTTTTAAAAGTGTTATGAATCACAGCAATACAAGTGCGCTGTGAATGAATGTTTCTAAAAGCAGGACAAAAATGCGCTGAGAAGTGAAACAGATTCACGCCGCCTAAAATGGGTCAAATTTTATTTGGATATGACACTGTTGATTAATTTCTTTTTTTGGGTACATATATGATAATTCTGAAGACTGTAAATGCCGACTGCAGATACACTTTAATTCCAGTTATATTATGATTCTTATATTGTATTTTTTCCAAAAGTATCAACATATAACAAGAATCAGTCATTCTTAAAAATTTTCCACTTCATAAAACATATTTAGGATTTTGTTGTAAGACATATAATTTTTGTAGCAGATGGAATTTAAAGCTTTTATATCTCATAATTACTAGAGACATAACGCAAAATTATTACTCCTCTTTATATATTCTTTCAAAATAGAACCAGTCAGATAAAAATACAGGTTTAGTGACCTGAGTTAAAAAGGCAATGTGCCTTCCTTTCAATTATTTTGTGGATGTTAAGCTATAAAAAAGAACTAGTTCATTCCAGTGAGCGACCAGTTCCGATCTGATCTCTGAAAAGAACAGTTTGGCCCATCTCTGCACATGTACACGAAGTACCCTCCGCCACACACAGTAAGGTGACTTGTGGAATATATATGTAGCTGTAGATGAAGATGTAGATGTAAATGTAAATGTTGTTTTGTGTTATTCTGTCCCTATCACTACCTCAATATCTTAATCTAATTGTGAGGTAAGATGTTAACCTGTCTAATACACCTGTTTTTATTACGTTTCTGATGCGAAGGTGGAAGAAAAGTGTGGTATTTATGTAGACGGGTAAGGAAAACTGTCTAAAATTACATCCAAGACGGTCGGTTTGCAATAATAATGATTTTTAATCTAGACGGTCACTCGAAAGGACTTACAAGCTAACACCTTATGCGCTCTCTTTTATCGGAAATACATTCACGGGACGATAAGCATGTTTTTCAGTGCATGTACTTTGAATCTCTCGAGATAACGGCGTTAGCGAAGTTGTCACCTCACCTCAGAAGCTATTATCTCACCTCTGGTTCTGATACAAGTTCTTCGTATTCAGATCCCATACATAGCACAGCTTACGTCATTTGGAACTGCCAAATATGTTCGCATGAATGGCCTCAAATCGGGTGCCAGAAAAGATGTTAAAGTTGGAGGTGGTTATTTTTCCTGTCTTTTTCATGTACCGTCAAGTTTGACTTCGGATATCAAGTACAGGCTCTGACAATTGATTTACTTTATTTTGTTTCTTCCAACGCATATTCTACAAACGAGCCCTTAATATGTGAACAGTGCTGCACGACGAACGGTGAGTTATTAGCCATGATCTGTTCGATTAGTCACTCCAACATCTACTCTGGCGATTCACTAAAAGCATATAAAATGTTAGCACATATGCACAGGTTTGTAGTTTAGTTCCTCTTCATCACGGGATCTGCGCCCTTACCATTGCAACAATTCCACGGAAACAGCGAAGGCATGTTGAGGAGGAACTCATTATCCATTCGTCCCATCTTCACCGAAAAAAGCCCCACGTGCTTTTAACAAATCGGAACAAAGCATGTAAACTGTAAACTTTTGTATTTGTTCATGAAATGCAACGCTTCTTGAGCAATAAGACTGTCAGCTCAATTTAATTTAATAATTCGTTGTGAAATGAACTGTATCATTAATTATAATTATCACACCCATCTTTCAAGTGTTTCTCTAGGAACTTTCTAGGCATTTACATACCTTTCAATCAATTTAACGTACGACTATCATAAGTGATTGTAATTTAGGCTTGAAATAGCTGCGAATTCGCGCGGTAATAATTATATTTAATGAGACATTCATCCCTTATATTTAATGTGACCCAGTGGGAAATAACTTTATAGCATAAAAGCGGTTGGCGAGCAGATACTATTTTAATTTATTTCTGGAATTATTGACGTTTCTTCTTGGGCCTTTCACATCACTGGTCATAGACCTTCCATGGTTACACCTTGTGCGTAAGACAGAGTTCCCTTGCGCCAGCAAGTACCAGGCTCCGCCTAATAACAGCTAGAGAAGTCTATTTCGGCACAAACTACAGCACGAATTTCTTTCTTTCGATATGCGAGGCGTATGAGGACGATCGTCACTAATTAGTGGGCGGTGTCCTCTGCTTGAGAGATACGTCTGCCGCGGTTTGTTTTGTCATAACAAAGAATAACAAACACTATCAGAAAATTAGTATGTAAAAAGTTATTCCAAAGAAGATTGCACTACGAATCGCAGTGTGGTTTGTAATAACACTGCTCGCGCAACCAGCGAGGAGGAAAACGAAAAACAATGATGTAGCTTTTATTCAATCAAAGTTTACATTATGTAACGTCCGTATGATAACAGTTTACTGGTATGTCACGCTAATCAGAAAGTTGATAAATGGAAAGAACGTTTTTGAGACGCATGTTGTCTTCAATTAGCAGATAAGTGATCCAAGTTCCCACTTAACTGGCAGCGGTAAAACCAAAGACTCTACAAGAGCTAAGATTAAACTTACAGCAGCAAATAATAAGATTACATCTAGCTATGTACGAACAGAATGCGAATGAGATGAACTTGGTCGGAGGTAAGTGCTGTGATGATTTTATAGATCCATCCCTCACATGCGGTAGAGGTGTAACATTTCAGGGGGAAACTGGAGAAGGTAGTGTGTAAACTGGGATGTTATGGCCAGACAAAACTTCAATTGTCAGGCTTACTTCACTGTAAGTATCTGTATCTACATCAACGTGATTACTCTGCTATTTACAATAAAGTCCCTGGCAGAGGGTTCAATGAACCACCCTCTAGCTGTCTCTCTACCGTTCCACTCTCGAACGGCACGCGGGAAAAAGGAGCACTTAAATTTTTCTGTGCGAACCCTCATTTCTCTTATTTTATCGTGATGATCATTTCTCCCTTTGTAGATGGGTGCCAACAGAACGTTTTCGCAACCGCAAGAGAAAACTAGTCATTGAAATTTCATGAGAAGATCCTATCACAACGAAAAACGCCTTTGTTTTTAATGATTGACACTCCTATTCACATATCATGTCTATGGCACTATCTCTCCTATTTTCCGATGATAGAAAGCGAGCTGTCCTTCTTTGTACTTCTTCGATGTCATTCGTCAGTCCCACCTGATGCGGATCCCACACGGCACAGCAATACTCCAGAATAGGGCGGACAAGCGTGGTGTAAGCAGTCTCTTTAGTAGACCTGTTGCACCTTCTAAGTGTTCTGCCAATAAATCGCCTTTAGTGGCTATGTCATTAGTGACTTCACCGTTGATATCACGCAGTGAAAGTATTGATTGCGTCTTGCCACTGGTGTACTTTATGTATGACCAGAATCTCTTCGAGTTTTCTGTCAGATTTCGAGACAGCATTTCGTTGTGGAAATTATGAAAAGCATCTCGCATTGAAGTACGCGCTATGTTTCGAAATTCCGCAAAACTTTGCCAGTCTTGGAGATTTTGCGTTCTTTTAAATTTGGCATGCTTTTTTCGCTGCTTCTGCAACAGCGGCCTGGCCCGTTTTTTGTACCACGGGGGATCAGTACCATCACTTATTCATTTATGCGGTATAGATCTCTCAATTATTGTCGATACTATCTCTTTGAAATCATTCCACAACTTTTCTACGTTTAGCATGATCAGACCGAAAGGAGTGAAGACTGTCTCTTAAAAAGGCATTAAGAGCATTTTTATCAGCTTTCTTAAACAGATATATTCTGCATTTCTTTTTTATGGTTGTAGGTGCTACGGTATTCAGCCTAGCAGCAACTGCCTTATGGTCGCTAGTCCCTGTATTCGTCACGATACTCACTATTTCTCCAGGATTATTTGTCGCTAAGAAGTCAAGTATGCTTTCGCAACCACGCTTCGAGTGGACTCATGAACTAATTATTCAAAATAATTTTCTGAGAAAGCATATAGTACAATTTAGGATGACGTTCTATGCCAGCCGCCGGCTTTAAACGTATAATTTATTCAACATATCGAGGGTAGATTGAAGTCACCATCGACTATAATTGTATGAGTGAGGTACACATTTGAAATGAGACTCGAGTTTTCTTTGAACTGTTCAGCAACTATATCTTCTGAGTAGAGGGGGGCGGGAGGTCGGTAAAACGATCCAATTAATAGTTTAATCTTATTGTCAGGTATAACCTCTACCCATACTATTTCGCAGGATCTATCTAATTTAATTTCACTACAAGGCAAACTTCTTCTGGCAGCAATAAATACTCCACCACCGAAAAGCAGCGACGTGCCACTGGGTGGGGAATTTCTTTCAAACTGCGTGACCGCCCGTGGAACATAAATTGCACAATAACTTGCGAGGCTGTGACAGTAGCAGTGGCAGTGGCAACACGCCGGAAATCAAGAGGAAAATTATGAAGACTTTCAAAATCCTAAGGTTCGGTTTGAAAACTTGATTCGTCAGACGATTCAAACATTCGTCAGTACCGAGTGGCAACCAAGGCAACATACCGGCATTCAGAACTTCAAATGTTGAGCAGTGCGCTTGTACAACAGCTCTGACTGATAATTAGACAATTTTTGCTGTCTGAGGTGGGACAGGCTTGGCGGGATAGAGCAAGACTGTCAAAGGCCAATGACCTGAAAGTAAATAGAACTTCCGATTGTACAAATACTGGTGGAATTTCGTAACACCATATATAATGGCGGGAGCCCCTTTTCGAGCTGACTGAAGCCGCATTGCACTTTGTTAAGAGTTTTTGTGACAAGAGGAAAAGGTCTGTCACAAGAACTATCTTACGGGATACCACAACCCCGACCCCGTAGGAAGATGCATCCACTGCTAACATAATAGGCTAATTGGGTCCAAATGAACCATACATATGTGACATTACAATGTGTCTTTCAATTGTTGAAATACTTTTTGATATTCTTTGCACCACATCAAAAGGAACATTTTCCCGGTGAAGCCAGCTAATCGGAGCATCAATTTGGGCGGCATTTCGAATAAATCTGATATAATAGGTAAGCTTCCCCATGACTGACTGAAGCTCCTTAACGTTACTGGACTCTGGTAGATCTATAACAGCAGCCAAGTGTGAAGTACTTCGACATACGCCTTGTGCAATAATTACGTGATCCTTAGTTCAATTCTTCCTGGAAAAAGGCGCACTTTCCTTGTTTTTTAAGCCAGTAAGAGAGAGAACTTTAAAAAAAAACTGTATAAATTTGCTAAATGTGCAGCAGGCATATGACCCGCGATGACAATATCGGCTAAATAGTTTCTACAAGAAGGGATTTTCGCTATTAACTGTTCCATGAACCGTTGAAAAATTCAAATGTTAGTACTTGAAACTGGAACAAACGTAAGTGAGTGCTTATCGCAAAGTAATGCTTGAACTGTTTGTCATGCCTCTCGCAAGTCTACTTTCGAAATATATCTGCCCTGTCCTAGTCTGCCCGTCAATTTCTCTGGCCATGGAAGAGGAAACAAATCCACTACAGTTTGTAGGAGTACAGTTGTCTTAAAAGTCCACACACAAACGTAAATCACCTGAAGGCTGCTTCCGAATGATCAAGGGTGATGCCCATCAGCTTGCAGGAAAGGGGTGGATGACCCCACTGTATTTTCATCTTCTCAATTCATGAGAAACATGCTCATGTATTGCATGGAGGACAGGTCACGTGCAGAAAAATCGTGACTGAGAATTGTCCTTCACAGTTATGTGTGCTTCAAAGTCTTTAGCCTTTCCTATACATGATTCAAATCGTTCTTGTACTTACTAAAGACAGAAATGCATGACACATAGAAACACTAATTTGTAACACATTGTTTCGAATGCACCGACTGAATGAATCAAATAAATCTAACCCAAATATGTATGCACAGTTTTTGGAATTGAGTACTAAAAAAGAAATACACTGTGTCACACCCAAAAAGTTTGATGGCAAACTACACACGCTACGGAATAGAATTTCATATCAATTGTGGGCAGACAAAATAGAAATAGGCTGCTTTAGCGGCAGGCTACTGATTCCGTCGTAAGTGTCTTTATTTAACAGAGAAACAGAAGCACCAGTGTCCAACTGTAACATAATTGTCTTTTGTTCCACTTTCAAATGAACAAGTAGGTTGTTCATCTATTGATGTATCGCAGTGAAAGAGCTCCACAATGGAGGAGTGCTTGATTCAGCTCATGCCTGAGTGAGTGACGTGGCCCGTACAGTATGCACAACGTAGCTGTGGCCAACATTCGCTTACACAACAGTGGCTGTAACCCTCACTTTGACTACCGCGTAAACCCATGAAATGAAAGTGACCTTCGCATCCACATTGAAAGCAACTAGCGTTACGACAAGCACAATCTTTCTGATTCTGCCTCGAAAAGCACTCAGGGCATGATTTTCTCCCATTGTGTTGTAACACACGCCATGTCCCATGAGACTGAAAGTTTTTACTATTTGTCCGAGCTCTATTCTTAATTACAAGAACACTGTTTTGTACATCAGTCTGTCTGTTGCACTACAAACAACTGAAATGCGTGGAGCCTCCAAATAAACCTTTGTTGAATCCGCTAAAGACAGGAACTGTTTTTAAATCACAGCTTGGCAGTTTTAAAATAGCAGCGCGAATACTTGCGTCGAATACATTCTGTGTGATACCATCACGTAACATGACTCGACTACAGTTAATTCCAGATCAGCATTTAAACTTGCAATGCCTGGTAGGACTTCTGCTTTCCACTGTTTGACTGTTTGAACAAACTGCTGCAGACGAAAAAATTTAAAATGTGCAGCTGCAACATGGATTTGACTATCAAAATGATCATCCATCAGTTTCGTATGATCTTCCTTCATGACTTCCTGGGGAACAGAGTTAGCACAATCTGCACAGAGATGATACACATCGGGATCAATAATGGACGAAAAGTAAGCGTTGCACTCCATTACCCATTATTCTGCAGGCAGAGAGATGGTATACAATTGCGCCCAATAGTTCGAGCATTCTTCGTGTTGGCTATGGTATGAGAAAAACTCTGGAGTAGGTATCGGCAGCGGTGTCCCTTATTCCTGTAGTAGTAATGTCAGTTGGCTGTCAGTGAGCAGCTGGCGTTCGGCCTGCTGCACCTGAAACTGTGCAAGATCGGTTAGAGACATTTCCGTGAAAGGTAAAACATGGTGAAATACAGTAAGACACACACTACTATAGCAGAAAAAAACAGGGCGACACCCAGAAAAATGTGCGCAACTCGTACACAGAGGAGGCAGCAGGCGTGAAAGATGGGTAGGATAAGCCCTAACTCTCGTTGCCATTTGTTTGACCAGACGAAACGACAATCACCCGGTCAGAACTAAAGGTTGTTGGATTGCTCTTGGAGAAAACTCACTGGACTATAACGTATGAAATTATAAGAATGATGAAAATATTTACTTAACTTGATACAATTCTTTATCACAGGAGTGCTTTACAAATGTCATCAACTATTAAAGCATCGCATGATACACTAATTATCAAACTCTTTTCTTGAAGTACAATGTTCATCACTACCAAAGTACTTTTCCGTCTGAGGCTTGAATAATTCTGTAGTTCTATTAAATTATGTTGACTGCTTAAGGTGAGGTCATGAACTGAGGCAGAGCGCTTGCATGCTGGGCTCTATATTGACCTCTGTGTAAGAAGGAGGGCGTGAATTCTTTAGCTCTCCCATTCGTTCTTGAGGATTACAGCGAGACACCAGTGATGTTTGTGGAACTGATGCACGTTGCCAACTGTGGTGTGGCGTAGATACCATAGAGGAGATTTCAACTTATTAGTTACACACTGGGAGATTCGAATAATTAGTGCTGGTTGTAGGAACGGGGAATCGTCTAAAATTGTTCTAAATGCCATATCCAAATTATACCTCGAGCACTTAATCGCAGAACCTATTGGAGAGATCTCCTGGATACAAACAGGCAAGAAATTTTTGAATCAGTTAGCGTAGAGCAGGCGATGAGTAGCAATAAAGTCGTTATGACATCGATTACTACAGGTGTAAATGGAAATGTAAAAAAAAGGTAGCAAAATACTTCTACTTAGTTTGCAAAACCCCGGTGGTGGTTATATTTCCAACCCTGCAAAACTAAGTGAAGACAAACCTCTTCTTTGAGATGTAACGCTTACATTTTAATTGTGCGTGAAGTTGATAACACGAAATTTTGCCCTCAGCTCAGACCTTAAGTGGGGAATTTGCGTAAATCTGAATGTGATTGACGCTGTCTGACTCGAATAATTTATCTGCATGTGATACACTATGAATGAAAGCATCTCCCTGAACACTGGTTAACTGCATGTGACTTGATACAATGAAGGTACCAAACAGAAAAAACTGATTAGTTAAACACTTAAATTTGATTTGCAAACACATCAGTTACCGACATACAAATTCAACTATGAAAATCGCGATAATTCTGTATTCAGCCGGCCGTTGTGGCCGAGCGGTTCTAGGCGCTTCCGTCTGGAACCGCACGACCGCTACGGTCGCAGGTTCGAATCCTGCTCGGGCATGGATGTGTGTGATGTCCTTAGGTTAGTTAGGTTTAAGTAGTTCTAAGTTCTAGGGGACTCATGACCTCAGATGTTAAGTCCCATAGCGCTCAGAGCCATTTGAAGCAATTCTGTTTTCAAACTCAAGTGTGAAATTAAGAGGATAGCAGTGTTACTTCCCCATCTATGAATTCACTTCTTGCCCACTTGAAAATTTACACTCAAATAAAGTACGACGAAATTCTCCTCTCTCTAACCCTGCAAATTCTTCGTTGAAACGATGACTGGAAGTAGGTGACTAGCCCCAAAAGTCCACACATTCATAAACGTGCAATGAGATTGAAGCAGGCGATCGTCCTGAATTTCACACGTAGTCCTGTCAAATTAAGAAAAATCTGCCATGAAGCTGGGCAATATTACTTCACAAGCGACAGAAGTGGTATTCAATTCAACAAATGTTGCTTTTCAGCATACCCACAATCATAGAAAATCGGATCATGGGAAAGCACCGAAAAATTTAATTAAAAGTTTCGTATGTTTTTCTAACTGGTTCAGATGGTTCAAATGGCTCTGAGCACTATGGGACTCAACTGCTGTGGTCATCAGTCCCCTAGAACTTAGAACTACCTAAACCTAACTAACCTAAGGACATCACACACATCCATGCCCGAGGCAGGATTCGAACCTGCGACCGTAGCAGTCGCACGGTTCCGGACTGCGCGCCTAGGACCGCGAGATCACCGCGGCCGGCGTTTTTCGAACTATTGATTACTTAGTTTGAAGATATAATATGCCAGTCACGTCACGTGCTGCTATATTAATGACTGGCAAGGACCTAATAGATGCCTTTCCAGATTGTTGGTCATCTCAGGGGAGAGGTCATTCTGATTGGTGTGAAATAATGCAGACTTTATACAAGAACTCAAATTTGCAAGGTAAATGCCAGATGATATCATTTGTTCCGATGCTGGTGCCAATTCCTTCTAGTTTATGGAAAGTGATATCGTTCAGAAGATTTCTCGAGGATCTGTCCTCTAGTATCGTAACATAGGCAATGTTCTTTATAGCATTGTCTGTGACATTATACACTCAAGCTCCAAAGAAAGTGGTAAAGGCATACGTATTCAAATACAGATTTGTGTAACAGGCAGAATATGGCGTTGCAGTCGGCAACGCCTACATAAGACACAAAGTGTCTGGCGCAGTTGTTAGATCGGTTAATGCTGCTACAATGGCAGGTTATCAAGATTCTATGAATTTGAAGGTGGTGTTGTAGTAAGCGCACGAGCGATGGGAGACAGCATATCCGAGATAGCGATGAAGTGGGGATTTCCCTGTACGACCATTTCACTAGTGTGCCTTAAATATCAGGAATCCGACAAAACATAAAATCTCCGACATCGCTGCGGCTGGAAAAAGATCCTGCAAAACACGACCAACGACGGCTGAAGACAATCGTTCAACGTGACAGAAGTTCAACCATTCCGCAAATTGCTGCAGATTTCACTGCTGGGCCATCAACAACTGTGAGCGTGTGAACCATTCAACGAAACATCATCTATATGGGCTTTCCGAGCCGAAGGCCCACTCGTGTACCCTTGACGACTGCAGCACACAAAGCTCTACGCCACGCCTGGGCCCTCAACAGCTAACTAACCTAAGGAGGGATCTGGAACAGCGTAAAAAAAAGGCATTTTCTAGAGACACCATGTAGTCTTCCACAAGCCGGCCATTGTGGCCGAGCAGTTCTAGGCGCGTCAGTCCGGAACCGCGCTGCTGCGGTCGCGGGTTCGAATCCTGCCTCGGGCATGGATGTGTGTGATGTCCTTAGGTTAGTTAGGTTTAAGTAGTTCTAAGTCAAGGGGACTGATGGCCTCAGATGTTAAGTCCCATAGTGCTCAGAACCATTTGAAGTCTTTCAAAAATCATTACACTGTGCTACCAAACATTCCTGCCACACTTTCAACAGATTCTGATAGAATATACGGCAGGAGACATAGAGACTGCAAGAACTGGAATTCGTACAGCCTGGAGACTAAAGTTGGCAACGGCCGTGTAGTCAGAATGTGGTTTTTTGGGTTCACGAAGCTCTCATAGTGACTATAGCACCGACCGGATCCAGTTGAATGGGGGTGGCAATTTTCGACAGCATCAGCCACATTGGGATGTGCCTCCAGGCTGCACAAAATGATAAAATCTGTTCATAATGTGTGGTTTTGTTACAAAATCCTGGCTGTTTTCGGGTTCGGTAGCGTTTAAAAATTTTTGGAACAGAGTTTTGATACTTGATGGAACATGCAACATTCTGAAGCAGTAGCCTTCCATCACTTGTTTAACCTATTAAAAAATTATACCATTGGCTAGGCGAATAACAATAGTCTTCATGACGGGAGAGTAACGTTGGAGACGTGGGCTTTCATTGGTCCTCGTTGATACAGTCCTTCAGACTGGCCTCCGCGTTATTTCGGGAAACTCGAGCAAAGGTGCAAAGGAGAGCAAGTTTTAGAATCACTCAGGTTTCGGCAGCGAATCAGCTACCGCCATTCGACTTGCAGTTTCGGATTATGTTTGGAGATGCAGCTTCGAGATCAGAATCGTTTGGCACTCTTAACTTGAGATTGATTCATATACGTGATTCGACATTCGACAGCTGCTCCAGTTCGCCAACCAGCTCATTATAACGAGTGTAATTTCACGCAGCAATGAGGTGAACCAGAAGCACTGTCACGGGAACGGATGCGTTTTTATGCTTCGCAGAATTAGGGACTTTGATCGATGACGCGTTGTATGTTAATACCATGTCCATGTCTTTCGTGTTCGGTTTTTATGAATGCTTGTTCCCTTCACTTATCATAATCAATGCAATTATCATGACCAAAGCGACTCCACGTTTGTCCATCCTTCCACAGGAGTATCCTTTCCGGCCCAATATTGTGAAGGTAGCTGATTGTACTAATTCTGATTCTGTTGTGCTCTCATCTTCAATCTGTGAGATAATTAGATTTGCGTTTTCATATTCATTGACGTTTCAGATTAAGCCAAAATTTGTCAACAAATCATGTTCTTAACGAATTCCACTTTAATTTCAGTAGATAGAAGCCCCTCTTATACACCCAGAATTATTAATTTTATACAAGTCTGTTTTTCATACAAGTGGTTCATGGTGTGGGTTCCTGTAGTCATGTCCTAGTTCATGAACCACGGGAAACGTATGAGTGGCCAAGTAAGTGGTCCCGACAGTCGGGATACCAGTTACTTTGGAATAAGGCAGGGCATGTCGGACATATTCCGAGTCGTGGTCACCTTTGTGCTCATACGCCAAAGACTACCAAATCCACCGGTTAGTCCCTCAACCGTTAAGGTAATACCCAATGGGACTCGGGGCAAGTAAGGCTAGCAACCTGCTTCCCTGGTACTTTAAATATGATGCTGGCAACAATCAGAGCAAAATGCCTCGGACCTTTGGAGGTGACGGAGTCCCACCTCTAACTGATAAACCAGGGACTCCTAAGATACGACTTGGCAAACAAATGGTAATGAGATGGGGAGCTATTAATATCAATGGGGGCTACTCTGGGAAGAAGGTAGAGCTGGCAGAGGCTGCAAGTAATATGGGGCTGGACGTTTTAGCTGTTAGTGACATTCGGGTAAGGGATAAGAAAGAAGAGGAAGTGGGAGAATACAAGTTCTACCTGTCAGGAGTCAAAGCAGAAATAGCACAATGGGGTGTAGGGCTTTACATCAGGAAAGAAATGGAACCCAGCGTAGTAGCAATAAGGTATGTTAACGAACGACTGATGTGGTTAGATTTGACAGTGTCTAGCAAGAAAATTAGGATTGTGTCAGTATATTCGCATTGTGAAGGGACAATTCTAGATAAGATGGATTGTTTTTATGAGGCACTCAGTGATGTAGTTGTTAGACTAAAGCACAAGGACAGTGTTCTGCTCATGGGTGATTTTAACGCCAGGATTGGAAATCGAACAGAAGGGTTGTTGTTGTTGTGGTCTTCAGTCCTGAGACTGGTTTGATGTAGATCTCCATGCTACTCTATCCTGTGCAAGCTTCTTCATCTCCCAGTACCTACTGCAACCTACATCCTTCTGAATCTGCTTAGTGTATTCATCTCTTGGTCTCCCTCTACGATTTTTACCCTCCACACTGCCCTCCAATGCTATATTTGTGATCCCTTGATGCCTCAGAACATCTCCTACCAATCGATCCCTTCTTCTGGTCAAGTTGTGCCACAAACTTCTCTTCTCCCCAATCCTATTCAATACCTCCTCATTACTTATGTGATCTACACATCTAATCTTAAGCATTCTTCTGTAGCACCACATTTCGAAAGCTTCTATTCTCTTCTTGTCCAAACTTTTTATCGTCCATGTTTCACTTCCATACATGGCTACACTCCATACCAATACTTTCAGAAATGACTTTCTGACACTTAAATCGATACTCGATGTCAACAAATTTCTCTTCTTCAGAAACGCTTTCCTTGCCATTGCCAGTCTACATTTTATATCCTCTCTACTTCGACCATCTTCAGTTATTTTGCTCCCCAAATAGCAAAACTCCTTTACTACTTTAAGTGTCTCATTTCCTAATCTAATTCCGTCAGCATCACCCGACATAATTCGACTACATTCCATTATCCTCGTTTTGCTTTTGTTGATGTTCATCTTATATCCTCCTTTCAAGACACTGTCCATTCCATTGAACTGCTCTTCCAAGTCCATTGCTGTCTCTGACAGAATTACAATGTCATCGGCAAACCTCGAAGTTTTTATTTCTTCTCCATGGATTTTAATACCTACTCCGAATTTTTCTTTTGTTTCCTTTACTGCTTGCTCAATATACAGATTGAATAACGTCGGGGAGAGGCTACAACCCTGTCTCACTCCCTTCCCAACCACTGCTTCCCTTTCATGCCCCTCGACTCTTAAAACTGCCATCTGGTTTCTGTACAATTTGTAAATAGCCTTTCGCTCCCTGTATTTTACCCCTGCCACCTTCAGAATTTGAAAGAGAGCATTCCAGTCAACATTGTCAAAAGCTTTCTCTAAGTCTACAAATGCTAGAATCGTAGGTTTGCCTTGTTTCGACTTAGGTCTTTCAGTGCTCTGTCAAACTCTTCACGGAGTATCATATCCCCCATTTCATCTTCATCTACATCCTCTTCTATTTCCATAATATTGTCCTCGAGTACATCGCTCTTGTAAAGACCCTCTATATACTCCTTCCACCTTTCTGCTTTCCCTTCTTTGCTTAGAACTGGTTTTCCATCTGAGCTCTTGATGTTCATACAAGTGGTCCTCTTATCTCCAAAGGTCTCTTTAGTTTTCCTGTAGGCAGTATCTATGTTACCCCTAGTGAGATAAGCCTCTATATCCTTACATTTGTCCTCTAGCCATCCCTGCTTAGCCATTTTGCACTGCCTGTCGATCTCATTTTTGGGACGTTTGTATCCCTTTTTGCCTGCTTCATTTACTGCATTTTTATATTTTCTCCTTTCATCAATTAAATTCAATATTTCTTCTGTTACCCAAGGATTTCTACTAGCCCTCGTCTATTTACCTACTTGATCATCTGCTGCCTTCACTACTTCATCCCTCAAAGCTACCCATTCTTCTTCTGCTGTATTTCTTTCCCCCATTCCTGTCAATTGTTCCCTTATGCTCTCCCTGAAACTCTGTACAACCTCTGGTTCTTTCAGTTTATCCAGGTCCCATCTCCCACTTTTTTGCAGTTTCTTCAGTTTTAATCTACCGGCCATAACCAATAGATTGTGATCAGAGTCCACATCTGCCCCTGGAAATGTCTTACAATTTAAAACCTGGTTCCTAAATCTCTGTCTTACCATTATATAATCTATCTGATACCTTTTAGTATCTCCAGGGTTTTTCCATGTATACAACCTTCTTTCATGATTCTTAAACCAAGTGTTAGCTATGATTAAGTTGTGCTCTGTGCAAAATTCTACCAGGCGGCTTCCTCTTTCATTTCTTAGCCCCAATCCATATTCACCTACTATGTTTTCTTCTCTCCCTTTTCCTACTGATGAATTCCAGTCACCCATGCCTATTAAATTTTCGTCTACCTTCACTATCTGAATAATTTCTTTTATTTCATCATACATTTCTTCAATTTCTTCGTCATCTGCAGAGCCAGTTGGCATATAAACTTGTACTGCTGTAGTAGGTGTGGGCTTTGTATCTATCTTGGCCACAATAATGCGTTCACTATGCTGTTTGTAGTAGCTTACCCGCATTCCTGTTTTCCTATTCATTATTAAACCTACGCCTGCATTACCTCTATTTGATTTTGTGTTTATATACCTGTAGTCACCTGACCAGAAGTCTTGTTCCTCCTGCCACCGAACTTCACTAATTCCCACTATATCTAACTTTAACCTATCCATTTCCCTTTTTAAATTTTCTAACCTACCTGCCCGATTAAGGGATCTGACATTCCACGCTCCGATCCGTAGAACGCCAGTTTTCTTTCTCCTGATAACAACATCCTCTTGAGTAGTCCCCGCCCGGAGATCCGAATGGGGGAGTATTTTACCTCCGGAATATTTTACCCAAGAGGACGCCATCATCATTCAATCATACAGTAAAGCTGCATCCCCTCGGGAAAAATTACGGACGTAGTTTCCCCTTGCTTTCAGCCGTCCGCAGTACCAGCACAGCAAGGTCGTTTTGGTTATTGCTACAGGGCCAGATCAGTCAATCACCCAGACTGTTGTCCTTGCAACTACTGAAAAGGCTGCTGCCCCTCTTCAGAAACCACACGTTTGTCTGGCCTCTCAACAGATACCCCTCCGTTGTGGTTGTACCTACGGTACGGCTATCTGTATCGCTGAGGCACGCAAGCCTCCCCACCAACGGCTAGGTCTATGGTTCATGGGGGGGGGAACAAAAGGGTATGAAAAGATTATGGGTAAATTTGGAGAGAATACGGAAGCCAACAGGAACGGGAAACACCTCTTGCATTTCTGTGCCAGTATGGGCTTAGTAATCATAAACTCCTTTTTTTAAACATAAGAACATTCATCGGTATACTTGAGAAGGCAGGGGAACCAGATCTGTCATTGACTATATAATAACAGATCAGGAATTCAGGAAGGCCGTGAGGGACACACGTTTATTCAGGGGATTCTTTGATGACACTGATCATTATTTAATCTGCAGTGAAATTGGGATTGTGAGGCCGAAAGTGCAGGAGATCTGGTCCATATGTAGGAGCATAAGAGTGGAGAAACTTCAGGATAAGGAAATCAGGTACAAGTACATAACAGCGATCTCAGAAAGGTACCAGTTAGTTGAATGTAGTCAATTACAGTCATTGGAAAAGGAATGGATAAGGTACAGGACACAGTGCTAGAAGTGGCTAAAGAATATCTTGGAACAATAGTGTGTAGAAGTAGTATGAAGCAAACAGCTTGGTGGAATGACACAGTCAAGGCAGCCTGTAAAAGGAAAAAGAAGGCGTACCAAAAATGGCTACATACTAGAACTCAGGTAGACAGAGAAAGTTATGTTGAAGAAAGAAAAAAATCCAAACTGATAACTGCAGCATCCAAGAAGAAATCTTGGGAAGACTTTTGAAACAGGATGGAGACTGTAGCTCAAGCTGCTGGAAAACCATTCTGGAGTAATTAGCAGTCTTCGAAAGGGAGGTAAGAAGGAAATGACAAGTATTTTGGACAGGTCAGGAAAACTGCTGGTGAATTCTGTGGATGCCTTGGGCAGATGGAGGGAATATTTTGAAGAGTTGCTCAATGTAGGTGAAAATACAGTCAGTAACGTTTCAGATTTCGAGGTAGAATGGGATAGGAATGATGATGGAAATAGGATCACATTTGAGGAAGTGGAGAAAATGGTCAATAGATTATAGTGCAATAAAGCAGCTGGGGTGGATGAAATTAAGTCGGAACTCATAAAATACATTGGAAGTCAGGTCTTAAATGGCTACACAGGATAACTGAAATGGCCTGGGAGTCGGGACAGGTTCCATCAGACTGGACAAAAGCACTAACTACATCAATCTTTAAACATGGAAACAGAAAAGATTGTAACAACTACAGAGGTATCTCTTTAATCAGCGTCGTGGGTAAAATCTTCTCAGGTATTGTTGAAAGGAAAGTGCGAGTATTGGTTGAGAACCAATTGGATGCCGTGTTCCTTGATTTCATGAAGGCGTTCTACACACTTTCGCCAAATGAATAAAATACAGTTTCGTGATTGGAGGGAATAATTTCATGTTAATCGACAGGAATCTTCAGACTTAAAAGTAATTTAGGACGGACGCTAAGGAAGGGTTATAGAGCCATTATTTTTCACAATATGCATAAACGACATAGTGAAAAATGTCGAAACCTTCATAATAGAGTTATCGAATTATTCTGCTGTACGCAGAGAAGTTGCAATGCTAAGAGAACTGTAGAAAAATCCAGGAAGTCCTGCAGGGGATCGATGCTTGGTGCAGGGATTGGTAGTTGAACTTCGCCATAATCAAATCCATTATTGTATGATTCTACACTCCTGGAAACTGAAATAAGAACACCGTGAATTCATTGTCCCAGGAAGGGGAAACTTTATTGACACATTCCTGGGGTCAGATGCATCACATGATAACACTGACAGAACCACAGGCCCATAGACACAGGCAACAGAGCATGCACAATGTCGGCACTAGTACAGTGTATATCTTCCTTGCGCAGCAATGCAGGCTGCTATTCTCCCATGGAGACGATCGTAGAGATGCTGGATGTAGTCCTGTGGAACGGCTTGCCATGCCATTTCCACCTGGCGCCTCAGTTGGACCAGCGTTCGTGCTGGACGTGCAGACCGCGTGAGACGACGCTTCATCCAGTCCAAAACATGCTCAATGGGGAACAGATCTGGAGATCTTGCTGGCCAGGGTAGTTGACTTACACCTTCTAGAGCACGTTGGGTGGCACGGGATACATGCGGACGTGCATTGTCCTGTTGGAACAACAAGTTCCCTTGCCGGTCTACGAATGGTAGAACGATGGGTTCGATGACGGTTTGGATGTACCGTGCACTATTCAGTGTCCCCTCGACGATCACCAGAGGTGTACGACCTGTGTAGGAGATCGCTCCCCACACCATGATGCCGGGTGTTGGCCCTGTGTGCCTCGGTCGTATGCAGTCCTGATTGTGGCACTCACCTGCACGGCGCCAAACACGCATACGACCATCATTGGCACCAAGGCAGAAGCGACTCTCATCGCTGATGACGACACGTCTCCATTCGTCCCTCCATCACGCCTGTCGCGACACCACTGGAGGCGGGCTGCACGATGTTGGGGCGTGAGCGGAAGACGGCCTAACGGTGTGCGGGACCGTAGCCCAGCTTCATGGAGACGGTTGCGAATGGTCCTCGCCGATACCCCAGGAGCAACAGTGTCCCTAATTTGCTGGGAAGTGGCGGTGCGGTCCCCTACGGCACTGCGTAGGATCCTACGGTCTTGGCGTGCATGCGTGCGTCGCTGCGGTCCGGTTCCAGGTCGACGGGCACGTGCACGTTCCGCCGACCACTGGCGACAACATCGATGTACTGTGGAGACCTCACGCCCCACGTGTTGAGCAATTCGGCGGTACGTCCACCCGGCCTCCCGCATGCCCACTATGCGCCCTCGCTCAAAGTCCGTCAACTGCACATACGGTTCACGTCCACGCTGTCGCGGCATGCTTCCAGTATTAAAGACTGCGATGGAGCTCCGTATGCCACGGCAAACTGGCTGACACTGACGGCGGCGGTGCACAAATGCTGCGGAGCTAGCGCCATTCGACGGCCAACACCGCGGTTCCTGGTGTGTCCGCTGTGCCGTGCGTGTGATCATTGCTTGTACAGCCCTCTCGCAGTGTCCGGAGCAAGTATGGTGGGTCTGACACACCAGTGTCAATGTGTTCTTTTTTCCATTTCCAGGAGTGTATAACTGCAGAACAGTCACTGGAAGCAGTCTCGTCCTCTAAATACCTGGGAGTAAGCGCACGCATCTACACTACTGGCTATTAAAATTGCTATACCACGAAGATGACGTGCTACAGACGCGAAATTTAACCGACAGGAAGAAGATGCTGGGATATGCAAACGGTTAGCTTTTCAGAGCATTCACACAAGGTTGGCGCCGGTGGCGACACCTACAACGCGCTGACATGAGGAAAGTTTATAACCGATTTCTTATACACAAACAGCAGTCGACCGGCGTTGCCTGGCCAAACGTTGTTGTGATGCCTCGTGTAAGGAGGAGAAATGCGTATCATCATGTTTCCGACTTTAATAAAGGTCGGATTGTAGCCTATCGTGATTGCGGTTTATCGTATCGCGACATTGCTGCTCGCGTTGGTCGAGATCCAATGACTGTTAGCAGAATATAGAATCGGTGGGTTCAGGAGGGTAATATGGAACGCCCTGCTGGATCCCAACGGCCTCGTATCACTAGCAGTCGAGTTGACAGGCATCTTATCCGCATGGCTGTAACGGATCGTGCAGCCACGTCTCGATCCCTGAGTCAACAGACGGGGAAGTTTGCAAGACAACAACCATCTGCACGAACCTTTCGACGACGTTTGCAGCAGCATGGACTAACAGCTCGGAGACCATGGCTGCAGTTACCCTTGACGCTGCATCACAGACAGGAGCGCCTGCGATGGTGTACTCAACGACGAACCTGGGTGCGCGACTGGCAAAACGTCATTTTTTTGGATAAATCCGGGTTCTGTTGACAGCGTCTTGATGGTCGCATCTGTGTTTGGCGATATCGCGGTGAACGCACATTGGAAGCATGTATTCGTTATCGCCATACTGGCGTATCACCCGGCGTGATGGTATGGGATACCATTCGTTACACGTCTCGACCACCTCTCGTTCGCATTGACGGCACTTTATACAGTGGACGTTACATTTCAGATGTTTTACGACCTGAGGCTCTACCCTTCAGTCGATCCCCGCGAAACCCTACATTTCAGCAGGATAATGCACGACCGCAAGTTGCAGGTCCTGTACGGGCCTTTCTGGATGCAGAAAATGTTCTTCTGCTGCCCTGGCTACCACATTCTCCAGATCTCTCACCAACTGAAAACGTCTGGTCAATGGTGGCCGACCAACTGGCTCGTCACAATATGCCAGTCACTACTCTTGATGAACTGTGATATCGTGTGGAAGCTATATACGCCATCCAAGCTCTGTTTGACTCAATGCCCAGGCGTATAAAGGCCGTTATTAGAGCCAGAAGTGGTTGTTCTGGGTAGTGATTTCTCATGATCTATGCACCCAAATTGCGTGAAAATGTAATCACATATCAGTTCTAGTATAATAAATTTGTCCAATGAATACCCGTTTATCATCTGCATTTGTTCTTGTTGTTGCAGTTTTAATGGCCAGTAGTGTATTTAAAGTGGAACTACCATATAAAATTAGTAGCAGTAAAGGCCGATGCCAGACTGGGATTCATTAGAGGAATTTTCAGGAAGGTTAGTTCAAACACGAAGGAGGTTGTTTACAAAACCCTCTTTCGACCGATACTTGTACATTGTTCATCATTCTTCCAGTGCCTGTGTGTATTGAAACATTAAACTGAGTGTATGCTAATAGATTGGCACGTTTCGTCGCCATTTCGTTTACACATCCAACCCCAGTGGCAGGCAGTGCAAGACAGGCGTTGCGTATCACGATGTGGCTTATTATTAAGATTCCGACAGCTCGTTTCTAGAAGGTTCAACCAATACAGTGCTTTCTCATTCGTATACAACGCGGAAAGACCATCAAGATAAAATTGGAGAGATTCGAGCCCATACGGAGGCTCACCAACAATCATTCTTCCCGCGCACCAATCGCGAATGGAACTGGAAAAGGGACAAGTGACGCACGCGCACAAAGTACCCACCGCCACGCACCATAAGATGGGTAGCAGTGTGTAGAGGTAGATACAGAAATTAAACAGAAACCTTACAGTTGATCAGCAAGTGGCGGTACTTCAAAGAGATAGGGACCAGAAGATTTGTGAAAGCCATCTCATATTTTAAATACGAACTCATCTTCGACGGGCGCTTGGCTCAATGTAATAATAAGTTTTTGAAGACTTCAAAAAGTGTGTTAATTATCATAACGTATAAACACTGACCTACATCTTTTAGAGATGTTACAGTTGAAGTTCTCCTAAATGCGTATACCCAAAACTGTTACAAACCCAGAAAAATTATATAATCTATCATATCTCTTGCTGTACAGATGTGATGTTCCACGTTTATTAAGTCTGGCGACAGACCAGTTCCAGTAAACAAATCAATAATTTTTAGTGCTAAAAAATTCATCTTTCATGGTGTTGAACTACCTAGGCGTCCACACACATTTCTCACAATCTACTGCATAGTGCTTGTGGAACGGTACCTTGTGTGGTATTAGCCGCGACCTGTCCTACTCCATTCACGTAAAGGTGTTACTTTGAAAACAGATTAAAGTTTAACGTCCTGTCGACGACGCCTGTAAGGACGAAGGTGACTCGGTCAGGAAAGGACGCCGGCCTTACCCTCTTCGAAGAAACCACCCCACTCCTTAATCAACATAATCAAACCTCAAAAGTCCTAAACTGGCAGGCAGAACAAAAACAGTGGAGATTATTCTTATAGTGAAAATAGCAACATTCAGTTTCTCCGCTTAACCTTGAATGTGATACTCCCAAGATAACTTTCCATCCACCCTGACTTCTAAGAATTTAAAATTGTCGTCTTCAGTGAGTGTTTGACCACCTCCCGACAGTAAAATTCACCTTCGCAAGAATTCCGAGTCAGAAACTGAACACACTGCGTTTTGTTACAGTTAAGCGATAATCTGTTTTCTGCAAGCCTCTTGCTGATCTCACTGTCTTCCCTATTAGCTGCTTATTTATGTTACGTTTCATGTCAATCAGAACAACATTTGTCACCTGCAATGAGAACCGTTTTTGTGTCATCTGTCATGTTTCAATGGCAGATCACCGATATATGTCGAGAAAGGCAATGGACCCAGAACAGAACCCCGTGGTACCCCCACTTTGTACGATCCCCAGTCAGACTCTAACCTCTCCTTTGTTTGTTGATACCGAATGACAACCTCCTGTTTCCTACTTTCCACATATAAAGGCAAACATTGTTCAACTTTTTCCCTAATCCCATAATGTTCCAACTTATGCATAGGTATAGGGTGTCCATAAATTATCTTGATAGCTTAACACTCTTCAAAACTATACTAGACATTAAAAAATGGCTTTCAAAATATGAGAAGAAATTCATAAAATTTACTTTCCTCATTCATACACATCAATGTGTGCACCCTTAGTGGCACGGATAATGTTTATCGGAATTCCATTTCTCTTCATGTACGATTCAAGATCTCCACGGCGACATGTTCAAATGCATTGCGAATGCGTGCCTTTAAGTCCTGCATGTCTCTAACCTTTTCTCAGAACACCAGATCCTTTACGAAACCAAGCAGGAAGAAGTCTAGTGGTGTGGGGTCAGGAGATCGTGGCGTCTAGGTAAGTGGACGATCTCGTGCAGTCCACCTATCCATAAACTTTTCATCTAGAAATTGACGTACATTTAGGGACCAGTGGGGTGAGTCCCCCTGCTGCTGGAATATGGCATCAGGTTGCAGGTGTTCCAAGTGTGGCACAGCAAACCCCTGTAACATCTCCAGGTCATCACCACCCTTGACTCCAGCCTCGATGAAAAATAATGGGCCAATGATGCGATTATGCATCAGTCCACATCAAACATTGACCTAGAAATTGTCGCTTTCCATTTCACACGTAACATGACGATACCTTATACCCCATATACGAACTTTACGATGAATACGTGAAACGTTGCCTCATCGGAGAAAGAAATCTTTTCCAAAAAGTCATTTTTTGCGTCAAGTTTGTCTAGCACATCCACTGCAGGCTGTTCGTTCTGAGGTTTGTCCGTAAGCTTTAATGCTGGAAGCAGCTACACCCCGTAGTGATACAGGCGTAACCTCTTGAGCAGGACACTGGGCGTCTAGCTTCCAATTCTGTGGCCGCCGAACGCACCGATTTTGTAGGACTCCTTCCAAACACCTGCCGTACCTTGTCCACGTTGCCATTTCAAACAGACTGGTGACCCTCTCCCTTTTTATGGGGAGCACTACCTGTTTACATAAATGACATATGCCACACCCAAATAGTTCGTCAAGAGGGTGGTCGCCTCCCATTCCGTGCTCGAAAGTTTCGTTGCGTTTGGATATCGGACGTCGTCTGTATGAACCAGGGCACACACTGCGCTTCCTTCTGTAGCATCGAATTTTTTCTTTGCTTTAGGTTTCAGTGTTCATTTTCGTGTCAGAATTGTGTTACCTCGAAGGTATAGAAGAACCTTGAGCTACGTTATTACATGTTGACAACGATTTATTAATATCTAGTATAGTTTTAAAGTTACTAAAGTCTTAAGTCGTAAAGATAATTTATGGTAACCCTGTACTGTGTGATCCACACAATCAAATGCTTTTGTTAAATCAAAGAAAATACCTACTGCCCTCAACCTACCTTTTAACCCTGCTTGTGCCTCACAAATATCATTTCCTGTGGGTTCCCCCTCCCTGAAGCCAGACTGAGAATCTGACATCAAATTACACGTACAGATATGTGCCACCATTCTCCTGCACATTGCATTCTCAAAAACTCTTTTGAAAACACAGATAGCAAAGAAATAGGTCGGTAATTGTCTACTGTAATATGAGAAAGACTTAAAAAAACTCAAGTTAAGCCGATATAGGAAAAACAAAATTTTCATTTTACTATTGTTATTGCAGGTCTCTAATAGATGCAATATTGTTTGTTGTCAGAACTTCGTTTTCGTTAAAAGCCGTTTCACTGGTAATATTTCATTGGATTCTGTCGACAAACGGCTGCTTCTCGTAAACACGCCTAATTTATATCTAACTCGCAGGAAACACTAATTGACAGCAACAGAATTAACGCAATATTCGACTGAGCAGAGCTCACACGAACAGTGTGTACTGGCGACTTAATACCCTTAATCATTTCAGCTTCGTCACCTCGCCGAGATTTCTTGCTTAAAAACTCGTCATAGCATGAATTGTCAAACTGCATTAACATCATTAACTTCACTGATTGTAATTAAAACACAAATCAGTTTATTGGATTATGAATTCTTCATACGTGCCGCCATCAGAACTCCTGAATATTTATGATGTTGATGGATGAAAGCATTTAATCACCTCGACATTTAAACCAAGCGTACGTGACAGACAGGCGCCGTTGGCCTGGATTGGCAGCCGGGCCGTGGGACAGTAATTAACAAAACAACATTTCAAATACGTTGCCTGCCAGTCATCTGTAAACAATTGTCGATGCAAAGGCTGTTGGTGCGCAGAAAGAAGAGATACAGCTCAATGCAAGCATGAGCTGATTTTTTAAAAGATTTGTGTGTCTGCATTTCATGCCTTCTTATAAACATTGCAGTACTGCGTTCACGCTTCCCATGATTACACCTTCAAGCTTAGGTGCAAAAATAAAGTCTGAAAATATAGTATTCAAATATCTCCATTTCTTCTGTGAGCTGTAAAGCAGTATTTTCTTGTCCCCTTTATAGCAGTACGGGTTAGTATTAGCAGTAACAGACTGATACGTTAGCGAAATATAGTGATCAGTTTTATTTTCAATTTTTTTTATTCCATATTGAATTTTGCTCATTGTGTTCGTCATCAAAACTCCATAGACGTGATAGTAAAAAAAGTTTTTATTTGTATTTAATTTATTTATTTTAGGGCTGAAATTTTCGTCCAGACGGAGGAGTATTAAAACCAAGGCCATTTCCATACGAGAAAAGCAACTTCGGAAATAATGCCCGAGAGAAGAGTTCGTGCGAAACAAATATGAAGTTACCTGAAACAGTTGGTTCGGTATTCAGTCAGTAACAGAAATAGACTTGTTAGCAACTGATAGAACACATTTCTTTCCGGATGTGCACCGAGAGATTTGGATCAGTTATCACGATGCAGTTGTAGCCAAAGTGCGCACCAAGGCACAGGAGCTAGAATAGTAACCTTGAAATCTAAATATTCAGCAAAATGAATGCAGAGGTCGTTATGTCGTTTCTCAAAGAGCGTGGACAGTTAGAGAAACTGCGGTTCAAGCTCAAGGAAATAATTGATCAAGCTATAAAAACTATGTACCCAACAACGTAGACATATACCTTGATAAACAAAAAATACCAAAAGCTACTTATAAAAACAGCTGCTACTACACAATAGGTACCAAACAAAGCAGGAATCTGCGGAGAGGCAGATGTTAATTGAATGCCTTCGGCAACCGGAGAAGCAATGTCTGAATCGTTCAGCAACTATCGTAACTGGGTATTATCATAGGATCGGTAACTAAGTCGAAATAAATGTTGCTCATTTGTCAAGCGCGTCAGTGGCACAAAAGTCAATGTCCAGACACTTATGCACAAGACGGAAACCGAGAGAGAAAACATCCACAGGTATTGGCGTAATAACTGACGTGCTCCAGAGGAGCGTGATAAATGCTGCTCATGTTATATGTTGACGGGTTAACAGTTAGTATTATGAGAGTTACACATTATTATGGCAGATCAAGTAACTTTTGATTGAATGCCACACTATGCTTCAAAGTAACACAGATCCGTGACACGATTTTTCAACATACTCACCAGGTCTCTGTAATCAATGTCCGGAACGTTCAACCCATCGCTCAATTCCTCGACAATAGAAGTTGGCCACTTGGCTGGGGGGAGGAGGAGGGGGGGGGGGGGCTTTCGACGACAGCTGTGTGAATGTCCTCATCGTCGGAAAATCCGACTCGATGGCCTTACTTCCCATCACCACTGCCCACGTCTGTGCGGCCTTGGTCAAATTGTTGAGGCTGTTTCAGTGCGGCTGGTCACGGCATTAAATTTGGTCTATATATCGCTAGAGTTTAACAGTGAATCTGTGTGCGACTTACACGTTTTGATCACAAGAATCGTACTGTCCCGTGTGCTCCAACTTTGGAGTACATTTACAAAAAAATGGCTCTGAGCACTATGGGACTCAACTGCTGTGGTCATTAGTCCCCTAGAACTTAGAACTACTTAAACCTAACTAACCTAAGGACATCACACACATCCATTCCCGAGGCAGGATTCGAACCTGCAACCGTAGCAGTCGCACGGTTCCGGACTGCGCGCCTAGAGTACATTTACAGTTGGGGCAGTTGCCGCAGCATTTCATTCCCACACTGTGACGCATCTTTCATCCGTACGGCATCATATTGTGTCTACAGCACGTACTCTCTTCTGACAATGTGCCACTCTGGGTGTGGAAAGGTCTTAGTGAATTCTCCTCACACATCTAATCCCAGGTATTCCGCAGGTGATTCAGTTAGCTATGAGTAAATTCTGTTGCAGTAATATCCAGTTAGTTCTCGATAAATACATCAGCGTGATTTAAAGAAAGTCAACTAATTGTTAATGTGCAAAAACAGAGCTTAAAAACATCGTGTCTTTTGTTCACAGAATTAATACATCGCAAAAAAGTGAATTACGCCATACATTATTTGGGAGAAACAATGAGTAGAGATATGAACTGCAACCACTATGTAGGTTCTATTATAGGTAAAACGAATGGAAGGATATGATTTATTAGTATAACAAAGCAGCTTTTCTACAAAAGAGATTGCGTAAAAAACACTCTGACAGCCCATACTTGAATACTACTCAGGTGTTTGGGAACTATCTCGTATCAAACTGGCAGGGGACATCAAATGGAGTTCTATGCAAGACACTGAGGTAAAAGTGATCACATACTTCTTTGACTGGTGAAAGAGTGTCACACAAATGTCCGAAAACCCTAAATGACGGGACACAAGAGGAAAGTTTTCTTGTAAGAACCTGCACAGAATACTCCAAAACCCGTCTTTCAGGGTACTGTTCAAGCTCCTAGATACAGTAAGTGATAAAAGCATCCGGACACCTAGATGAAAATAACTTACAAGTTCGTGGCCCCCTCCATCGGTAATGCTGGAGTTCAGTATGGTGTTGGCCCACCCTTAGCCCTGATGATAGCTTCCACTTTCGCAGGCATACGTTCAACCAGGTGCTAGAAGGTTTCTTGGGGAATCGCAGCCAATTCTTCACCGAGTGCTGCGGTAAGGAGTGGTATCGATGTCGGTGGTTGAGACCTGACACAAATTCGGCGTTCCAAAACATCCAGAAAGGTGTCCTGTGGGATTCAGGTCAGGACTCTGTGCAGGCCAGACCATTACAAGGATGTCATTGTCGTATAACACCTCCGACACAAGCCGAGCATTATGAACATGTGCTCAATCGTGTTGAAAGACGCAATCGCCATCCCCGAATTGCTCTTCAACAGTGGGAAGCAAGAAGGTGCTTAAAACATCAATGTAGGCCTGTGCTATGATAGTTCCACACAAAACGGCAAGGGGTGTGAGCCACCTCCATGAAAAACACCACCACACCGTAACACCACCGCCTCCGAATTTTACTGTTGGCATTACACACGCTGGCAGATGACGTTGAGCGGGCATTCGCCATACCCACACTCTGCCATCGGATCGCCACATTGTGTACCATGATTCTTCACTCCACACAACGTTTTTCCACTTTTCAATCCCCCAATGTTTACGTTCCTTACACCAAGCGAGGCGTCGTTCAGCATTTACCGGCGTGATGTGTGACCTCTGAGCAACTGCTCGACCATGAAATCCAAGTTTTCTCACCTCTCGCCTAACTGTCATAATATTTGCAGTGGATCCTGATGCAGTTTGGAATTCCCATCTGATGATCTGGATAGATGTCTGCCTATTAGACGTACGACCCTCTTCAACTGTCGGCGTTCCCTGTCAATCAACAGACGAGGTCGGCCTGTACGTTTTTGTGCTGTACGTGTCCCTTCACGTTTCCACTTCACTATCACATCAGAAACAGTGGACCTAGGTATGTTCAGGAGTGTGTAAATCTTGCTTACAGACGCATGACACAAGTGACACTCAACCACCTGACCACCTTTGAAGTCCGTGAGTTCCGCGGAGCGCCCCATTCTTCTCTCTCACGAAGTCTAATGACTACTGAGGTCGCTCATATGGAATACCTGGCAGTAGATAGCAGCTCAATGCACCTAGTATGAAAAACGCATTTTTTTGGGGGAGGGGGGGGGGTTGTCCGGATACTTTTGATCACGTAGTGCATCTATCCTTAAGAGATCTTGGGACAAAAATTAAGTACATAACCTCGGCACACAGACATACAATCAGTCATTTTTCCCACGTTACGCGAGTGAACAGAAAACGAAGATCCCGTAAGTTATGTTACAATAAAAAATACCCTCTGCCACACAGCTCATGGTGCTATGGATGTAGAGCCACCAGAATGAAAAAGAATGAATATTGTTGTTCAGTCAACAAACCTAACATTTTTTCTAAACGGTTGGTGTTGTTGTACCTTAGAACACTTTTCAGACTTTCGCCTCTAACCAGCTCTGTAATAGAAGTTTAATGTATTTTATTACTCCTTTTTGAAATGATGGCATTCACTTTTTCTGAAATTACAAAGACTACTTCGGGAAATTAAGGTCTTTCCAAGTATACAAGCATGGTCTAAGGTGCAATATGAGGGATATACCTAGGAACAAATTTTCTGTTGACATTTAAAAGTGTCTCAACCATGAAAATCTTGTCATGCTGCTACACAGTAATAAACAGTAAGTGAAAGAACCAGTTACAAATTAAAATCATTTGGAAATCGAAGCTACTAGAAACTACCTCAAATTTCAACACAGGTAAAATTGATAGACATTAAAGAAACTCGGTTGATATGCAATTATCACATGTTCGATGGTAAAAAAAAATGGCTCTGAGCACCATAGGACTTAACTTCTGTGGTCATCAGTCCCCTAGAACTTAGAACTACTTAAACCTAACTAACCTAAGAACATCACACACATCCATGGCTGAGGCAGGATTCGAACCTGCAACAGTAGCGGTCGCTCGGTTCCAGACTGTAGCGCCTAAAACCGCTCGGCCACTCCTGATGGCCATGGTAAAAGACCTTCCTCTGTTTCAAAGTACAAAATTGTGCATCACCGACGAAATATGGCTTAACTGTCGACATGTTATATAAATACACTCCGGGAAATGGAAAAAAGAACACATTGACACCGGTGTGTCAGACCCACCATACTTGCTCCGGACACTGCGAGAGGGCTGTACAAGCAATGATCACACTCACGGCACAGCAGACACACCAGGAACCGCGGTGTTGGCCGTCGAATGGCGCTAGCTCCGCAGCATTTGTGCACCGCCGCCGTCAGTGTCAGCCAGTTTGCCGTGGCATACGGAACTCCATCGCAGTCTTTAACACTGGTAGCATGCCGCGACAGCGTGGACGTAAACCGTATGTGCAGCTGACGGACTTTGAGGGAGGGCGTATAGTGGGCATGCGGGAGGCCGGGTGGACGTACCGCCGTATTGCTCAACACGTGGGGCGGGAGGTCTCCACAGTACATCGATGTAGTCGCGAGTGGTCGGCGGAAGGTGCACGTGCCCGTCGACCTGGGACCAGACCGCAGCGACGCACGGATGCACGCCAAGACCCTAGGATTCTACGCAGTGCCGTAGGGGACCGCACCGCCACTTCCCAGCAAATTAGGGACACTGTTGCTCCTGGGGTATCGGCGAGGACCATTCGCAACCGTCTCCATGAAGCTGGTCTACGGTCCCGCACACCGTTAGGCCGTCTTCCGCTCACGCCCCAACATCGTGCAGTCCGCCTCCAGTGGTGTCGCAACAGGCGTGAATGGAGGGACGAATGGAGACGTGTCGTCTTCAGCGATGAGAGTCGCTTCTGCCTTGGTGCCAGTGATGGTCGTATGCGTGTTTGGGGCCGTGCAGGTGAGCGCCACAATCAGGACTGCATACGACCGAGGCACGCAGGGCCAACACCCGGCATCATGGTGTGGGGAGCGATCTCCTACACTGGCCGTACACCTCTGGTGATCGTCGAGGGGACACTGAATAGTGCACGGTACATCCAAACCGTCATCGAACCCATCGTTCTACCATTCCTAGACCGGCAAGGGAACTTGCTGTTCCAACAGGACAATGCACGTTCGCATGTATCCCGTGCCACCCAAAGTGCTCTAGAAGGTGTAAGTCAACTACCCTGGCCAGCAAGATCTCCGGATCTGTCCCCCATTGAGCATGTTTGGGACTGGATGAAGCGTCCTCTCACGCGGTCTGCACGTCCAGCACGAACGCTGGTCCAACTGAGGCGCCAGATGGAAATGGCATGGCAAGCCGTTCCACAGGACTACATCCAGCATCTCTACGATCGTCTCCATGGGAGAATAGCAGCCTGCATTGCTGCGAAAGGTGGATATACACTGTACTAGTGCCGACATTGTGCATGCTCTGTTGCCTGTGTCTATGTGCCTGTGGTTCTGTCAGTGTGATCATGTGATGTATCTGACCCCAGTAATGTGTCAATAAAGTTTCCCCTTCCTGGGACAATGAATTCACGGTGTTCTTATTTCAATTTCCAGGAGTGTAGTTGCAAAAACGTATAGCACTTTACTCAGCATAAAATTGTGTAACTGAGGAATTCTCTCAAAAATAGTTTTTAATATACAATGACGGGAAAAATCACACCAGGAAATAATTAATGTAGAGTAACGAAATTTCAGGAATATATTTGTCAGTGTGAAATATTTAAATTATTAACATTGCAAATGGTTCAAATGGCTCTGAGTACTATGCGACTTAACTTCTGAGGTCATCAGTCGCCTAGAACTTAGAACTACTTAAACCTAACTAACCTAAGGACATCACTCACATCCATGCCCGGGGCAGGATTCGAACCTGCGACCGTAGCGGTCGCTCGGTTCCAGACTGTAGCGCCTAAAACCGCACGGCCACTCCGGCCGGTGATTAACAATCCAAGATGGGAGGTTAATAGTAGTGTAAGCACCAGAATGTTGAATGCAAGGGTACAGATGTGTATGCATTGTGTTGTACAGGTAGCGGATGTCAGTTTTTTGGGATGGAGTTCCACTAATGTTTCATTCGGTCAGTTAATGCAAGCACGGTTAATGCTGGTTGTGGCTAACGCTGTGATTGTTCGATGATGTCCCGTAAGTGCAGGATTTGAGTCAGGCCTGGTGATCTACAGGCCAAGGCAACATGTCGACACTGAGTAGAGCATGTTGGGTTTCAACAGCTGTATGTGGGCAAGTGTTAACCTGTTGGAAAACGCCCCCTGGAATGGTGTTCATGAATGGCAGCACAGCAGGTTGAATTACCACACTGACGTACAATTTTGCGACCAGGGTGCGTGGGATAACCACAAGAGTGTCCCTGCTGCCATATGAAATTGCATTGCATCCCTGACCATAACTCCAGGCTTAGGTCCAGCGTGTCTAGCACACAGAGAGGTTTGGTGCAGGTCCTCAGTTGGCCTCCTTCTGGCCAGCACAAGGCCATTACAGGCACCGAGGCAGAAACAGATTTCGTCGGAAAACACAACAGACCTCCTCCCTGCCGTCCTGTGAGCTGTCTGTCGGTACTACATCAGTCGCAAATGGTGGTTGTTTCGGGTCAATGGAATTCACGCTACGAGGTGTCTGGCTCGGTGCTGTCGAAGTAACAGATTTGTAACAGTTCGTTGTGTCTCTGTGGTGCCAGCTGCTACTCAAATTGCTGCTGCGGAATCAGTACGATTGCGCCAGAGCCATACGTCGGACACGATGGAGTTCACTCTCGGTAGTGCCACGTGACCGTCCGGAGCCCGGTCTTCTTGCCACCGTAAATTGTCGTGAACAGCGCTGCCAGCAATCATGTGCAGTGACTACATTCCTGCCAAGTCTTTCTGCAATATCACAGAAAGAATATTCATCTTGTCGTAGCCCTGTCAAACGCCCTCGCACAAACTCAGTGAGATCTTGGTAGTGTGATCTTTGTCGCCTTAAAGGCTTTCTTGACTAATATCAGCTCACCAAGTCCAATCTCAAATGTAACTAACGCTACGGTCGCTACAGCGTATATTTGAAGCAAACCTGATTTTCACCCTCGCAGCACCACTCTTATGTGACTCACGTGAAATCTGAATAGCCCTCATCTTACACATGTAGAGACACGCCAATTCAGTGCGAGTGCTGGTTTTTCTTATGACAGTTTCGAGGTGTAATTAGAACTAGATCAGCTGTGACAGCGTGTATTGGCTTCGGTTAGCTAGGCTGTCGGGTGATTTTGAGTAGGCGTGTATAGTGCACTATGATGTCAAACAGCGATAGATGCTATATGCTTGCAGTTAATATACACTCCTGGAAACTGAAATAAGAACACCGTGAATTCATTGTCCCAGGAAGGGGAAACTTTATTGACACATTCCTGGGGTCAGATACATCACATGATCACACTGACAGAACCACAGGCACATAGACACAGGCAACAGAGCATGCACAATGTCGGCACTAGTACAGTGTATATCCACCTTTCGCAGCAATGCAGGCTGCTATTCTCCCATGGAGACGATCGTAGAGATGCTGGATGTAGTCCTGTGGAACGGCTTGCCATACCATTTCCATCTGGCGCCTCAGTTGGACCAGCGTTCGTGCTGGACGTGCAGACCGCGTGAGACGACGCTTCATCCAGTCCAAAACATGCTCAATGGGGAACAGATCCGGAGATCTTGCTGGCCAGGGTAGTTGACTTACACCTTCTAGAGCACGTTGGGTGGCACGGGATACATGCGGACGTGCATTGTCCTGTTGGAACAGCAAGTTCTCTTGCCGGTCTAGGAATGGTAGAACGATGGGTTCGATGACGGTTTGGATGTACCGTGCACTATTCAGTGTCCCCTCGACGATCACCAGAGGTGTACGGCCAGTGTAGGAGATCGCTCCCCACAGAATGATGCCGGGTGTTGGCCCTGTGTGCCTCGGTCGTATGCAGTCCTGATTGTGGCGCTCACCTGCACGGCGCCAAACACGCATACGACCATCATTGGCACCAAGGCAGAAGCGACTCTCATCGCTGAAGACGACACGTCTCCATTCGTCCCTCCATTCACGCCTGTCGCGACACCACTGGAGGCGGGCTGCACAATGTTGGGGCGTGAGCGGAAGACGGCCTAACGGTGTGCGGGACCGTAGCCCAGCTTCATGGAGACGGTTGCGAATGGTCCTCGCCGATACCCCAGGAGCAACAGTGTCCATAATTTGCTGGGAAGTGGCGGTGCGGTCCCCTACGGCACTGCGTAGGATCCTACGGTCTTGGCGTGCATCCGTGCGTCGCTGCGGTCCGGTCCCAGGTCGACGGGCACGTGCACCTTCCGCCGACCACTGGCGACAACATCGATGTACTGTGGAGACCTCCCGCCCCACGTGTTGAGCAATTCGGCGGTACGTCCACCCGGCCTCCCGCATGCCCACTATACGCCCTCGCTCAAAGTCCGTCAACTGCACATACGGTTCACGTCCACGCTGTCGCGGCATGCTACCAGTGTTAAAGACTGCGATGGAGCTCCGTATGCTACGGCAATCTGGCTGACAGTGACGGCGGCGGTGCACAAATGCTGCGGAGCTAGCGCCATTCGACGGCCAACACCGCGGTTCCTGGTGTGTCCGCTGTGCCGTGCGTGTGATCATTGCTTGTACAGCCCTCTCGCAATGTCCGGAGCAAGTATGGTGGGTCTGACACACCGGTGTCAATGTGTTCTTTTTTCCATTTCCAGGAGTGTACTTTTTAAACTCCTCTCCGTTCAACAGCAGTATCTAGTCAGTCGAACATACTTCCCACCAAAAAGAATAAAGATTGTACCTTACCGCCAGCCTTCTGCCCTCTACCGTGTAGGTGTAGGGTAGAGATTGAGTGTGTCTGTAGCCAGATTCGAGTGGTATTGCGAAATTTTTTCCCTGCAGGAGGACACCAGTTGTATGGTATCGTCAGTTTGTGCGGAATATTGCCGTCCTTGTGTAGCGCTATGCATTTAGTTGTGTAATTAGGACCGATATTTGTGATCAGGTTAAGACCAGTTGTATGGTATGGTCAGTTTTTGTGCTATATTGCGATTTTAAGCCTTCCTTGTGTAGCTGTGTAATTAGGGCCGATCTTTTTGATTAATTACGTAATTAGGATCGATATTTGAATCTGTTTCCCGACACCAAAATAAATGAAGTACACCAAGGAAACCTTCCTCTCCCGCATCTGGACAGTTTCCGTTTGTTACGGGGTGCACTTAGGCAGCAAACTACATAATTCAAGAATGGTCTGACGACTGTTCAGCGCTAAGGAATAAGGTAGCACACCTGCAAGCGCAGGATAGAACATTAATGGAAAAACTACTGAGTGAGAATGTGGAATTATTTAATCCGTCAGGTCCATTACCCGCAGCACTTTTTGTTCAACGCCAAATTCCTACTGAAAGGGAAGCATTCATCTACAAACGACAGTATCGATTTCCAAGCCATTTACAGCCGATTATGGATAGTTTATGATCAGCAATTTATAGATGGCACCATAGAACATAGGTTTAGTTTTTGATCTGCTCCCATTGTAACTGTAAGCAAAATATCACCAGAACGTGGCAAAGCATATTGTATCTGTTGTGATTAGCAATTCCTCAGTAAGAAAACAGTGTCGGGTGCGTATCCTATACTGAATATAACAGAGACTTTGGAAAACTTGGGTCAGCGTCGGTACCTTACAACACTGTATTTGTGTAGTGGTTACCATCAGTTGGAAGTAATACCGGAGGACCGAGCGAAAACTACATTCTAAAAGCTCACTTGTTTCAAAATGGCTCGGAGCACTATGGGACTTAACTTCTGAGGTCATCAGTTCCCTAGAACTTATAACTACTTAAACCTAACTAACCTAAGGACATCACAAACATCCATGCCCGAGGCAGGATTCGAACCATGCGACCGTAGCGGTCGCGCGGTTCCAAACTGAAGCGCCTAGAACCGCTTGGCTACCGCTGCCCGCAAAGCCCACTGGGCATTTCCAGTTTCGCTGTATGCCTTTTGGACTTAAAAACGCGCGGGCAACTTTTCAGTGATTGTTAAACAGTGTGTTCCACGGATTAAAACCAGAACAGTGCATGGTGTTCTTGGATGACATAATTGTGCGTTCAAAGGATATTCCTGAACATCTGGGGCGGTTGCACGAAGTGTTTGACCGTTTGAGCACAGCACGGTTAACGTTGCGTTTAGAGAAATGTCATTTTGTATTGCAAGAAGTTCGGTATTTTGGTCACATTATAGGGCAGGACGGAATTCGTATCAATCTAAAGCTAACTGAGGCCATTCAAAATTTCGAGCACCCACCACTGTAAAGCAATTTCATTCTTATTTGGGGCTCGCGAATTTTTACTGTAGGTATGTTCCGTAATTTGCAGAAATTGCAAGATCTCGCACGCAATTTCTATGGAAGGGAGTGAAATTTCATTGGTCAGCTGAGTGTGAGACGGCGTTTCAGAAGTTAAAAGATCTATTGACCTCTAGTCCCGTCTTGGTCTATCTGAATTTTGAAAAACCGCTTATTCTTTCTTGTGATTCGAGTAATTTTGCGATAGGAGTTATTTTGAGTCATGAAGTACATGGACAGGAGCACACTACTCACCCTACTTCATACGCTTCACGGCAGCCTAATAATGCTAAACGCAATTATTTCACTGTATAGAAGGACATGGTCGCAGTAATTTTGTTACCGCTATGGTAGACGACTTCAAGTGGTGATTGAACACGCTGCACTTAAGTGGCTTTTAGGATTTAAAGATCCAACGAGTAGATTGACCAGGTGGGCCTAGCTGTTAAGTTCGATTATGATGTAGTACATCGGCCGGGAAGGTCGTAAGCTAACGCAGACGTACTCAGTCATAAAGTACGCGCTATGTAATGTGCAGGCATTGATGTAAGTGAATGGAGGGCAGCACAAAGTGCTGACACGGACTGTCAGTGATTTGCCAAACAGCAGCAGTTTTGCACGGAGGATAGAGTACTGTATCGCACAACGCGGAATGGGCCGCGATTAATAACACCACAGGGCTTTCGTAACGAAGTGTCGAGACAAACGCATGATTCGATTTTAGTGAGACATTCGGGTGGAAGAGCAATTGAGACAAGGGTAGCGCAGGATTATTGGCGGATGACACTTAGGCAGGACGTGAACTGTTGCGTGAAAAATTGTGTTCTTTGTGCTCAAAAAGCAGAGCTTAACCACCACAAAATTAAACTGCAGAGGTTACTCGAAGCTGATAAACCCTTCCAAATTGGGAAACGGTTCAAATGGCTCTGAACACTATGGAACTTAACCTCTGAGGTCATCAGTCCCCTAGAACTTAGAAGTACTTAAACCTAACTAACCTAAGGATATCACACACATACATTCCCGAGGCAGGATTCGTACTGCGACCGTAGCGGTCGCGCGGTTCCAGACTGTAGCGCCTAGAACCGCTCGGCCACCTCGGCCGGCCAAATGGTAGGACCAGACATCCCAGCACTCCAGCACAAACAGGGAATCATTACGTATTAACGATTTTTTTCGGTACGTTTCCATGATGGCTTTACCGGGCCACCAAGCTATGACGATGGCTCAGGAACTAGTCAGCCAGTGGATACTTCAGTTTGGGACAGCTGAAACCATTTTCACGGATCAGGGCGTAGATTTTATGTCGGAATTAATGCAGCAGCTATGCAGACTCCTGCGCATTAAAAAATTACGGACGAGCGCTCTGCATCCTCAAGCTAACGGTCGCACAGTACGAGTCCACAGGACAATTGCGAGAATGTTGAGTTTTTACATAAACTCCCAGCATTACAATTCGGACATCCTACTGGCCTACGTCGTCGCTGCATACAACTCTAAAGTTCACCAGAGCTCAGGATTACCCCCATATGAAATAATTTTTGGGCGCAAGAAGCCATCGCCCTTTGAGTTCTGCGAAGCCCCGCCGCAAGGAGACATCTCATCAGTGAAGGATTTCGCGAGGAGAGTGCAGCTTACTTGGAGACAAGTACAAAGAATGATTACGAAGGCTTTAGGGAAACAGGAAAGTGCGCACGATGCGAAGGCAATGTTACCTAAATACCATGTGGGCCAGTGGGTTATGCTAACGAATCCTTACGTGCCGAAGTGGAAAACGAAGTTTGTGTCACGGTATAATTGCCCTTATCAGGTAATAGAGGCGACGTCGCCGGTTAACGTTAAACTGCAGCTCCCATCTGCCCTTCGATAGTCTACGTAAGCCGAATTCAGCTATTTAAGGGGGTTACAGATAATCTGCCTTATGTGACCCCAGTTTCCGTAGAAGGGGTGGGAGAAACGGCGGAGGAGAAGGAGAAAAAGGGAGAACCAAAGCAAAAGAGACTGGATAATATGGCGAATCATCAGTATATGCTAAGACCTAGAGCAGGGATGTGAGACTAATATTAGGATTTTCTATTCGTATTCCTCATATTGCAGTCATGTACTCGATCACTGTTTCGGTGCTAGCCATCCGGGTGTTTCCCTTCCACAAAACTCTTTCTCCAATTCAAACAAGCGTTGCCAGTGAATCATTATGTGGTAGCCAACAGTGTGCCAGTGGAGAGATGGGACGGAAAAGACACTATCGATGTACTCAAATAATAAGCATCACAGTGATAGTGCAAATAATTTTAGCAATTTTACGGGAATTTTACGGTTTAGCCGAGCGGTCTAGGCGCTGCAATCATCGACTGTGAGGCTGATCCCGGAGGAGGTTCGAGTCCTCCCTCGGGCATGGGTGTGTGCGTTTGTCCTTAAGATAATTTAGGTTAAGTAGTGTGTAAGCTTAGGGACTGATGACTTTAGCAGTTTAGTCCCATAAGATTTCGCACACATTTGAACAGTTTGAACAGTAATTTCAACAAAGGCCAATAATGCGACGGGATGTTTCCAAATTTCAGTATCATAGCTAAACAAACCCTTCTCCACTTTGCGAGTATCATTGCGAATGTAGATAGCTGAGTGTGCAGTACGTCAATTCATTGTTAATTCTCGAACACCTACATCAACAAAGTATACCAGAAAGTGCTCTACATGTTTCTAACACCTCGATCATAGTCCTAAGTTTACGATCTGCGTTAAAGATAACGGTGAGTTGACGGGTGATCGATATGCCAACTCTTTGTACATGACTCTTTCCCTCACAAAAAAACAATTTATGTCCATACTAAACACTGCCCGACAATCACTTGACCTAGCCAATGACTCAATTTTCTCTACGAATAGTGCAATATGCATTGTTTCACTCAAATACTTATAAAATTCCAAACGAACCTTTCTTGCTATTTCCGGTTGTAACTCCGTCAAAATTACCGAGTTAACCCTGTTACCATCCGTAAACTCATAGGTACCTACATTTGTTTTACGAACATGATTGGAAAAATCCTTATTCGATCCATCCTGCTTGCGAAAAACCCTAGAAAACTGTTCCCGACAATATCTAGCAGTCTTCTTCTTCCGATCTCTCTCTCTTAACTCTTCCTGAAAATCCTCAATGTTTTAGCCTCCCTCAAATTCTCATTACACATAACATGTGCTCCAACATCTCCCGTGGACATCAGTATAGCAACACTTAATAAATGCTCCTTACTCCATCACCCCAATTTGGGGGCTGTAGCCAAGTTGTTTCTCTGAAAATGGGGTAACCAATGGTGCAGCTGTGCCGTCAGGGATGGGTGAGTTGGAAGGTGACTGCTCCCTCTACGTCGCTCTGAGCTTATTTACCGCTATGTGTTATTTCTCTGATCCAAAAGTTGTTTAATAACCTGAAAGTTCCTTTGTCATTACTTTAATTTAATCAAAAGAAAAGTATACTCATAGAATACAAAAAAATGATCGAGGCAGAAGACAGAAAAAGGGGCAACCCAACAGGCTCGAAACCAAAATAACTGAAATCAGCCCTTACTTCCTTTGTTGCGTGGCACATCATCACTGTAGGCGTTGCATACTGCTAACTCTTAACTCACTCTACCCGTGTAGACGGCCACATCAGATACCAGTGTAAACCGGCACAGGACTCCTCTGCCCGTCGCCAGATTTGAACGTAGATTCTCTGCTGGGCGAGAGGAAGAACATGGTGAGGGTGTCGCCATGGATGGCTCCTAACGACAGAGTAAGAACATTTATTGATCAGGTGCAATACATTAGCTGTGGGCCCTCTGGGCAAGGTTTTCTTCCGTGCGCCCGCTGCTGTATCTGCAACTGCATTAGTGTAACTGAATCTGCTGCCTCGGCAGCGGCGTTACGGCCTTGCAGGGATTTACTGCAGCAGCTGGAGCCATGCGCCACGCGCCTCTGTTGTGCTGTCGGCTGGGGGACGTGGCAGCGGGACAGGTCAGTGCCCTGTCCCAGTGGACATCCCCGGCGGCGGGTGACCGGCATCGGCGGACCAGGGTTCCCGGCTCCTGCCCCGGTTGACAGAGTTCGTGGCGGCAGCGTCGCAAGACGACGGCGACGGTGCGTTACCACAAAACACCCCAAACGATGGCTCCCACGACAGCGGCTGCCCGTTGACGGCGTCCGACAATGGTTGCGGCGGCGGCGTCACTCTGACGCCTCCTAAGCGGAGACCTGCATTACGACGGTGACTATTACGATGGCTACAATGGTAGTGACGGCTCCGAACTGGTGGCGGCGCTAAGTGACACAAGCTCTGTGTCACTCCAACACCTCACGAGGACGATGTTGACGAGCTGGTTGCCGGTCCTCAAATACGGCTTTCTAACGCTGAAGTCTTCTTTTTCCCCAGTAGGTCAGTGAAATATCCTGGTGTTGCTCGGCTGTAATTACTGACCCGCTTACCGCCCTCAATGTCGACTCCCCGGCGTGCGGCGAGCTGCTTCTTGTCACTTCTTCTGCTGTATGGCGGGCTGGCCGTTGACACAGCGTTCTCCTTTGTGTTGCTGAACTCGGTGCTCCGCCAACCCAATTACTCCACAGTACACATACAAATTCTGGTTCCGACTGGAAAACTCCTACCTTTAACTATCTGAATCACTCTCATCTTTCGACCCCCTACACTTTCATTCTGTCCTTTCTTCTTCTCAGTGTTTTCCAAATATTCCTTTCCACTCCGATTTTGCGCCGAACCTCCTCATTCTGTACCTTATCAGTTCACCTAATTTTCAACATTGGTTCGTAGCAACGCATCTTAAGTGCTTCGATTCTCTTCTGTTCCAGTTTCCTCACAGTCCATGTTTCGCTACTATAGAATTCTGTGCTCCAAACGTACATTCTCAGAATTTATTTCACAAATTAAGGTCAGTATTTTTTTCTAGTAGATTTCTCTTGGTCAGGAATTCCCTTTTTGCCATTGCTAGTCTGCTTTTGAAGTCCTCTCTGCTCCGTGCGTCATGGGTTATTTTGCTGCCTATGGTAGCAGAATTCCTTAACTTCATCTGCGTCGTGATCTTCAATCCTGATGTTAAGTTTCTCGCAGTTCTTATATCTGATATTTCTCATGAGTTACGTTTTTCTTCGGTTTACTCTCAGTCCATATTCGGTATTTAGTAGACTGTTACTCTGTTCAGTAGATCCAGTAGTTTTTCATCACTTTCACTGAGGATAGCTATGTCATCAGCGAATCTTATCACTGACATCCTTTCACTTTGAATTTTAATTCTACTCTTGAACCGTTCTTTTATTTTCATCATTGCTTCTTCGACGTATAGGGTGAGTAGTTGGAGCGATGATGACATCCTTGTTTTACACTCTTTTTTAATCCGAGCACTGCGGTCTTGGTCTTCCACTGTTATTATTCTCTCTTGGTCCTTGTACAAGTTGTATATTACCCTTAGCTTACCCATATTATACTCAGAATTTCGAACATCTTGCACCATTTGACATTATCGAATGTTTTTTCCAAGTCGACAATCCGTATGAATGTGTCTTGAGTTTTCATTATCAACTGCAACGTCAGAACTGCCTCCCTGGTGCCTTTATCTTTCCTAAAGCCAATCTGATCGTCGTCTAGCACATCCTCAATTTTCTTTTCCATTCTTCTGTGCGTTATTCTTGTTAGCAACTTGTCTGCATGAGCTGTTACGCTGATTGTGCGATAATTCTCGCGTTTGTCGGCTCTTATAGCCTTCGGATATGTGTGGATGATACTTTTTCATAAATCAGATATCTCCTGTGTCATATATTCTACACACCAACATGAATAATCGTTTTGTTGCCACTACTCCAAATATTTAGGAGGTCCTGGTGGAATGTTATTTATCCCTTCCGCCTTATGTGATCTTAAGTCTTCCAAAGGTCTTTTAAATTATTATTCTAATACTGGCTCCCCTGTCTGTTCCATATCGACTTCTTTTTCTTCTTCTTCTATCACATCAGGCAAATCTTCCCCCTCATAGAAGCCTTCAATGTAGTCTTTCCACCTACCCGCTCCCTCCACTGCATTTAACAGTGTAATTCCCATTCCACTCTTAATGTCACATCCTTGATTTTATGTTCACCGAAGGGTGTTTTGATTTTTCTGTATGCTGAGTCAGTCCCTTCGACAATATTTCTTTTTATTCCTTCACATTTTCCTTGTAGCCATTTCGCCTTAGCTTCCCTGTACTGCGCTGCACAGCGGTACAACGACGATTTGCTACGCCCTATATGTCGCCCATCATGGCAAGGCATCCAGACAGCAAGATAATGACTACCCACGCACGGAAAGAGTTTTCGCTGCTTGTTTTCGGTCTTACCAAACCCCACCTTGGCCATCGAGGTCGCCGGATCTGTCCCAAAATGTGAACCTTTGGAGCATTATGCGAATGTCCCTCAAACCATCTCGGGATACTGAGGATCTAACGCACCAATTGGACAGAACTTATCATGATATGCCTCAGGAGGACATCCAACAAATCTATCAGTCAATCCAAACCAAATAATTGCTTGCATAAGGGCCAGAGGTGGACCAACGGGTTACTGACTTGCTCAATTTGTGAAGCTCTTTCTCTTTAATAAGTTATCCAATTGTTATGAAATTGTAATAACTTATTTGTCTGTAAATGTGCGTCACATCTAGCGACTTCCGTCCTATTCTATAATTCCTTCATGATGTGTCGTCTTTTTTGTGTATAATATGGAAATAGATTGGAAAACGGAATCTCAATCGCGTGAGCACTTTCGGCCAGTGGACCACTATCAAATAGATTTGTGCCAACAACGAAGGGACGTCGAGGCAATACCGAAAGGTTTCTTTCAGGTACTAAGCAGAGATCTACTTAGAACTTGACACATACCATTTGGTATCACCTCTATTATCACAGTGCTGTTGTCTCAAATTTGTCTGGTGAAGGTCTATACATCAAAAGTGCTCATAGTAAATAATGCAATAGACGCCGCCCCTCCTCGCCCTCATAATCGATATACAGTAATCACTGTAGTTCTACATACATAATTTCTAAATTATTAATAAGGAAATACCATAAACTATCCTCATCGCTATTAGCGGCTATGGGGCGAGTCTCTGGACTCTCAGAGCCATCACAGGCCTCTCCGGGAGCACAAGGACGTCTACCACTGTACCTCACAGGCCCATATAGAACTAAACCTAACAGGCAGAAAGATATGCGCATAGTATTGCTTCAAAAATAACGAATATGAAAGGTTGGAAGAGATACTTGGCACAAGAATCTCATCGAAGAAGAAAACAAAGGATTGCCTCGTTATAAGATATTAAGAAAGATAGAAAAGAGCAGAAACTAAGATGCGTGGGGAGGGGGGAGGGGAGAACTGTTCTGTTCGTTTCCGGAAAACATAAAAATATGATACTTTTCAAGCAAGAAGGTGGCAAAACAATAGACTAACCGATGGGCCATATGCAACTTACTTTCTAAGAATATGCATCGCGCCGTAGGCACCCATCAACGCTGAGAAACTGTCACCCTGGACCAAATAGCCGGGAAGAGTGCTAATATGCAAGATGTTAAAATTTTCCAGAAACATCTTCAGTAATAAAACAATCTAAATCACAATAAACAATTAGAAACAGTGGCGGAACTTGATCACAAACTGCAAACGTATCCGATCGTGAGACTGGTTGGAAAGAGTCAGGCATCGTAATAAAAAATGTTCTTCCTGAAGTATCGAGAAAATGAGCATTAGGGAGGAGCAAAAAGGACTGCTCAGATTCTAAAAGTTCTCCCATTTCAGTCTCCATGGCTTCGTAAGGGGGCATAGCAATAAAGCTGCCATGGCAGCAAAATATCTGTAATTCTTGACCTGTGCCACTGCGAGGTGGAGGCTAAACATTAGAAACAATCGAAAAAATACAGTTTCGCTTCTAACTTACAGTATAGTTGTGTAGTGCTGTGCTGTCTAGTTTGCTGAAGAACAGAACTATAAATTTCAAAATCTATAGTTTAGTATTTGCCTGGAGCGATGTAGTGATATCACGAAGAAACTAAATCTGGATGGCCGAATGCGGGTCTGAACAATCCTCCTGCCGAACGCGTGTCCAGTGTGCATTGCGCCACCTCACTCGGTTTTAGCAACGGGTATAGTACAGTAGAGCGTCATCTGGATTCTCGATGAGCATATACCGGCGCGCCAGAGAGACAAAAGGTAATAAGTAGCTTTCTTTTCTTGTTGTCTCTCTTTCTCTCGTTTCCTCTTCTCTCCTACCTAATACTCTATCTGATTAAAGACATACAGACACCTTTTAGTGGACACCATTACGGTGTGTGCCGACCCTTCACATTTATGGTTCAAATGGCTCTGAGCACTATGGGACTCAACTGCTGTGGTCATCAGTCCCCTAGAACTTAGAACTACTTAAACCTAACGAACCTAAGGACATCACACACATCCATGCCCGAGGCAGGATTTGAACCTGCGACCGTAACAGTCACGCGGCTCCGGACTGAGCGCCTTAACCGCGAGACCACCGCGGCCGGCTTCACATTTATGGTGATATGAATCTGGTGGGGACGCTTTCAATGATACGTCTGATTATCTGTAGAGGAAAAGCAGCCTATTCTTCTTCAAGAGCCGAAACCAGTGATGTTAGATGCTCATATGTGGAATGAAGTCGACCTAACTCATGGTAAAGGTGTTCCATTGGGTTCAGATTGGGATCCCGGGCAAGCAAGCCCATTTCAAGAATGTTGTTGTCCACAGACCATTGCCTCACAGATGTCGCTTTATGACAGGGTGCATTGTCATGCTGGTACAATTATTATCATCCAGAACTCTTCCTCCACTGAACGCAGTACACAATGCTGTAAAATGTATTCATATCCTTCCATATTTAGAGTTTTCTTAACAGCAATAACAGGACCACACAGGAGCCATGAAGAACACTCCTATGCAAGAACACCACCTCCCCTGCTCTTCAATGTTGGCAGATAACGTTCTCCAGATATTTTCCAAACCCAAATCATTCCTCCGATTGCCACAGGGTATAAAGTGATTATCTTTCAAAATTAATCGTTTCTCATCAACCGTTGTCGACTGGCGTAGCTCTTTACACCATTTCGAGTGCAGCTTAGCGCTGACTACAGCTGGTTTACCACTGTACCCCATTCTTTTTAACGTTCTATGCATAGTCATTGTGCTAGCTGGATCGATAGTAGCACTTTGACTCACGAGTAATTCCTTCATCCTATATCGTGAGAGTTTTCTTACAACCTCCATCTGCTGCTAGACAGTCCTTTACCCCAGTACATGATATCTGCCGGGTCTTGTTTACCTGTGGCTATTCTTTCGCATTTCCAATTCACGGTCACATCACCAACAGTGTATCTGGGCCGCCTTAGAAGGGCTGAAATGTCCCTCATGGATTTGTTACTCAGGCGACATCCAATGGGTGGTTCATATTCAAAGTCACTGTGCTCTCCTAACTAACCCATTCTGCTGTCGCTGTTGCTGTACTGACAACACAATACTCCCCGCCTCCTTCTCTATCGGTGGGTCCGTCTCTCCTGACTCTAGTGGTAAAATCCGCATTGTATACAGGTGTCTGCATATTTCTGATGCAGCTCTCCATACTACTCTATCCTGTGCAAGCTGCTTCATCTCCCAGCGCGTACTGCAGCCTACATCCTTCTGAATCTGCTTAGTATATTCTAGTCTTGTTCCTCCTGCCACCGAACTTCACTAATTCCCACTATATCTAACTTTAACCTATCCATTTCCCTTTTTAAATTTTCTAACCTACCTGCCCGATTAAGGGATCTGACATTCCACGCTCCGATCCGTAGAACGCCAGTTTTCTTTCTCCTGATAACGACGTCCTCTTGAGTAGTCCCCGCCCGGGGATCCGAATGGGGGAGTATTTTACCTCCGGAATATTTTACCCAAGATGACGCAATGATCATTTAACCATACAGTAAAGATTCATGCCCTCGGGAAAAATTACGGCCGTAGTTTCCCCTTGTTTTCAGCTGTTCGCAGTACCAGCACAGCAAGGCCATTTTGGTTAGTGTTACAAGTCCAGATCAGTCAATCATCCAGACTGTTGCCCCTGCAGCTACAGAAAAGGCTGCTGCCCCTCTTCAGGAAACACACGTTTGTCTGGCCTCTCAACAGATACCCTTCCATTGTGGTTGCACCTGCGATACGGCTATCTGTATCACTGAGACAGGTAAGCCTCCCCACCAACGGCAAGGTCTATCTTTCAGGGGGGAGAAATGTATTAGTATGTATTAAACTGTATAAATCTAGAAAGCTGACTAAAATTAAACAGCAAATAAATAAATAAGTGTTCTAGCCTGTATCAAGTTAATTCTCTGTTACAGGACAATTTACTTCTTTAATAATCAGTATTGTACTACAGTCAACAATATTTATGTTTCGCACAGCTTTTTTTTCGATGATATTTTCAGCTAAGTTATGATGGAGGTGTTAAGTCAAATCTTGAAAATAAATTTCTTACACAAGGATTCGCAATAACTGTTTATCTTGAGAGATGGCACTTCACTCTCTCACTTTAACAAAATTGTCAGTCAGGTTAACGCTCGCATTTTAGGGCTTGATCTCGGTGTTGCCCGGTACTACATTTTCTATGTGTGATTAATGACTTTTTCTATGCGAGGAAATTTTGAGCAGAATTGTCTTGTAACGTTATGCGTAACCCTTAAAGAGATTGCACCCAGGGGGAACAGGGAACGAGATGAATCAGGGGCCATAAACGCTAAGCGCAGCGACATGGCCGCACAAGTGATTCTGGGAAACGGTGTTCTGTGGTTCTTACCTACAGAGGGACGGACTTCTGCTCGAAGCACTCTCCTCCTCACACTTAGGATCGGATAGAGGGGTGCAGTTCACAAAAGATTTCACCTGGCCGAGGCGCCAGCCTGTCAAGGAAGATGGCCAGATGGCTGAAAGTAGATGAAGAAAGTCATTTAAGAGAGACTGCTGAAAACTGAGCTCTAATGCAACCAGTGGGAAGGTCATAAATCTCCGTGCATTCTCATATTAACGGAGGGAAAGTCGCCAAGTTCTTTTAGTGAGCGTCAAATACATATATTTCACTAGCACCACTGTCTGGTAAGCTTAACAGCCTTTTTTCAAGAATTGGAAATGGTTGGCCTGGAAAGATTAAATCACTCTGTAAATGAGGGACTGTGGCCCCATTTAGGTAGATTTTTTTTTTTTTTCAAAACATGGTCATGCTTACCATGAGAACGACGCCTCCCTGGCCTAACATGTTCTTTTCTCAGACAAGAGACTTTTGGAGTCGATGGTTGATAACTCCCAGGATATGCAAAATAGAGGCTTACTCCCCAGCGTGGGAACCCCGGTTCTGTGTCTGGACTGGCTACCAGGCCCAAGAATAGTCATGAAGGAAGATTCAATGTGAAGAGGATACTTCGGGCCGGCCGAGGTGGCCGAGCGGTTCTAGGCGCTACAGTCTGGGACCGCGCGACCGCTACGGTCGCAGGTTCGAATCCTGCCTCGGGCATGGGTGTGTGTGATGTCCTTAGATTAGTTAGGTTTAATGAGTTCTAAGTTCTAGGGGACCGATGACCTCAGAAGTTAAGTTCCATAGTGCTCAGAGCCATTTGAACCATTTAGGATACTTCAACTGGTTTGTGCAATGCTAATTCGGCTGCCGTACCGAGGCTTGGTGAAAAATGGTTGTGATTCTTTGGCTTCTTCGTCTTCTGTCCTTCCCTGGTGGAGAATTTCAGGTCTTTCCGTTGTGGGTGAGACTTGTGGTCTGTATCTTGTGGTGGACTAAGAACTGTACCGCCAGTGGATCTGCATAACATCTCGGACATGTCGTGTCTCATGCGTCCTTAGTCGCCCGCGTTACGTTTGAAATTGCAATACATACCGTCATGCCTGTGAGTCAAATTTTTTTGGCCAGTCTAGTGAACAGGTGAACCTCACACTGAAATCTTCTACGATTTCAGGGCTCTGAAGGGAAAGTTAGTCGCATTCTGATAATCAGAACGCCAGACAGCGTAGTTCGCAACTTTTCGTGGACGCGTCAAAACATTGCAGCTGCCGCAGCGACCGCTCCTCGCCAACAGCGCGCCATTTTCTGCTGCCGCCTGAATCAGGGTGAGAGGGTGAAGTCCTGTTGCACTGGCGTATGGTTTTTAAATGATATTCACTCCTCCCTGTTCTCAGGTGAACCATAGTTTGTGGTATAACTGGTCGTAGTTTATTCCATTTGAATAGAGTTGGGCCTCACATTGTATTCAAGTAGGCAAAGTCAGATTGCGTTGTAAAAGGGATTCATTCAGGGAAGAAATTCTATAGCTTCAACCCTAATGTATGCTTGGCCTATCAAACACAATTCCTTATATGATTTTGGTTTTTCGTTTTTTGTGTAAGGTTTATGAGCTAGTTGTAGTTACTAGACGTTTAAAAACTTGTCATTATTTTTTAAACTTAAATACGCGATTATTCTCATTCTTACTCCCTCTACTATTCACTGTTTTTATTTGATTGTGAGGGCGTTGAGTAGCTTCACTCAGACATATATTTAAGATTTAAGATTAAAGTGAATGACGGCTTGCAGTCTGGGAGCGTATGTAGACCGGGATTCAAGGTGGACAGGGAATGAAACAATAAGCAATAGCTTTACGAGTACTGTGAAATGCAAACGCAACACTAACCAAAATAAAGGCTGTCTGTGCAATGTGCACGTCTTTGACCATCCGTGGAATCAGAATAAGGTACTTTGCAGTTTCTAATACGGAGTTCCTCCACCTCGCGCGTTGTAATACGCTTGCAGCAACTAATGGGCACCTACAGCTGTCTGGATTTCCACAGTCCTTATATTGGTCTGCGCAGTTCAGTTACATTCTCCTTGGAGTACCCACGAATCATAATTTGCAAGATGCAATGATCAGGCGGTGTTGCTGTTCACGGGTGACTAGTACAAGGAAGATTCTCAATATTTTCCCTCTCAATTACGCCTCTGTGGTGTATACCAGTTCAGCAGGCAATTTCCCATGCTGACAACCGTTCTCGCCGTAAAGCGACAAAGCGCGCACGGTCTAATTCCGAAAGGACCCTATGGGGCATGTTGACAGAATAAACAGTACACACAAGTCGCATTGTCTCGTTAATGACTGGAGATACAAAGCGCTCTACTGAACTGCACCTGCGCTACACAAGTGGCTGTACAGTGTGTCCGGAAAGTTCTGTATCCCTGGGTTAAAACAGTATATTGTATAATGGAGTGCTACAGCGCATCTGCACGTGCACCATCGAGTCACACTCACAGATTAATGCGTCTCCGTGTCCTCTTCGACATGTTTGCTTCCTAAGCAATTCTTCCCTATTCATTTCCACCTCTCGAACATGATGAGAATTTTTCTATCAGAAAATCACATCCCTCCTGTATCAAGTGCTATATACCGCACGTTCACCATAAAATACTTTTAAAAAACCTTAGCAGCTTCTGCATGTTTGCGACTGCGTGTAGGCTTATATTATCTCTTGAGCAAGCGTGACCTTTGAAAAATTGTCAAAAAACCACGGCAGGCTGCTACTCTCCTCTCCATATCGTTCTCAGACAATTCAGAAACATTGGTCTAAATCCCTTTATTTCCAAAATTTGTTCACCACGATACAAGTTGAGCTATTCTTTTGCAAACTGATGTTACTGGAGACAGCTCATGTAGCGTAACGACGTAAGTTTTGTATAAATGATTTTCTTTTGACATATGACCATGTGCAGACTTCGTCACCAACGTCAGTTACAAAACACTTCAGAATTATTTAAACTCTTTTTATAAGTGGTCGCTGAATGCTTCTTGAACGAAACTGTAATTAAAATCTCATCATTTGAGTCGTATGCGCAGAATTACGTCACTCAGTCCAAATGGTTTGCGCAAACTTTTTTAAATTTAAATATCATTTGTTTTTTCTCAGACATTATATTAACGCAAGAATCTGCTTTAAAAAATATTAAAACCACATTGAATAAACTTTAAAGACTCAAACTCGCGATGAACGTTGTCAAAATTAATAATCTTGTCAAATAAATCAATAATTCTTCATAAATAAATTCTCGGAACACGTATTTAAACTTTTGTAGTACACACTAGTTTATTATTTTCCTGTATACTACATATAGACGTGAACCTGAGCCTTGACAAGATAGGACTGAAAATTTACAACATGATTAAACTTTCTATGACATCATTGTTGTAGAAACATTACAAATTCTTATATTTTCAGTTTTTCGAAGCACGACGCAAAAACTCGGTTTCAGGATCTTCTGTTGCTGTTTGGCTGTCGACCCGCGACGTATAGTGGCCAGTAATTTTCTCTCTGGTCCCGGCAGCGAAGATGCTGTCTCCGTTCGTTGCGCCGCCCTCTCCGTACATGAAACATAAAAATAAATACAAAACTTTAGATAATTCACAACAATTATAAATATTACAAAATACCTAAACAAAACACTAAATTAAACTTACATTCACCTGCAAACTGGGCTGACACTGGTGGATGGGTGACGCTTCAATTTCACGTCCCACTACACTCAGCTGATTGAGCATCGGCGGCACACATTCGCTTCCCGTTTTCTTAAGTCAACTTTGCGGCTTACTGTAGGCTAACTCAAACAAAACCACATTTCTCTGTATCAAGGTTTGTTGCTTTCCGAGGTGGAGCCTTACCACCTTCATTATTTCTGTCATTGTTTTCCCGGACTGTGCATGTTAGATCACTCACTTACAGTCCACTATTCGCCCCTCAGCAGTGAGACTGTGTCCACACGCATCCTCTAGGCTTCACTACCGAAAAAAATACAATACTGAAACCAAAAACCCAATACCACGAAAAATACTTTTCGTCGATCTGAAAGCGAAGATAAAAACAGTTTATTTCGCCAGTTGTTTAGGTAAGACTTGAAAGGTGCGCTTACACCTGTACGCCTTGCGCCCAGTTGCCGTGCGACTGCTTGCCGCAGACACAAGTGGAGGCGCGCCTGTAGTTTGTATGCCTTTTCCTCATCATTTGCGTACTTAGTGTGAGCCCGTACCTCTCGAACTTTACCTTCGTGGTCTTGCCATGATATACTCGTAAAGTAGGAAGCAACCAACATATTGGCTGTCTCTTCTAGGAACGTACGCTGTTGGAATTTTAATAGTAATCCACACAATGATGCACAACGCCTCTCTTTTAGCGTCTCCCACCGAGCTGGTTGTGCATCTAGGTGACACTTCCACGCTTACGAAATGAAACTGTAACGAAACGTGATGTATTTACGTATCTTCTCTAATTCCTCTATCAACCCTATCTGGTATGACTTTGTAACCTTCCAACAGTAAAAATAATATGTATAGCACATTTAGTATAACCTACCAACAGATAAATTCCGTAGCCTACCAATAACAAAATGTGACTAATCTCTCAATAAAGTTGTGGCTCACTTATAATCTTTCAATAATTGACTGTGAATTTAAATTGGTAAATTTTGGACGTCATCAGTGCTGCGTCATGGCCCTGAAAATTCATTTTGAATAAATTGAGAAATCTTACCTCAATGAGGTCGCCGGATAACGCGTATATATCTGCTCGTATAAGAAATTATTCTGGCACAGCCCAGTACAATGCTGGCCGCTAGATTTGTCATGTATAAAAAAAGAAAACTTATTTTTCTTTACGATAATCGGTATGATCATGGATTGCAGAAATTAGTAAATTCTTTAAATTCAAATGAATGATTGTCAAAAAAGTTAATTTTATTTAAAAAATTATTAATATATGATGTTTAAAACATTTACATGGGACTTGATATAACAATAGTACAAATTTTGTTGTAATAAATTACATACGCGCGCACCTATTTTTACCTTATACTACATCGCTTAGGCACCGCCATCGCTCCCCACGACCGGCCTCGCGAACTCCATACACCTGACTGCTAGCTACTACTTACTCCTACTGCTACTGACACTGCTCTTACTGCAGCCAACATTACACTCTGATCTGAGATTCTCTTATAGCTTACATATCGCAGGCAGCGCGTGAGCAATCCATCGAAATTACATCTGCTCGAGTGCGCTAACAATAAATTCCTTAGTCATGGACCTCTTACAACTTCTCTGCATAAAACTGCATCGTCCACGAAAATACTCGTGGAACGTGCGGCTTCTTTACTAGGCATTTATACGTATCGTCAAAAGTAAAGGTTCTGTAACATTCCCTTGGGACATGTCACAAGGTACTTATATATCTGAAGATTTCTCTCTGTTAATAACGAAGTACAAGAAACTCTTAAATCTGGTTTGATATTCCTTACCCTGGTATTTTTTAAATTAGGGGGCAGTGTGCAACTGCATGCGGACGTCAAGGAACGTGGCATAGTGGGCACCGAAATCTACTGATTTCTGGATCTCGTGGTCGAACAGAGCGAGCGCGATCTCTCGCGATCATTGTTTCCGGAATCCATGTTGATTTCTAACAAGCAGATTTGCAGGCTCCAGAAAGGTCATAATACGCGAGGATAAAACTTGTTCCAAAAATCTACAACAGACTGACGTCGGAGATATAGGCATATAGTTTGTGCTTTAGTTTGATGACCTTTATTGAAAACGGCAATGACTTATGCGTTATTGCGGTCATTAGGGACCCTTCGCTCCTCCAGCGACCTATGATAAACAAATCAAGATGAAAATTTCTCCATAAAATATTCGTCTAATACATTTGCTAATGTTTAAGCGTGTTTAGATAGTGGAAAATTGTCAGAATGAAGTACAGCAGCAACATAGACTTCTTACTAATCAGTAAAAAGGAGAATACACTAACGAAATACAGATCACTGTTTACATAAATATAGTTAAACATCTAAAAGTAAAGACAGGATATGTAGGATCCAAAATAAGTATTCGTTTGCTATAGTGAAAACGGCACTGAACACAGCTAGTATGAGGGCTATTTGGAAGTAAGAAACGGTCACGAAATGGAAACCACAGTGAGAATGTTGGGCAGTGTCTCTAGTATGCCTGTAGAAAAAATGGTTCAAATGGCTCAGAGCACTATGGGACTTAACATCTGAGGTCATCAGTCCCCTAGAACTTAGAAGTACTTAAACCTAACTAACCTAAGGACATCACACACATCCATGCCCAAGGCAGGATTCGAACCTGCGACCGTAGCAGTGCACAGTTCCAGACTGAAGGGCCTAGAACCGCTCGGCCACATCGGTCGGCATACCTGTAGACAGCGTCACATTGTTCCTCTCAGTTTTGATTGCATAGTGAGTGCATACAGATGTCAAGAAAATAATGTCTCCCGCCAAGCATTGGCGCCTTCCGCAAGATTTCGCCTGATTCCATCAACCCCACATAACGTAACTGTCGTGCATTTCTTTCTTCATGACACTTCTCAGCCGCACTCCCCAGGACCAGCAAGGACGCTCCTGTGGCATCTTCAGTGGGAATGTTTCAGCACCCACCATTCAGTCCAGATCTGGCTCCCTCTGGTTTCCGTCTCTGCTCAGATGAACCGCTGGTTATGAAGACAAACTGGCACAGACAACAAGATGGAGTTCAGTGTAGAAATTGTCGGGAAGCACAGTAGGCTGCATTCTATGATGAGGGTATTGGAAAGTTGGTACAACGCTAAGACAGACGCCTAAGTCGTAGCGAAGACTATGTAGAAACTTCGTGGGAAGTTGTAACTAACTGTTGCAAATAAAACAGATTTGATTTTCATTGTGGTTTCCACTTCGCGACCTATCGTTACTTACTTTCCGACTAGCCCTCGTACTTAGTAGGGCCTCTATTCCTCTTTATAATCGATTGCATTTTCCTTTGCACGGGTTTCTCCAAATATTCTGTTGTTTGTACTGTAATTTTACGTCATTCGTTTAGTAGAGCGTTCTTTAGACCATTTCTATTAGGCATCTGTTGATTCCTCATATTTTTGTCGAGTATATTCCACAAATCCTCAATTAGATTAATGTCTTACGATGGTGTCGTCATCCAGAGGGGAGTGACAGCAGCCACAGCCTTGCATCTAGAGCTTCACGTTTCGGATCTTTATCTTGTGTGGAAATCCCAGAAAGACCCATTTTATTCACACTTCTGGATAGAGATTTTTTTAAGATGCTCATGTAAACCATATGGTACATAATTCAATCAATAAAACATACATCCCTCACACCAGTTCCCCCATGCAGCCTCGGACAAGTTCTGAACATCCTCCATGTTTAATTGAGGCTGTTATATTTCTCTCTTCGTGTTCACAATTCTTTTTTTTTCATACTGTTACTTGCCCATTTGGCTTCGACAGCTTAAATCGACTCTCGTCATTACGTACAACTTTCTTCCAGAAATCAAACCCATCATATCTTTGTTCTCTTGCAAATGCAGCTCACGTCCTTCTGTTGATGTTATTGATGTGTAGTCTTCTACAGGTTGGTAGGCCTCCATACGCAGCTAAAGCATATATTTTACCACCCGTGCTGAAACAGATTTTCCTGTATGCATTTGAACTGCAGCAGAAAGCTATGGAGCCCTTAGATTTTGATTTTTATTGATTTCTCAACGTAGCTGTCTTTTTCGATCTCAGAGAGTACAGCATAAAGACCGCTCCGTGACTGATTTCCGTACGTTTTGTTCTGATTACATCTGTGTATCATAATATCAAAGTCTTCGCTGTATTTGGAAGTCCTTCAATGATTTCTCTGATTTCTTTAAAAAATTTACGTTTTCGAAACAACTTGATGCGACGTTTTCGATTCATATTAATTAACTGTCACTCAATGGCTATAAAAATAGAGAGAGACCTATCCATAAAACAACTTTTTGAGGAAAGGAAGAGAAATGTGTGTCAGTGCGGCACCATATATAGGATCCTGTTTTCTAGACGAATACTTATTTGACATCAACTGAACAACGATTTTAAATAACGTGCATTTGATCACATGTTAAGCAACGTATGAACCCAAATTTAGGGTTTAACCAAGATAAAGAAATATAAGAGACAGTCAGATGACAACAGAACACCCGCCTCAATAGGAGCATGGAATGGTTCCATCCAAAAGTAATCACCACACGAGTTAAGAAATTTATCCACTGGGAAACGAGACGATCAGTTCCTGTTTCGAAGAACGCCGTCGGCTGCTGACGGATCCACACTTCTTGCACTTTCTCGTCCAACTGAAACCAACGTTCATGTATGTCTTTCTTCATGTCACCAAAGATGTGAAAATCACATGGCGAAGGATCTGGACTGTACGGAGGATGTTGAAACGTTTCCCATCAAATCGCTGAAGCCTAGCCTTCGGGCAGTTGGCGGTGTGGGGACGGGCATTATCGTGTAACAGAATGGTTCCGTCTGACGTTTTAACTTAATGGCGCGTCGGAGTTTGTGCAAAGTGTCTTCACAGTGCTACGCATTGACTGTGGTTCCACGAACGACGAACTCGACGAGCAGAGCGTCCCTGCAGGAGAAGAAAAAGGCTGTCATTACCTTACCGGAACTTCTGTGAACAACTTTGAATTAGCAAGGGAGGTGTGGGATGTTTCCACTGTTGTCTTTGTCATTTGCTCTCGTGCTGTCGGACCCCCATACTGGTAAATGGGCGAAGGCTACAGTTCAGTGATTTGGTTGGGAAACTGTGAAACCTCCGTACAGCCCGGATTTTTCACCATGTGATTTTACATCTTCGGCGACCTGAAGAAAGACATGCGTGGAAGTCGGTTTCAGTTGGACAATGAAGTACAGGAGTGGGTGCGGTTATAGATCCGTCAGCGGTCGACCGCTTTCTACGAAACAGGAACTGATCGTCTCGTCTCCCAATGGCGTAAATGTCTTAAAGCGTGTCGTGATTACTTTTGAAAGGAAACATTCCACGGTCCCGATGTGGCGGGTCTTCGGTTTGATTTGACTGCCACTCATAGCTATTGATCGTTTATTAGCTATTTTTTATGTTGTGCTTGTTATGTTCTATGCGCTGTGGTCGGACGAATACCTTTTGGAGTCACTGTAGGCCTATAGTTTCTTTTGTCTGTTCGACGACCCCTCTTGAAGACGAGAGTGACCTCTCCTCTTTTACAAACACTAGGGACGCTTCGTTTCTCCAGCCAATCACAAAAGGTAGTCATTTTACGTGGTCAAAAGACTACTGAGAAAGAGGTTTCCGCGAAAAAAAAAAAAGAAGGCTACGCAATTCATGAGGGTGGTAGCTGGCTGACCTTCAGGTAGGACACGACGACAGTAATTCTCGCCAGTGCGAGCAGATAGCGACTTCTGAAACTAATTACGTATCGAGTCCCATGCGGCTTTTCGCGGATGATGCTGTAGTATACAGAGAAGTTGCAACATTAGAAAACTGCATCGAAATGCAGGAAGATCTGCAGCGGATAGGCACTTGGTGCAGGGAATGGCAACTGACGTTTAACATACACAAATGTAATGTATTGCGAATACATAGAAAGAAGGATCCTTTATTGTATGATTATGTAATAGCGGAACAAACTCTGGTAGCAGTTACTTCTGTAAAATATCTGAGAGTATGCGTGCGGAACGATTTGAAGTGGAATGATCATATAAAATTAATTGTTGGTAAGGCTATACCAGGTTGAGATTCATTGGGAGAGCCCTTAGAAAATGCAGTCCATCAACAAAGGAGGTGCCTTACAAAACACTCGTTCGACCTATACTCGAGTATTGCTCATCAGTGTGGGATCCGTACCAGGTCGGGCTGACAGACGAGATAGAGAAGATCCAAAGAAGAGCGGCGCGTTTCGTCACAGGGTTATTTGGTAAGCGTGATAGCGTTACGGAGATGTTTAGTGGCAGACTCTGCAAGAGAGGCGCTCTGCATCGCGGTGTAGCTTGCTGTCCAGGTTTCGAGAGGGTGCGTTTCTGGATGAGGTATCGAATATATTGCTTCCCCCTGCTTATACCTCCCGAGGAGATGACGAATGTAAAATTAGAGATACTCTAGCGCGCATTGAGGCTTCCCGGCGAACCATACGCGACTGGAACAGAAAAGGGAGGTAATGACAGTGGCAGGTAAAATGCCCTCCGCCACACACCGTTGGGTGGCTTGCGGAATATAAATATTGACGTAGACGTAGATGTAGACTGCAGCGAAGCTCCAACAGACAAGTGGCGCTCGGCTGCCGGCCGCAGGGATGAAGGGGAGGCAGCGGCCGCTGCTGCGACGCCACCACTTTCGCTGCCTGCTCCCCTCCCCTCCCCAATTCCCTTACCAACCAGCCCCTAATTGCATTTGCCAGCGTCAAATTGTCCTGGCGTTTCGGCAAAGGCAGGGCAGGACACGAGCTGGCCTGCTCTCTTCCTGATGGAACTCTGAAGCGGGCGGGGCGGGAGTGGGGCCAGGGCTTGTCTTTCTTGTTAAAAGAATAATGCGACGCGAGTGCTGGCAAGCGGAGAGCAGCCAGATCCGAACGCCGGAAAAACTGCGCCGACTTCGACAGGCGCTGCTCGGATATCCTCGGGAGTCGCCTCCGAGGAAGGGCCGGTAAGACGCTGGGCGAACTGGCACCGCAGCCGTCGTTCAGGGACTGAGTCGAAACGACAGTTGATTCGAAGTGAAGGAGTGCAGTTGCTTTGTCTTTTTTTTACCAGGCAGATAACGGTTAGCATAAAAGTTCTCTCATATTTACAGCTCTAAGTTTCAAGCAACAGTATTATTTATATGTGACGGTACTAGTATCTGTTCCCGAAAGAACAGTTACCATAGATGAACATGCAGCTTTGCTAGAAATGAAATGATAATTAATTAAATGGACACCCTAGCTGCAAACAGGCATTGATGTACTTCGTTGAGGACATGTTGAAAATGTGTGCTCCAACTTGGACTCGAACCCGGGATCTCCTGCTTACAAGGCAGACGTTCTATCTACTTGAGCCACACTCTCCTCTGTGGCCTCTGTGGTTCAGATGGATAGAGCGTCTGCCATGTAAGCGGGAGATCCCGGGTTCGAGTCCCAGTCGGGGCACACATTTTCAACATGTCCCCAATGAAGTACATCAACGCCTGTTTGCAGCTAGGGTGTCCATTTAATTAATTAGCAGTATTAATGTTGAAAAATTGACTGGCGTACGGAGTGAAACCGAACTTGAGGTTGTTCCAGGACATTTCCTGAGTGTTTTAATGTAAAGCCGATTTTACATGATCGACGTCCTTGTCTCAGTTGACAACTCGAGACAAGTGAGTCTACTGCAGCGCCTCTGGCGTTTTATTCCTGTACTGACAGTGAGTCTCGTATGTCTCGAGTGGTCGCTCTCGCTACAAATCAGCACCAAAACTGCGTATGTTGTGCGAGCTGTCTCCTGTGCAGTTCGGCGCCTCAACGGCGAAATTTCACGAAAAAAAACAAACTATAGTAACAAAATGTAGAAAAAGCAAAATGGAGTATATTAACGACCAAACCAATACTCATAGTTGATGTTCTTGTCAAAGGTCGTGTGGTGACTGCTCTACACTCCTCAGAACTAAACGGAATAGGAAAATTGACATTTACACATTTTAAAACACATAGTTATTTGTTCGAGAAAATATACACGTGCAAATACATGAAACAATATCTAGAACGCAGTAAATTGCGCCTATTCAATTTATCCTTTGTCTATTGTTTTTGGCTCTAACAGCCAAATATCATCGAAAATTATTTCTCTCATCAAATAAATCTGAGTTTCTCGCTGTTGAAATAAATTTCATCTATTTACGTTTCTATTTATGCATATTGTAGGCTTTTTCTCTGTAAAACATAAATATTGGATGATATTAAAGTGCAGTTACAGAGTAACTACAGCAAAACCTTGTGGGTTTTCTGAAGTGTAACTGCGGAACTGATTTACAATTATGGCCACCAGGTGCAAATCTGGCACTGTGGAAGCAAGGAGGATGTATAGAAATGTTTCTTCCAGCCGCGGCAGTTCTAAGCGTCAGTCCGGAACCGAGCGACTGCCACGGCCGCAGGTTCGAATCCTGCCTCGGGCATGGATGTGTGTGATGTCCTTAGGTTAGTCAGGTTTAAGTGGTTCTAAGTTCTAGGAGAGTGATGATCTCAGAAGTTAAGTCCCATAATGCTCAGAGCCATTTTTAAGTGTTTCTAGTAGGAATGGGATGTTGGCAGAAAAGGTCAACCAAGTGAGAAAAGAATAATGTTGATTTTATTATTAACCACCGCTTACACAACTTTTTCAATGTGAGTATGGGAGACGTGTACAAAACGCTGCACAGAGCCAAATTTACACGTACTGGCAACAGTCAGGACTAATTTTTTCAGCACAAAGCAGCTCAACATTAACGCATTAGCATATCTACCAAGTTTCGCTGCCATACGATAATTATAGCCCGCAAATGGACCTTCTTGAGTAGCTGCACTTTAATTATAACCACCTGGTAACTTTTCACTTTCAGATATTTTGTCTCCTTTGTAGTAAACACTAGCAGGAAAAATACCAAGACCTCACGCAATTTTTCAATGTGTCGCGAAAACAAACAAAACAACGTAATAAAGATTAAGAAGACACGAAAGGACCGAATGCATTTCTACAACAGGAAAAGTGCAGCCAGAATTGGTTGTTAGCAGGCACCAACCTAACCTAACCTAACCTAACCTAACTCTCCCATCTTTCTGCGCATGCGCAATGTGCAGCATACGTGGAAATTCTGAGGTTCGGACTCGGCACAATCTATAGATCACTGACATTTTAAACAAACTCGCGATGTGGTTGGCTGCTGATTTACACGCAGTCACCAAAGTGCACGAACTTCTAGTAGTCTATTTTGACCAGAAAGTCGCTAGTGTGAAACACGCTTGGGAGACATGTGGTCTCCAGTGGATCGTAACACAGTAATAATGTAACCATGAATTAGTCAGTAAGTTGCTCCCTATTACCTTTGTTTCTGTGAAAACACCTTCAGGTCAGTGAAAAATCGTATAATACACAATGACCAAAATAAGGAATGATCTAGTTTCTCGTTGGCGTCAATACACAGAAGCAAAAGTACCGTGATACGGTTGCCGTCACTGTGGGAATAGCTGAGCATAGTGTCGTGGATGCCGCGATTCCACTGAACTCAGTGAACCCATAAACGACGTGCATATTGGCCATCTCTTCATCAATAAATCTTTCCATACTACTATGCATCACTGTTAACTTACAACTTACAGTGCCCGAAAAACAAACTCGAAACATACCGAGCAATACGAAATGCAAGCTTAGAGTGAAGAATGACATAGACATTACTGTTATCAAAAGCAGTCACCGTTAAGTCAATAGAACAAGATTTTTTTTTTACAAACAAGACACAAAGAGCATACTGTCGTCATGCAGCTACCGGTCCCAAGCCCGTATAAAGGAGAAAAGTTGGAGTCTAAAGAAGTCATAAACAGTAGCTAGATTTCTACCTCAGTCGTAAGCCTGTTGACATGCATACGTTGACGCGCAACAGAGATCATTCGATTTAGCAAGATGGCAAGTTCCCTGGCACAGAGTACTACCAATGTGGTAACCAATCCATCGCTGCCAAAGTCGACGTCAGTGAGCCGACGGATTCTGGGCGCCTCACACTGGCATGCAGGAGACTGAAAAATAAGAACGGCTGATACATCGTTACACTCAACATTTACTCACCCCTCAAACACGGAAAATTGAAAAACCTTACAGGGGTCCTAGCTAAACACAAAAATAATCATTGTAACAGTGTTGTGAGAGACGGGATATATAGATGAAGCAGCCTTAGAATCAGAACGATATCAGATCCTAAAGGGGAAGCTAAACAAGAGAGCAATGAAGAAAGCACCTCACCTTGAGGCAGGCCTTGTATCCAACAAACAACTCCAGGGAACCATGACTGACTTCAGCTTGCAGTAGGCCCTCCACATTTACCTTTAGGGGAACAAATAAGATACACTATCGCTCATTAATTCCAATAAACCTAATAACTGACATATAACTCCCTTTAGATCCCATATAATACCTTGCCTATGGCTAAGTAAGCGAAAGAGTAGCTCAACATATGTAAACATGTTAGGAAGTATGGTTTTCATCTACATGTAATATTATCCAGAAGAGTGTTACTTACACACAAAATAGTTACCTGAATGGCTACGTTTGTTTACCTGCATGACGAATGAATGCCCATTCCATAGCGCCCTTTTGTTCACTGCAGTGCTGTGATGTCTGTAATTGTACTTCAAACAATGGTACGATACGTACTACATGTTCACCGCGTTTCAGTTCCTTAATGATCGTGTGCACGTCGTTATTATGACTCGAAGAGTGGTGATATCCAAAAACAAACTTTCTGCAGGTGCAGCATTCAGACAAGCAGGTTTATCTATGCCCCAAATAGCGAAACAATGTGGCGCAGCTACAGGGGGAGTGAAATATACCATTCACCGCCAGGTAGTAATAAGGACCTACCATGACCAGAAAGACTTCGTAAAACAACTAAAAGTGGTGACGAAGTCATCACAGTTACTAGTTCGAGAAATATGCTAAAAACAGCAACATAAATTCGCGCAGAATTTGTAGAAATGAACAAAAAAAATCTTTGCACCTGTAACAAGCTGAGTGATTGATGCTGGCTTGAAACGACATGTGACTGCGAAGAAACCACTTCTGAAGCCCGTTAATAAAAAGAACAACTCGAATGGACCAGGAAACATAGTAAGTGGACACTAAGAAGGGAAGAAACTGTTATTTACAGATGTTTTGTGGTACCAGGAGGAGGACATTTGTTTCGAGGGTAATCCCAAAAGTAAGGTCTCCTATTTTTTTATAAGCGCATAGACCTGTTTGTTTCTACAGTGGTTTACATCAGGTGACAGCTTGAACATTTAGCTATTTTTCGACATAAGCACCATTTCTGTCGATGCATTTTCGTAGACGCTGTGGCAGTTTTTGCATGCCCATGTCATACCAGTTCGCCGCCATGCTGTTCAGAAAGTTATGAACTTCTTCTTTCACCTCGTAGTCGGAGCTGAATCGCTTTCCGGCCAAATGTTCTTTTAACCATTCCAGAAAGTTGTCCTGTTCGGTTGCAAGGCGGTGAAGAAATGCGCGGGAAGCATCAACTCGTTGCCGCATGTGGTCTTCAGTCAGCCTGCGTGGGAGCCATCTTGCGAACACCTTCCGGTAGTTCAATGTTTCCGTTAAAATTCTGTGAACGATGCGTCGGGAAACTTCAGGAACCAACGTGCAGAGATCACCAAGGTGACCCGCCGACCTTCACGCATGCTTTGCTTAACATTCGACACTCTCTCCTCAGAAATTGACGGTCTCCCGCTCCTTTGTTCGCCATGGATTTCTGTTCGACCAGCTACAAACTCTCTACACCATTTACGAACATTTTTGACATCCATGCACGTCTCACCATATACTTCTGTCAATTGGCGTTGGGTTTCAATCGGCGCAGTGCCCTTTGCGTTCAAAAACCGAATAACTGTGCGCAATTCACACTTGGCGGTAACATCCAACGGGAGCTCCATTCTCAACGGCTGCCAAGCCAAGACTGAGCGCCTGAGAGTGGCGTACGCATGTTTGCACACGCATGAAGCACTCTTCATCACAGTGTGACCAATTGCCACACAAACAGAGTTACGTGTTTATAAAAAAATAGGAGACCTTACTTTTGGGATTACTCTCGTACCTACCTGCAGGTGAAGGGATAGCTGAGCATTCCACATTCCACCTACGGCTAAACACATGACGGGAGGGGGGAGGGGGGGGCTCTATTATGGTTTAGGGATGTTTTGCAGGAGACAGGGTTGGCAACATTGTGAAAATAAAAGTGTGTGTGGACCAGAAGCACTATCAGCGCGTACTTTAGTATGATACCATACCATGTGGACTGCACTTAATAGGGAAATGGTTCACATTACAACAATGGCCCAAAACAGAAGGAAAAACAGATGGTGTTGAAAGACATGGGGTGGCTGTCCCAATGCGCTGCTTGCAATACTGTTGAAATGGTCTAGGATGAATGGATACATGTATATAGAAAGTTCACATAATAACCATGGAACATCTCTGGAATGTCTTCAGGGTGTGTGGAATGATGTAGAGTCGTAATACCTAAAAAATATTGTTGACGACTTGCCTCGAGTTTGTAAGGCAGTCATTAAGTCCAAGGGACGATAGTTTGATGAAAGTAAAATATAAGTTTTCAGTTAGTATCATACATTTTATTATACATTATATTTGAAATATCTGATAACAGTCCTGGTTTATTGAAGTCAATGAGCAGTGCTGTATACACTATGTTCACTGCACATGAACCCAAAAATGAGATTAACAGAAGAGATTCAAAGAAAGTAGAATAATTTCGGGAGGACCTGGAAGACATAATACCCAAGACACTAACCCAAGAATGTTATCATACTTCTTGGAGACTTTACCGCTCAATTCGGGAATGAAAGAAAATTCAGGAAGATCATTGGGAATTATACAGTCCATGACAGGACTAATCAGTACGCCAGGCGACTGATAAAAGTTTGTAAGAATTTTCATCTGATAATGAAATCTACAGCATTTAAACATCTTTCAAGAAATCAGAAAACATGGTTATCTCCTAATGTTCTGCTAGGAGGGATCCAGATTTGTCATGTGGCTATCTCGAGACATGTGTAGAAGGAAATTAAACTCGTCAAAATCCTGAGGGTGCAAACTTAGATTCAGATTATATTTTCTTTCCAAAATTAAGGTCAATACTCTATTGAGAGCATAGCAAACTAAAAATATAACCTATACTGTAACGTTTGATAGAGAGGCACACGAGCAAAATATATATATTTTTTTAAGATGGGCTTTTTTAAGAGAACTGTCAAGGATGGGGCCAGCTAAAAGATGCACTGTCAGACAGTGCAAAGGAAACCGTTTGCTTGGAGAAAAGAAGAATTAGATTAAATTAGATGTACTTTTCGTTCCATTAGATCCATACTGGAGAGAACCTCCAGGATGTAGAACATTAGAAAAGAAATACACACAATAAATATTTACAAATAAAAACAAATATATTAATGTACCTTCTATGGATATCAAGTGAACTGGTCCTTATGGTGTAAAATAAGTCACAAAATCTTAAACTTTTTTATTTACAAGGTAACAGCAAACTTGTCACAAAACGTGTAAATGTTCAATACACTAAGGTGCACATATCAATGTAGAGGCTATTGTAGCTCCGCATTCTCGATTAGAAAAACGATTTTACATAATACTCGGATTATTTGATATTATTAGTAACATTTACATATCAGTTGGTTCTGCTAAGAAATTCACCAACGGAAAATAGAAGTAGAAAGGGTTGACCACCACTAAATCCTTTAGGATCCTCCTTAACTGGAGTTTATTGTAACAAACCTGTCTCTGGTTGGTACAATGTTATTTAAAATGTGTTTTCCTGAACAATGGATAGCTTTCTTGACTGGAGTAAGTGCCTTTAAAAATTTATGAAGATTCTTTTATTCTACGAACTGAGCTGTTGATTTGAAAAGAGATATATTTTAATGACAAATTTCATTAAGGAATAAATATATTGGGGAACAGTTGTTAATAATCCTAATTCCCTTAAAAGTCCTCTGCAGGATGTTCTTGGGTTCATACCACAAATAGTTTTTATTAGACATTTTTATCTTTGGAAAACTTCAGCTTGGCTTGATGTGTTTCCCCCCAAAAAATGATTCCATATAACATTAAATGAGAGTAAGTGAAATATGCAACAGTATTTATTTTTATATTTCCTATGTCTGACAGCATTCGCATTGCAAATTTAGATTTGTGTAGGTGTTTCAGCAGTTCTGTGGTACGCCCCTCCGAGATGAATTTATTATCAAAATGTAATCCCATGAACTTAGCTCTGTCAATTTTTTTTCTCTGTTAGGCATGTATTTTATTTATTTTGTTTTATTGCTCAATTAACCTCACCAGATTAGGACCTTAAGGCTCTGTCTTACATCTGGCTAGGCACTCCACATAGCAAACATCTTACAAAACATTCCCAATAATAATGATGATAGTAATCATAACTGAGACTAATAACAACAATAATAGTAAAGGGCATTTAGAATTATATAGATTAGCTTAACACATTTGAGTCCACAATTACTATTATCAGAAACGGAATGGATAAAGGAAGAGGAGAATAATGAAATGACAAATAAGGGGGAGTCCAGTGATTGAGAAGAGATATAGTAAATATACAGTATGGTAGTATCTGTTTATTAGCAAGTAGCCATAATTATTGTTCATAGGTTGGCGTGGTATGGTCGAAAAAGCGTACGTACAAATTTATCACACACACAAGCATTCGCCACCAGTTGCAGCTTGCGTGAACTTTTATGCAAGAATTCTTGGAAAATGTCATCACCAGAGCCTATTACAAAGAGTATTGGTATCCCTACAAGCTTCTTTATAAGCTTGGAAGGAAATACTTTTTTATATTTCTGTATTGAATGAAGAGATGCTGACACCTTCTTACAGATCGCATTTGTGTGTTTCGTACAGTCTAAGCGAAAGTCCAAAATGTCCCCAAAGTTCTTTGCAGAAGCAGAAAAGGTTGTTTCCGTGCCATTTGAAGTTAATGGTGGAAGAGATTCTCTGAACACAGAGGCAGTAAGTCTTTTGTGAGCGACTAAGATTGCTTGCGTTTTATTTGGGCTGAGTTTCAACGCCTTTCTCTGTGTCTGCACTGATAGGTCAATTAAATCGGCATTTACTTGGTGGATAGTTGTGCACCAGTTTGTTGGACTTGCACTTACGTGTAACTGTATGTCACCTGCTCGTAGGTGATGTTTCAATGGGAGTTAACGGTTGACACATCATTAACATCTAATGAGAAGAGTAATTGACCCAATACTGATCCTTATGGGGCCTCTAATGGCACAGCCCTCCATTGTTCCAAGCATTAGACACTGTTGGCGGTATGTAAGAACTGAATGGAACCACTGTACAACACTTGAAGAAAAATTCTGATTCGTGAGTTCAGCAAGTAGAATGTCAAAGTCGACACTGTCGAAAGTTTTACTGAAATCCAAAAAAAAAAAAAAAAACACACACACACACACACACACACACACAGTAGTCGCCGCTTTTTGTTCACAGCTTGTTTCATTTCGTCAGTAATTTTTATAAGAGCTGTTCTCGTGCTGTGATTTTGATAGGAACTGAGCTGATATTCATCTTAAAGTTTATTTGATGTTAAATATTTAGTAAAGTGTTGGTGAACTATGTATTCTAAATCCTTAAATAATGGTGGTAGAATGTACATGGGGCTATCGTCAAAGGCAAACAGCCTTCTTGGATAATGTTTTTACGGTTCCCTGCTTCCTGGCGGTATGGAATACGCTAGAGGCCAGAGAATGATTAAGAGTGTCCGTTATGTTGGACACTAGAAGATCGATGTGTAAACTGACCATTTGCACTGTCATATTATCGTCCGCTGCAACTTCCAAATGAATTAGCACAATTGATTTCCGGACAATGTTAGGGCTTACCAGCTGCAAAAAAAAGTTTTTTTGCGTTGATCAAGTAAAGATGTAAGCATGGCAAATTACTCATTTGGACCCTCAATTGGAACTGGAGGTTCAGCTATGAATTTTGGTTTGCCCATTCCTAGAGCACATAGATTTTTCCACAGGTCGGCAGATCTGTGAAAATTCTCAGATAGTGGACATACCTACCGTTGTATACCTCCCAGGTTGACTAACTCGTTTCTGTAGTTGCTTGTAGGTGTGTTGATCACACGTATACAAGGTGGACTCATCTGGGGCAAGGGATATATTAACCAATTTCAAGTAATTTTGGCCTGCTGAATACGAAAATAATAATATTTTTGTCGATTGACTCTAGTTTTTTAGATAAAGTCAATTCATTTATACTGGCAATAAAACTATGAAAAAAGAGGGCAATATTTTTTAAAACGTTTATTTTAAAGTTATCTGATGGTTTCATATAAACAAAGTCCTATAAATGATACAAAGAATAATAAAATTAATCATAAAAACAAAAGCATATAATAAGAACTAGGAAAAAACTTTGTATGAGATTTTCTTCGGTGTTTTTGTTCTGGACAGTACCTCTGCAAGTTCCAGCTGTAGTCTGCTATCAGATGGCGATCCCAACGGCTTTGATATTTTCCTCCATAATCTTGATGTCCTGGTGGAACGGTTCCCCTGTTCTTCGCTGCAATCGCTCCAGATGTCAGGATATTCATCTAAATGATTGTGCAAAAAATGCAATTTGACGCTCATATTAGCTCCTAGTTTTTGGCAATTCTGGAGCATTTTGTCTCCTATTTCGGAATATTCTTCAGCTTTGTGATTCCCCAAACAATTTTTGACAACTGATGCAAAGCTTGTCCATGCTTCCAGTTCAACATGGTTCATGTAGTTTGTTTATAAGAATATGTTCAAAATATTCAAATGTGTGTGAAATTTTATGGGATTTAACTGCTAAGGTCATCAGTCCCTAAGCTTACACACTACTTAACCTAAATCATCCTAAGAACACACACACCCTCTGCCGGGATCAGCCGCACAGTATATGAGTATAGATTTGTGGCCCATCAAAAATTCCTGCTTTTAACTTTTCTACACTGAGATCAGGAAATGACTGACAAATATATTTGAAGCAATTTTCATTCCTATCTAAAGCTTTAACAAATTGTTTTACATCAAGTTTAATATGTAGTGGTGGAAGAATGATTTTTTTCTGACTGACAAACAGTTTACGAACTATGTTATTTTTTCCTATAGCCAGGTTCATTCTTGGCGGCCAGCGTTTCCTACTCTAATGTTCATTTTTCCCACAGCTGTCCCATAGACAAAGAAAATAGGGATATTCAGTGTATCCAATTTGTGGACCCAATACAAAAATTCACCTTTTTTAAATCTACACACATTGACCGCTTATGTCGATGAAATTAAATGTCAAGTTAACATTATGATTTAAGAGAAGTTGAATGAGCTATCGAAAATGAAGCCAATTTATTTCCGTTATGCAGTAACACAAATTTAGAACTTTTTTGATCTATCTGGGAAAAGTCGCCAGTGTTTTGGTTGGTATACTGGAAAACCCATTAAATTTAAAAGCCCAGAAATATCACTATGATATACGATATCATTCGTCTTGTTAAAATATGGAAGAATGTCGCGCCACCTAGTTCAATAGGACATTACTGACAAGCCAGGCGGAAAGCATTGTTTTTCTTTTAGTCTTGACGCAAGAAGCTCAGCTGATTTCTTAGATAAATTTTAAATCTCGAATCAAGTCGTTTAGTTCGTCGTGAGAAAAGTCTTGCAGTGTAGGACTGCGTTCTTTGAATTCACTTTACTACGCTTTTAGTCTGACTGTCTAACATTTTGACGTCATCACACTAACCGTAGGATAAGGAAATAAATATTAGCAAATCTTCACTATGGAAGATAGGTGGTTTGCGGATTGTAGGTTTGGTTAAACCCAAGAGCGCTTTTTGTATTGATTCATTCTTTTACATTCACAGCACAAAAGTAGCAATCATGGAGGTGGTTTCTTAGCTCTATCCAAGTCATCGATATTCCAAACGGAAGGCTTTTTTCGTCCCCCATGAGTCGCCAAGTCGAAGTGACTTCACGCATCTTTTACAAACTTTGTGTGGGGCCCAACATTTACATTGTTGCCAAAGTTTTTTTTCCAAAATATGCCCGATAGCTTTGTTGTACAACATCATTTATACACCGTCGTTACTTTTCTTGACAGTACTTAGCTCATATGTAGCAGAAACGGTTGGGGTTATTAACACAAGACTTCCGTGAATAACTCAAACTTACAGTAACAAAAACGCCCAAACAGAACAATTGCCCGAAGTAACTGACACCATATCACGTTTGTAGAAAAACTGTAACGACTGAGTAACTCAAGAAGCTTCCCTGATCAAAACAATAGAGATAGAAAGGCAAACAATGAAATCTTGTACACATTCTAAAACCGATTTGTGAACGAATCAAAAGTTGATTTTTGAATGTGTACATAGTGTACGTGATGTCTCTGCTAGAGGAATGGTTCAAAAAATGGCTCTGAGCACTATGGCACTTAACATCCATGGTCATAAATCCCCTAGAACAGGCGCCGACTCCATGGGGCCTGCGGGGGCCCGAACCCCCTCAAATACATCAGTAATGAGCCAAAACAAATAATTATTACGGTAGTAGGAAGGTTAACTGAAAACGAGTGCTGTAAATCATGATAGTGTTACGGTGCTGCGGACACACTGTTAGAATGTCCCCGGTGCGCGAACCTTTGGGTAAAGTCTAGCGCCGGCATGCAAGCGCTGCAGCTGCGGCGACGGCGACAGCAACAGCAGAAGGGCCATTTAGCGCCCTTATAAGTCTGAAGTCATGTCTCCGATCAACAATGGGACAGAAGCGCTTGAAGAACTTGGCTGTTCTTCATGCCCACCGACGTGATTATTAGCGTAAATTAAATTAGCTTTTTAAGAAAATACCGTGCGTGAAACTTCCTGGCAGATTATCCTTTCTTTCAGAAGAGCTAGTTCTACGTGGTTCGCAGAAGAGCTTCTGTAAACGTTGGAAAGTAGGAGACGGAAGTACTGGCAGAAGTAAAGCTCTGAGAATGGTGCGTGACTCGTGCTTGGGTAGCTCAGCTGGTAGAGCACTTACCCGCGAAAGGCGAAGGTCCCGAGTTCGAGTCTCGGTCCGGCACACAGTTTTAATCTGCCAGGAAGTTTCATATCAGCGCACACTCCGCTGCAGAGTGAAAATCTCATTCTCTAAATACCGTGTATGTTTCGTTTCTTTTTTCTAGGGCCAAAAAACGTGTCAGGCTTGTCGAGTTTCCCGGAGTGTCGAGTTATCGAGAGTCCAGTTTTCAGGGTTCTAATGTTGATCATATCACTCTAAAATGCTTAAAAAACTTGAAAACTCACTATTTTTCATCTAAAATTTAGAAAATTTCCCGGGGCAAGACGCTGGTATCCCCCCCTCCCCCAATATTTTTTATAATATAGGAAACTAAAACCCGTAAAGACAAGAAATAAGCAAAGCAGTATACACTTCTTTAATCCTTAGGTCCTAGCATTTTTCTCGCTGATCTTGCTACAGCTTTACACGGCGTGCCTTTCTTTCTGTGAAAGAGTCTGTTACCTCATCAAAATTCGTCAAACGTTTAGCTACATGAAAAATCGGAATGTCGTAGTCTGTTAGTGAAGAAGCTGTGAACACGTATACTACCCAAGACTATTTTGTCACTGAATGCTAAGGTAAAACGAAATAGGCCTTTCTCATATTCCATCAGTTGTAACACACGCCAAATAAAAAAGACTGTTTTGGGACAAATGGTCATTTTATGTACCTCACTTACATAAATAACACGACAGAATATAATTCACTAAGTACTAAAATCAAATGCCTACTACAAGCAAAAAGTTTTATGTTAGGAAATAGCTTCGCATGTCATTCACACACTCCAGTTTCCCAAGCATGAGATTGAAAAGTAGTAGCACAAAATTTTTATTTAAATTTTAAATCGTCGTATTTCTCTATATAATTTGTGTGATGTCGCCGTTTCTTCTCCTTCCTCGTTCTACCAAAGAAGAAGGACCAGAAGAAGGCCGCTGCAACCGTGGCCGAAACGTTGGTTTCTCTCCAGCAGCAGTAGTTTTATACATTATGACGCGGTACCATACCCAGGAAACATTTATCTCAGCAAATAACATGTCTTACATTTCCTCGAAAATATATGCTTTATGCGTCAAACTCTTCAGAAATATGTGCGCTACAAATTCGGTTAAGGCTGATCTCCGCCTGAGAAAGCATGGTATGTAGAGGATATAGGTCAGACATGTCACCCACACAAGAACATTGTGATGAACATCAGCGTCATACACGTCTACCCCAATCGGAGAATTTGGCAATTGCAGAACGCTGTCTGAATACAGGACATCGCATGATTTATGAAAAGACGTAGGTTTTATCCTCGGCATCACCTTTCTCGGATTGAATCATTAAGGTAGCAATACATATCCATAGAGCTGATAATCACCAGGGATGCGGGATTTCAACTGAGCACAGCCTGGAAACATGCATTGGCTGCTATTAAATCATGACAAGAAAATCTGGCCGCACTGTTAGTAAACGTAGCGTACAGCGCACGCACCGGAGGGCGTTTGAGTAAGGCGCCATCTATCTGCAAATCATCGTGCATGCATGTTTTCTGCAGCTGTGCGTTCTTTGCGCTGTGTTCTTTAAACAGGTGCAGATACCGTCAGTCGTACCTAGCCAACAGCAAGGTTCGACCACCTGAAGAAGTCGGACAGTTACTCCGACGAAATAGTGTGGAATTTGCACGACGTCATAAGGCGGCTAACCCGTGAAGACTATTTACAACATAACCGCTTGAACAGTCGCATGATCATAATTCATGCCTCCCTAGGAGCTAGTACCCTCTTCTATAATTCCATCAGCCAACCCCTAGTTTATAAATTCTTCCAAAACTGTTGTAGCAATTGTGAGATTCTGCTGTGCCTCTGATACCTGGTGCTTTGTTTCCTGTTGCAATCCTGTGTTGTGTTAGTGGCGTAGCACGCAATGGCCCTCGCAGAAGAAACAAATCTTCAAAGTCTAGCAACAGGTTCTCCAGTTGTACCCTATCCACTCCTCTCAAATGCTTCAATTTCTCACGTAATGTTCTCCCAGCAGCAGCCTCTGCCCCTTCACAGCCAGAGCCCAGTGTTGCTAATAACATTCCGTCTAACAACTTAACTTCTTCGTCAGCAAAATTATCCACACTGGCGGATACTACGTTGCCTCTGACCCTCTATGGTATGTGTACAATACTACGTTTCACCAAACAAGACACCACATCCAGTATGTTACTACACTCCAGCAGCTCGATCATACACAACATATCAACTGGTAATTCAGGCTCCAAATTCATCCATAGCGGCTTCCTGATGCCTCCTGACACCCACTCATGCGAATGAAGCCTTAATGTCATTGCTCGCAGTTTAACTGACTATTTTGTACATTAAACATTCTTCATGACAGATCAACATTGCCAACAGTTTCGCCTATTTGGAATGTTTTCCCAGTAAGTTCTACTGCACGTCGTCAAAAGTCAGTTATGGCATGATTATGATGCAGAAATTCCAACCCTAGGATCATGCTGTACCCCTCAATTACATGAAACATCACTTTTACACATTTCTTAAATCTGGTTGCTTCGAACAAAAAAGCATCATTAACGAGCCCAATGGCCATATATCACTTTCCTCTACCCCACACAAATGATGACATGACTGGTTCCTACTAACTTTCTTAAGGCCACTGCCACATGCACTCCTGTGTGCACCAAAATATTATATCTTTTTAACATCTCTAACATAATCTTGCTGTCTGAGACACCCTTTATAGCACATTCTGCCTCTGCATTCACCTTACTGCATTTACATCTATGGGAAACTCCTGACAGTGGCCGTGTGGCTTCCTCCATAGCTTACAAGACGCTTTCTTGCATCTGGACCATCTCTGTTACCACCCTTGCATCCTTGTTGGTGGCCTGCTCCTCCCCCACTACCATTCGCACTAAATCACTGGACATCTCTATTAACTTCATCACTCCTTCATCGTTGGTAGGCACTGTCTCTGCATATGACCTGTTCATTCACAATTAAAACACTTCACTTTTGATGCACATACATGTTTTCAATCTCTCATCCCTGCATACCTAACAATTTTCTTGTATCTGGAGCTAACCTAACACCAACAAGGAGACTTTTAGGTGCCCCCGTACAAACCCTCCTAGACATCACTGGTGCCGAACCTCTCAGAAAAGCATCGAGTGCTCCCTTCTTGGCCTCCTGCAGCACCATATTTTTCATGTCAACGTTCTGCAATAACTCACAGGTGTGAACATTAAACTTTCTAATCCTAGCTATGAAGTTCTCCACTGCTTCATTATATCTTCTGGACACAGTACTCAACCGCTTCTGAAAAAATTAAACACTATTCTGTTTCCTGGTCTGCTGTTACAACCCCTATCTCAGTTGATGAAAAGTTACTGCTTTATGCAATACTTCTGTGCATCTTACGATCAGTTTCGCTTTCCCAGTCAAACTTAACCTCACAATCTGCAATGACTGGTTATTTGATCAACTCCCTAAGTAAGAACTTCCACAAATGCTACTACAAACTCAGATGATCTGACAGAGAAGAGAAAAACAAGGTTAGCAATAGCCAGATCCGTCCCTAGAACCTGTGATCTCAAAAATTTTATTTTGTGGTCTTTCTCCACAAATGCATTATTTACAACCACACTGTCTCCTCTCAGCTGAGCTACTTGATTCACTGGCAATGCAAGGGCTCCCACTGGTGACACCTTGTTTCTCTGACTTCGCCTCTGCCTCAGCCTTACCAGGTAGTCACAGAGTAATCTATCAAACCACTTTTCTTTTTATTTATAAGCCACTTGGACTTCCTACACAGTCTGTTTGTGTGCTCAAAATGATTACATGTAAAACAATTCTCTGCTACCAATTTAGCACAAGGGGCAGAGTGCACAAGCAAATTATATTGAGTACAAAATGTGGACACCAAGTACTCATTTCTAAAATTCCCCTTAAATTGCAACAAGTGAGGTGGCTCCTCAGACTTTGTAAATGTAAATGAGGGGGGGGGGGGGGGGGAGGCAGCAGCAATGGGTGAATGTGAAGCCTGAATTACCAGTTGTTATGTTGTGTATGATAGGACCACTAGAGGGCAGTGAAATATTAAATACAGAGTGCTGTTTGGTGAAACATATTATTGTATGCATACAAGACAGAGACAGAGGCAAAGTAGTATCTGCCAATGTGGATGGTTTTGCCACAGAAGAAATTAAGTTGTTAAAGGGAATGTTATTAGCTACAGTGGAGATTCCAGACAAGGAAGACAACCACCCAAGGGATGCTGATTATGATGAGGGATAGGCTGCTGCTAGGACTGCATTTCATGGGAAACTGATGTATTTAAGGGGAGTGGATAGGATGCAAATGGAAGACCTGTTGCTACAATTTAAAGATTTGGTTTTTCCTCAAGATCAATTGTGTGCTATGCCAGTAGCACAACACAAGATTGCATTAGGAAACAAAGCACCAGTGTATCAGAGGCAGAGCAGAATCCCACACTTCCTGCAACAAGTTTTGGAGGAATTTATAAACAAATAGTTAGTTGATGGAATTGCAGAAGAGAGTACTAGTTCCTGGGGAGGCAGGAATTGTGATTATGCTGAAAAAGTCTATTGACATCTCAAAGAAGAATCAGTTTTGTTGTGTTACTGCGACCTGAATAGTAATACTGTGACAGATGCCTGCTCATTTTCAAACATTTTGGAGACAATAGATAACATCGAGCAAAGCTGGTGCTTCTAGACAACAGATATAAGGAGTGAGTACCATCAGTTTGAAGTTGCTGCAAAAGACAGACAGAAAACAGTGTTTTCAACACCTTGGGGACACTACCACTACATTAGGATGCCTTTTGGATTTAAGAATGCATCAACAACATTCCAATGGCTGCTGGATGGAGTTCTGAAGGATCTGAAACTGCATCAATGTCTCGTGTATCTTGGTGATATAATTGTCTCTTTTCAAGGGATATGCAAGAGCAGAGACAAAGACTGAGGAACATCTTCAAAAGATTACAAGCAGCCCATTTGACAGACAGCACAGAAAAATATCACTTAGCTATCTGGGCCATATTGTTAGTAAAGATGTTAATACAGGCAGCGCTAGAGTTTCTAATACCGCAAACAATCAAGGAATTACAATCTCTTCTCAGTCTCATAAATTACTGTAGAAAATTTTTCAAGGGGTTCTCAGGCATTGCCAGGCCACTTACACAGTTGCTAAAGAAGGAATTACGTTTATATGACCAGAAGAATGAGAGAAATGCCAGAAAGTATTCATCAAGTTGAAGAGAGTTTTACATCAAATCTGGTGTGGTGTTTCTAGACTTTCAGAAGGAGTTCTTCATTATCATGTGAAGGTTGAATCATGCTCTGGGGTGTGTTTTAAACCAGGAGATCCTGTTGCCTATGCCTCAAGACAGTTGAAAAACAACACAGAAGAATTATTCTACAACAGATAAGGAAATGCTTAGCTTGAAATACAGAGTAATCAACTTCTGGAGTTACCTTTAAGGAAAGTAATTCAAGGTAGTGATGGAGAAGGATACTTTGAAGTGTTTACTTGGTTTGAAGGATGAGACGGGCTTTCAAACTCAGTTGAGAATGAAGTAATCCACAAAGCAGGAAGGAAACATGGCGATGCAGAAAATTAGCAGGAAATTAGCTATAGTACAGGCACTAGGTCAAGATGTTGGGGAATGGAAAACAGTTCAGAACACTGACTGAGGTGTAAGCAGCTTGGCAAACAACAACTATTTAGCATGCACAGCAGATTGTTACATAGAGAGATGAAACTGGAGCCAAGATGAAACTCGAATTGCTACATGATACGGATGATCACATTTTATCAGCCCATGGGGGACGTCAGGCAATCAATCTGAGAGTGTGAGTAAAGTATTAATGGGAGGAAAGCAAAGCTAATGTCAACCGATATTCCAAGAACTGTGTGGATTGTGCTCAGATAGGTGATTTGAGTCAGAAGCAGTTACTGTTACAGAGACTGCTGGAAGTAATTCAACTGTTCAGTTTCATTTGGGGGGGGGGGGGGGGGGAGGGAGGGAGGGGAGTGTTAAGCCCTTTCAATCGAACACTGACAGGTAACCATTTTCTGCTGACCACAATGTTATTGAACAGGTGGCTATTGAACTTTGTGGTGCCAGAAATGATAATAATGGACCAAGGAACAAACTTCATGTCAGATCTGATGAAAGAGTTATGTAAGTAACTGAAGGTGAAAAACTTTACCCACAATGTAATGGAAAAGTGAAATGAGTGCACACACATCTGAAGACACTTAGTCATTACGTGAACTCACACAATTCAGACTGGGATGTATTTATGCTTTCCAGTGAGTGCACACAACACCAAATTACACAATGTACATGGTTGTCACCATGCAAGGTGGCTTATGGGAAGAAGACACCATTTGATATGATTATCCAGAAAGTAGGTATGAAAGGATAGGCAGTATGGGGGTTTGATAGAACAGTAAGGGAAATATGGAAGTATGAGTGAATACCAATCTATTGGAGAAGCAGGAAGAGGCAGTGAAATGAGGACAGGCATTACCTCAGTACAAAGCAGGTCAGTGGGGTTTTTGTTGAGCACATATACCCTGAAGGGAAAACAAAGAACTTCGTAACATGCTACCAGGGCTCGTAAAAAGTAACTGAAGCTACATCACCAGTAAATATGAAGCTACAGGTGCCAATGAGGGTAATAATTGTGCATGCTGGGTTTCTGTGAACATTTAAGGGTGCACTGGAAGCAATTCTATGAGAGGTATTGGTGAAAGTGAGTGAAGAGACGAAAAAGAAGAAGTTGAAGGATGAGCATCTAGGGAGAGAGGTTCAGCAACCTCAGGCTCATTAGACATTAAGGATTGATATGTAGTGTGTCTTTTGTGGTTATAGAATATTTTTCTTTTATTCATAGTATAGAATATTAATGTTATTTTGGATAAATTTATATGTTTTTGTAAGATAGGTTTTATGGTAAGAATATGGAGACATGCTGTTCAGAGACAACAGACTTCTGGGGGGAAGAGGAACTGATACTCGTCCATGTCCCCAGGTTGCCATATGCGATGAAGGCTAAAGAACAAGGACACTAGGTTTGGCAATGCTGTACCTCTTCACTGGAGGTGGAATGGGGGCACTACAGAGTCAGCACCTGGGCAGAGGAGTTGTGTTTCCCACACAACCAGATGTGGTGTTATCTGGTGACAGGTGGTTATTAGGTTTAGTGTTTCATGTGTGGAATTTGTGAAATGAAGTTAAGAGTTTGGAAAAAGGTTTTGCTGGGGTACAACAATTAGTGCTTAGTAGCACAAGGCTCAGAAAAGTCTCGAAGGAACACAAGAATTTGCCTGAGGCACTTGGCTGATTAAAGCCCTAGATGGAGAAGGTGGTCAGAGTGATTCCACGTGAATCCAGGAGAGTAAAAAGTGGTTCAACAGACTCTGAGGGTCATCTTTGAGACAGCAGACTTGTGCGATGTAGGCAAGTTGAACAAAACAGGAGGTTAGCAGGGGCAAATAAATTTTCTGTGGAGTAGCAATCTATGCAGATCATGAACTTGGAGAAAGCATACTGAACAACACAAGCAAGCTATGGTAACTGACTAAGAAAGTCTTGGATTATGACAGGTCCTTGGCTATCACTTGTAACTGGGATCTGGGAGAAGTACAAGGCCAAATTCAGGGTTCTGGATGCAATACTACTGTTAACAAGGCTACTGCAGTCCCTGAGAGATAGTGTCCGGGACTCCAGGGTGGAGTTACTGAATCTGTAAGAAGCTATCCATCAAGGGCTACATGAGCAGTTAAGTATTGTCTTGCTGTAAACTGAAATTACAGTAAGTGGTGGAGGCAAACAGCCAGAACTTTCCATTCTACTAACATAGTCCAATGGTGGTTGTAACAAAATATACCACGTGACTGTACATGTCAGTGAAGGCACCAGTAGCACACAAGCATGCAGGTGTTTAGGTGTATTCTGTGTACACTTATATGGTGAAGTTAGTGGAAATTTGTGCATGCAAGGGAGGAAGGAGTGCTGCTATTTGCAGAACATGGTGGTGAACATACAGTAATGACCAAGAGTGAGCTCTAGTAATACTACAGCAGAGTACTCACCACATGTCTGATGCACAAAATTGTGACAATTAGGAGTACATGCATCACGCAACTCTTCAGGCATAAAACAGAAGAAAGTCCTTGCCAAAAATATGTGATCAAACTGGAGTAATATTTTCAGAGGTCGGGCTTGCATTGGAGATGTCCAAACAAAACCTTACCTTCTTTAACAACACCTGGGAACCTAGCCTGGAACATTCCCTATGCTCTGCCTGTCTCTCATGTATTTGGAATGACAGACCATGTGGAAGGCTGATCCAGGGCTATTTCCAGTTCCCATAAATTGGATACCATGAAGAAGAGATGAAAGGTAAATTTACAGAGTCAGTGATGAAGACAGTAATTTTTGTAGTTGTTAAGAACAGCCAATTTGGAGGTTACATATCAGTTTTACAGATTCGGAGTAAAAGTATTACAATAGAGTTCTGGGCTGGGATACGAGTCAGGACCCAAATCTTCTACATAAGGAATGGCTGTGCAGTGCTTTGACCCAGTCTTTGTTTGTAAAATTATTATTCTTTAACAAAACTAAGGAAAAGCAGCAAGGAAGTGCCACAGAGCATTACATTAACAGTTGCAGCTTGGTAGCCACAAGTGTGGCAACATGTGGGTCACAATAACAGATATGCCAGTGGAATGCACAGTGATTATAGCTGAGCTAAATGGTAAATGGTGTAGCACAACCAAAATGGTGTAGCAAGTGGGGTGGTATCATTACACAAGAACCCCTCTCTTGTTTTGGCAACAAGACTACCGTGAGTTTTTAGTAAAAAAATAGGCACTGGAGGCGTGTAAATAAGTGTGGCTTTTAAGTAAGGGATCCTTCATCATCGCCAATAGGCAGCAGTATCGCCACAATGCTAGAGTAATGCCAGACAACAAAATGAATTAGTACCACCAGCAGCAGCTGTACATTGGAAAATGGGCTGCACCTGCCACCTGCACTAAGTCCTTCACAGGACACAGTGCCTCTGCCCTACTGATCTGCCATCTGTACCTGCTGACAGCAACAATGAGTTCCTAGCAAGATTCGGTGCCAATGCCAGCAATCTTCTGTCTGTGCATAGCCACCTTTGCATTCCACTGCAGTGACATGGGTGTTGGGCCACTGGGCCTACATAATGCCAGGGGAAGTGGCGTTGTGCTGCAACCATGGCCATCTGCAGAGCTGAGGAGCTGCCTCATAAGTTAAATGCCATCACAGCACAAAGCAGTGCATTACTGACATGAATGCCCATGACCTATTGGGTCTGCATCCTCACCAACATGAGGTTCCAGTCCAGCAGTCTCAAGCAAAAGCTGTGGCCCATTCATCAGTCCAGCCAAACTCAGTGAGGAGATGTGTACCTACTTCCCTACAACATGTATGAATAGCAGTAAAGGTCTTTGTAATTATTAACAGTGTTTGCCCTGGGCCCCACTCCCTGTCACCACCACTCACTCATCCCTCAGCATGCCCAACATGCTACACATAGCACACAGAATTGCCTTTGCAGTTTAACCTAGCTACAGCCCATGAACTGTGAGCTGGCCAGTACTGCCAAGCTAAATGTTCCAGCTGAGTGCTGGCATGTGCTCACTAGACAAAGCAATCCACAGTACATGGCTCTGTATGTAATCCAACAAACAAGTAGGATAAAGTAAGGCTTATGACAAAGTGGGCTCGTATCAAACAGGACCACTGAGAATAATGAACACACACAAAAAATGGCACTCACTTCACAGTGAGTGGCAAAGTACGGATGTAGATGATTGGGGTGGTCCATACATGTGGAACCATCCTTCTAAAGGAAAAACAGAAATATGAAATCAACAAGCATGATATTGGAGAGCACTTGATATTCTCCATCTGTAGCTGTTTTGTTTGCACATCTTTAGGTTTGTCTTCAACAGAGCCCATTTCATACAATTTCATGAGGTGTTTCACACTGCACTGAGGGCAATTGATGGTCTGTCTGTGTGTGTTGGTTGGAATTCTCTACAATAACATGGGTGACCCTCTCGCCTGCTATCAGGATAATCCCATTGTGTTTGGTCTGTTTTAATGCCATCAGCTTTCATGTCATCTGAAAGAATAAACATCAGTCATAAATCAGGAATCAATTAAGCTTTGCTCAAACAAAAGACACAGTTGTTTTTCTTGTACTATTCTCTATAAGTTTTATATGACATATGACCCACTTCCATTTGAAAATTAAGATTTGCATCCAATATAGCAGCTTCCAAAGTGGCTGCTATATTGTAACAGAAACTCACAGGTTTTTCCCATCTCTCATCATCTAGAATAATGTGTGTTGTTCAGTGACAAATGTTAAAATGGAAATGGAAATATTAAGCTTGCACTGAGAGATAAGCAACAATTCCTTAATGTAACTGTGTGAGCCGCAGTTTCTTTTCTTTTTTTCTCTTTCCAAAGTAATGGTTTCCTGGTTTATTTTACTTCATTAAACTTTGTCTGAGTAAGCACAAATAGCAGTGTAAAGGCAGTTAATTGTTAACACAGTTTGTAACAGTTGCTTCAATTTGCAATTATATGCCTTCACTGATTCCATATCAATGACATCTCTTCATGATGGAAACTACAGAGCATGCATTTATTCACACATAATATTACATAAAATCCTATAGTAATGAGAGTCTTTTGGAATGTGGAATGAGTCAAGTTTCACATTAACATGTAGAAGTTGCCACTGTAGGCTACTTCTGTAACTTCTCACGCTCATAATCACAGGAATTACTTTACATAGTTACTTTACCAATAGAAACTCCAACTCCTCTGATATTACTTATAATTCTATGTTAACATTGAATTAACATTTAGAATTAAACAGAAGAAGTTATCCAGACTATGAATTTAATGAAAAATTTTATTGGTTATGGTCACAGGTATTTCAATATTAATTTTATTTACGTTTTCAAGATGATGGTAACACAATGATGCTCTTTTGGTAGATGTAGCGTCAGTTTTCTCAGATTTTTGTGCCATAATAAGCATTGTCATTAATTTGTTACAAGTTAGCAACAAGACAGCAGTTTCTGTTACAACATTTTGTGAGTAAGTGTCTACCTTTGTGCATAGAGAAATTATTGCAAGATGAAACCGGCAGTAAGAAGTCTCCAGAACTTGGAAACCCAACACAACAGACTGGTTCTCTCAGAACTTGCTGCTAAAAGGACCAGATTGATTGTTCGCAAGAAGTAGGCAGTCAACTGTTTTTCTCTGTGTACAAGTATTTAAGAGAACAGACTGGGAAAACAGCCACTCTCACTTTTTAGCCAGACTTCTAGGACACAGCAAATGCTCTCATGATTGATATAGTCTGCTGTCATGCTATAAGAACTTGCAATGAAGGTCCCACGTTGGTAGAAGTTCCTACTGAGTGCTGAATGTACAGTATAACAAAAGCAGCTGCTATGAGAATCAGTTATTTAGACCATTTTGTCTTTCACAATTTGTGATAACTCTTTACAGATTTAACAGTGGTAACATGAATGAACTATCACAAACAAGTCTTGACATCAACCACACTGCCACTCAGGTAATGCCAGAACTTTCTACTGCCATTATATCATTACCCATCTATACATCTGTATTAATGTATAAAATAAAACGTAAACACAGAATAAACCTAAATAAAGTCACAAAAAGCATGGCCTCATCATATGTAAAAACAGTGGACATCTAAAATGGCAACCTTCGCTCCTTTCTAACTAAATCATTACAATAACATAATGTATCATGGTATAAATTTAACAAAAGGTCCCAAATATCAGACATGATCCAATGAAAAAGTCCAATAATGTTTAAGATGTGTGCTAAAGATGTATTCGTGTTGTTAGAACCTAATGATGAAAGTGAAAACAACATGGTACAGCCTAACCACAGACCCATTGCAACGTATATGAATCCCACAATTTTGTGACAATGTAGCTCCAAAAAATGAAAAGTCCCTCCTCTGAAAACTCTTGATAACTATGTACCCTTCAATAACAAGATATACCAGACCTCAAGTATTGTTTTCACTATTACACTCTTCTGTGATAAACACTGACCCCTAACTGCAAGAAACAAAACTAAAATACCCACTTTAAACAGCACATTCCTCTATAACAAAGCCCTCCTAGAAAAAAACCGAGGAACCTGAAAACAGATTTAAATACCTATAACCTAACTGCTACAGCTCCATTGTCTCAGGGTTGGACCTTGCCGTTGGTGGGTAGGCTTGCGTGCCTCAGCGATACAGATAGCCGTACCGTAGGTACAACCACAATGGAGGGGTATCTGTTGAGAGGCCAGACAAATGTGTGGTTCCTGAAGAGGGGCAGCAGCCTCTTCAGTAGTTGCAAGGGCAACAGTCTGGATGATTGACTGATCTGGCCTTGTAACAATATCCAAAACGGCCTTGCTGTGCTGGTACTGCGAACGGCTGAAAGCAAGGGGAAAGGGCATACAGCTTTACTGTATGATTAAATGATGATGGCGTCCTCTTGGGTAAAATATTCCAAAGGTAAAATAGTCCCCCATTCGGCGGGAACTACTCAAGAGGATGTCGTTATCAGGAGAAAGAAAACTGGCGTTCTACGGATCGGAGTGTGGAATGTCAGATCGCTTAATCGGGCAGGTAGTTAGAAAATTTAAAAAGGAAAATGGACAGGTTAAAGTTAGCTATAGTGAGAATTAGTGAAGTTCGGTGGCAGGAGGAACAAGACGTCTGGTCTGGTGACTACAGGGTTATAAACACAAAATCAAATAGGGGTAATGCAGGAGTAGGTTTAATAATGAATAGGAAAATAGGAATGCGGGTAAGCTACTACAAACAGCATAGTGAACGCATTTTTGTGGCCAAGATAGATATGAAGCCCACACCTACTACAGTAGTACAAGTTTATGTGCCAACTAGCTCTGCAGATGATGAAGAAATTGAAGAAATGTATGATGAAATAAAAGAAATTATTCAGATAGTGAAGGGAGATGGAAATTTAATAGTCATGGGTGACTGGAATTCAATAGTAGGAAAAGAGAGAGAAGGAAATGTAGTAAGTGGATAAGGATTGGGGCTAAGAAATGAAAGAGGAAGCCGCCTGGTAGAATTTTGCACAGAGCACAACTTAGTCATAGCTAACACTTGGTTTAAGAATCATGAAAGAAGGTTGTATACATGGAAGAACCCTGGAGATACTAAAAGATATCAGACATATTATATAATGGTAAGACAGAGATTTAGGAACCAGGTTTCAAATTGTAAGACATTCTGGGAGAGCATAAGGGAACAATTGTCAGGAATACTGCCTACAGGAAAATTAAAGAGACCTTTGCAGATAAGAGAACCACTTGTATGAACATCAAGAGCTCAGATGGAAGCCCAGTTGTAAGCAAAGAAGGGAAAGCAGAAAGGTGGAAGGAGTATATAGAGGGTCTATACAAGGGCGATGTACTTGAGGACAATGTTATGGAAATGGAAGAGGATGTAGATGAAGATGAAATGGGAGATACGATACTGCGTGAAGAGTTTGACAGGGCACTGAAAGACCTGAGTCGAAACAAGGCCCCAGGAGTAGACAACATTCCATTGGAACTACTGACGGCCTTGGGAGAGCCAGTCCTGACAAAACTCTACCATCTGGTGAGCAAGATGTATGAAACAGGCGAAATACCCTCAGACTTCAAGAAGAATATAATAATTCCAATCCCAAAGAAAGCAGGTGTTGACAGATGTGAAAATTACCGAACAATCAGTTTAATAAGCCATAGCTGCAAAATGCTAACATGAATTCTTTACAGATGATTGGAAAAACTAGTAGAAGCCGACTTCGGGGAATATCAGTTTGGATTCCGTAGAAATACTTAGAAGAAATATTAAGGAAAGGCAAACCTACATTTCTAACATTTGTAGACTTAGAGAAAGCTTTAGACAATGTTGACTGGAATACTCTCTTTCAAATTCTAAAGGTGGCAGGGGTAAAATACAGGGAGCGAATGGCTATTTACAATTTGTACAGAAACCAGATGGCAGCTATAAGAGTCGAGGGGCATGAAAGGGAAGCAGTGGTTGGGAAGGGAGTGGGACAGGGTTGTAGCCTCTCCCCAATGTTATTCAATCTGTATATTGAGCAAGTAGTAAAGGAAACAAAAGAAAAATTCGGAGTAGGTATTAAAATCCATGGAGAAGAAATAAAAACTTTGAGGTTTGCTGATGACATTGTAATTCTGTCAGAGACAGCAAAGGACTTGGAAGAGCAGTTGAATGGAATGGACAGTGTCTTGAGAGGAGTATATAAGATGAACATCAACAAAAGCAAAACGAGGATAATGGAATGTAGTCGAATTAAGTCGGGTGATGCTGAGGGAATTACATTAGGAAATGAGACACTTAAAGGAGTAAAGGAGTTTTGCTATTTGGGGAGCAAAATAACTGATGATGGTCGAAGTACAGAGGATATAAAATGTAGACTGGCAATGGCAAGGAAAGCGTTTCTGAAGAAGAGAAATTTGTTAACATCGAGTATAGATTTAAGTGTCAGGAAGTCTTTTCTGAAAGTATTTATATGGAGTGTAGCCATGTATGGAAGTGAAACATGGACGATAAATAGTTTAGACAAGAAGAGAATAGAAGCTTTCGAAATGTGGTGCTAGAGAAGAATGCTGAAGATTAGATAGGTAGATCACATAACTAATGAGGAAGTATTGAATAGGATTGGGGAGAAGAGAAGTTTGTGGCACAACTTGACCAGAAGAAGGGATTGGTTGGTGGGACATGTTCTGAGACATCAAGCGATCACCAGTTTAGTATTGGAGGGCAGCATGGAGGGTAAAAATCATAGAGGGAAACCAAGAGATGAATACACTAAGCAGGTTCAGAAGGATGTAGGTTGCAGTAGGTACTGGGAGATGAAGAAGCTTGCACAGGATAGAGTAGCATGGAGAGCTGCATCAAACCAGTCTTGGGACTGAAGACCACAACAACAACAACATCTGTCACCCACATCAATATATAATGCTTCATTCTTCTTACCTGTTAATTCTCATTTTTCAGTTTTCTGAGCAATCTCACCAGAATTATCATTAAATTTTTGTTTTATGATTTAATCTTTCTTTGCTATGTCTTCAGTCCTGTCAGTATTGTTCAGGGTGCTTCAATTGCATGTGTTGAGGACCACAATTTATCTGTTTTATTCAAGTCCAAATACAATTTCATTTGACTAGTCTTTGTGATGTTCCCATTCTGTGCCATAATTTATTTGTAGCTTTAATCATATCAGAAGTAGCTGGGCAGGAACAGTTGGATTTATTTCACCCTCCCTGTTGGAAGAGGAATATGATGCTCTCATGTGACAGTTCAAACTGGGCATCCCATTTTTCAAACAGGGGAGCTCATTTTTAGCATAACTTAGCCAACATCTGGGGATACTATAGAATCCCCCAGGAGCAGAGGGAGCACTTTTACATACTCAGCTGTGGTTTCTTTTTTCTAATACTTGAAACATAGCAATATACTAACTTTACACACTATCAACCTTTCTTTATATACCCAAAGTCAAGATGTAAATAAAATAGAAAGAAACTTCCACATGGGAAGAATATATTAAAAACAAAGATTCCAAGACTTACCAAGCAGTAAAGTGCCAGTAGACAGGCACAATAAAATAACACACACACAAAATTTCTAGTTTTTGCAACCAACGGTTGCTTCCTCTTTCCTGAAGAAGCAACCGTTGGTTGCGAAAGCTAGAAATTTTGTTTGTGTGTTTGTGTGTTATTTTATTGTGCCTGTCTACCGGCGCTTTCCCGCTTGGTAAGTCTTGGAATCTTTGTTTTTAATATACAAAGTCAAGATGTGTTTAACATAAACATTAACTGTAGGAATTTGCATCCCTGAGTCCCAGTATTCTGAAAATAATAGAAGAAATGTATCATGAAATACTCTTTTCCTTTGTTTTTGAACAGTAAGTAAATTTAAATTTTCTGCTTCATCTACCAGCAACCCGTTATAGACCTTTGAACTAGAATATAAAACTGCATTCTGAATCCCAGGTAGGGATGCATAGTTTATATGAAAGTTATTTTTGCTTAAACATAATATTGTTTTGACAATATAGGGTTATTGAACTAAACAGGTCATCTTAAATTCACTCTTGTTATTAATCTCTAACACCAATAAGGGGTGCATGTATCGGCACATAACTGCAACATTCCCTAGGTTCCTGAAAGGCATCTGAAAGTTTTTCAGTTATTAACCGTACAAAACATTGCTACTACATACTTATGTAGAGTAAGTACTTTCTGTCTTAGCTGCATTGCCCCAGAAGATTTTGCAGTAGTATACTAATGAGTGAAAGACCCCAAATAATGCAGCTAAACACAATTAGAGAGATGCAAAGCAGGCAGTGTACACCCATTGGTGTCCACTAGATGTAAGCCTGTGTCCACTATTTTCCTGGCTGTGTCTGGTATGGATTTTTAGGCCTTTGTTAGTATACTTGTGTCATCAGCAAACATCACAGTTTTTATAAGCAAAGGAATGCATTTAGCATGTTTTAATACAAGAATATAATAGTAGCTTTTGTGGAACTCTGTTTGTTTTGGTCACTAGTGGACACTCAAGAACCTGCAGAGGTGAAAATGTCAAAGAAAAAAAGTGAAGTATTGAGAGGAACTCTGTATAAAATTCAGAGCAAGTGAAAGTTCACTAGATTAACACAAGACTATATGAGCAGAGTGAAAAATATAGGACCTATATGCGGGAATTCCATTTGGATTGTAGCCCAAAGAAAATACACTTAATACTGTAAGACTCTAGAGGGGGTAGCGGGGAGCAGGTAGAGAGAGAGGACAAGAACCTCAGGAATGGTATTTTGTATCAGTAAGTACAAATGTCCACATTACAGTATGTCATACAGTGAACTGAATAAGCAAGATGGCGTGGGCCGTTAGCTTAAAGAGTCAAAGATCTTGTGATGGTGGAGATATGTTGTTCGTATTTGTCGATGCCACACGTGTTTATATAGTTGACGTATTTTTGAAAGCACAACTGGTTAACTGCTACTCTGTCTGAATTTTGTAAAGTATTCTTCACAAAGAAACACACGCAAAATCTCACACATTAAGTCCTTGTAGAATATTCTATGGTTTTGCCAAACCCATTGATTGTGTAAATTGCAAAATTCTACTCAGTAAACAGAAATGTTATGGTGTATCTCTTGCATCTTCATATGAGAAAGCATTGAGTTATATTGACACTGTCACAGAAATAGAACAAACGGAGAAATAACATGTTTAGAGAACCAGCATTTGAAGCTGACTGCCAAATGATTCTACTGCAGCCAACATACATCACATGTAAGGACCATGAAGATAAGATATGAGAAATTAGGGCTTGTATGGGGGCTTATAGACAGTCATTTTCCCCTGACTCTATTTGCAAGTGGAATAGGAAAGGAAATCACTAGTAGTGGTACAGAGTACCTTGCACCATGCACTGTATGGTGGCTTGCAGAGTATCTATGTAGATATAGATGTAGGTACCAAAAAGTTTGATACTGAATCCACTCTTGATTACTTCAATGAACAGTTCAGAGACTGTAATTTTGGCCAATGGCACATGCCTACTAAGGGCCCAAACTTAGTCTTGCCACACACAGCTCAGATAATTGCTGGAGAGGCTAGCAAACAATATAAGTCTTCATGAAACAAGATTCTTTTTATGCAATTTCAAACAAGCAAAAATGGCCTGCTAGTACACGTAAAAACAAATACTTTGTGCAAGTAATGTTTTAGAGCAGTTCTTGTCTAGAAAATAAGCACTCTAGCTAAAATGCTAAAAAATGTATTAAATACAGTCTTGGCCACAATAAAATGTTTATTTGCAATAGTAACCAGTTTCAGTCAGAATGTGACCATCTTCAGACCATTTACATTGTAATGATAGGCAGTGGCTGTGGAGCAGCAACTGCTGGGAGCAGCTGATGTTTATGGAACCACTACACCTCCTCAGTTTACTACCACCATCTACCATCATGGTATAAATGGTGTGAAGATGGTCATATTCTGACCAAACCCAGTTACTATTGCAAATAAATACAAATTTTTAAACTTTGTACTAAATTCCTTAGGATGCAGATATATAATAAGTTAAAATGGAGTCAACACATAGATAAACTAATCAGGAATCTCTGTTTGGAAAGGTTTGCACTTAGGCCTAAAGACCACTAATCTAACATACATCAAGAAATTTTGAATAACTACTAAATGAAGACAATGAGAAGCCCTACTACTTTGAAAGAAAATTAAAAGAAAGATGAGATTATTGACTTATTTTGCATATTTTCATTCCCTATTTTCTTATAGAAATATCTTCCCCAACAATTATTCAGGAGCAATGAGAATTTTGTAAATAAATGTAGAGCTTCAGAGGTCACTTCAAAGCACTTTGAATTTACTCTTTAATGGCTTTTGTTGCTGAAAATAAAAATTAGTTTCAGCTGGACTGTGATCAATACAATCATACCTGACAAAGCAAAGACTTTGGGATTCTCTATTAAACCAAAAAATTTGGAATCCCTACCAATTCAAAAGAAATTTACAAACATACCTCATTAAAACACTCTGCCTACAAATGATCTGATTAACTTAATCTAAGAACTGAAAATTCCTGTTACCCATATAGCAAGGAGCAGTATTCATGATAACTAATAATGTATTGTAAACAGGCCTCTCTTGTTACAGATTAAGGTAATGATTTTATTTCCAAGATACCAAAGTAATGGAAGATAAACAGCAGCTAATTAAAATAACTGAGGAAGCACCAGCTTTCTTTCATATTTAGTAAGTAGCAATTAGTTGGTATAAGTACAAATAACACTGAGCCTGATAAACAGATAATCTCATGGAGGTGGTGGCTATAGAAATTGTTTTTATTTTTCTTCAAATTTATACAATTTATGTCTGATCCATAGCTTGTGCAAGACATTTGCATCAAAATATAGGACTGTATCTTATTTTAAGTGCTTATCTAGGTGCACTTAAATGTTTAATATATATATATTTATATGTGACAGGTGTCTCTGGATATTTTTTGATTTTTATTTGATAAGAAATTTGTTTATTTTGACAAAAATTACACAATGGGTGAATAAATCAAATCAGTTTATCCTGTATTTCATCTGGAGAAACAGGTTATTGCAGGTAATTTTCTGCTATAATGTATATTTTGACTCATAAACTTGAAATTCTGTGTATCACTTGTGCACACTGAGTATGTAAATAAATAATGTTTATAATTAGAAAGTGAAAAGAGTGTTTCATCAAACAGAGTTGAACTGCCATTAGATATGATATTTAATGTATTATTTTCTTAAAACACTTAAGAATGTTCTTAAGATGTACACACTTTCCCATTTCAGCTTCAACACTGGGTTATATATTCTGTTATCAGATTCTGTAAAGCAGTTATTGCCTGCAGTTATGAAATATTACTTCAGATATTTTCGCTGGAGCAACATGTAACTGACAGACACCAAGAGTAGCCTTATCTTCTTCATTACAGCTAATCTGAACAACATGTGCTATAAAAGGAAACTTTCTTCCAAGGGCAAGTTACATAAGTGGCATATTATCATAGAGTTACTATACAGTGAAGGCTCACTTGCTGTTCTGCTGTGGTGCCTGTGGTAAAGGAGATGTCGGGAAAAGTGAATTTTCTTGAACTGCACAATGGAAGGAAGATGCCTATTATAGGATTGGGCACCTGGGAGGTAAGGATTACACAACACAAATCTGAAATAGTTATTGTTCTATCAAAAGAGAAGATCTTTCTTTCTTAAGGCTCAGTACAGTTAAAGGTATGTTAAGACAGTCATTTAGATGCTGCTGTTAAATGGTTCATAGCTTTGCAGTTTTATGCATACGCATGCATCAACAGCAATAAAACACCCCAACAGCTGATTCAAAAGCTGTTTTTTAGTTTAAGAATTAATTAAAATGGCAATAGTAGTAATTACTATGTTTGTGTCACTTGAAGTTTCTCAAAATTATTACCTCTATGCAGCCAATCCATCTGAAAGTGATCACTATTGTTTTTTTCCCATTTTATTTAAAATTATTTTTTCATGCACTCATCAAACTGGTGGCTTTTTCAGATATCATACCTACAATTAGTTATAAAATGAGCTTACTCTGTAAATTGGAATATGGTGATGACAATAATAACAAATAATTTGTGTCTAATAATGGTCTTGCACTTGCATAAATATAATAATATTAATAATAAAACAGTCTTACTTAAAAATCATACATTTATAAGAAATTAAATCTTCACAGAAATATGAGTTGCTTCACAACCAGTGAAAATGGACTAACAATCTTGCTGCTTAAAAGTCATCTATCAGAAAAGATTTCAGTCTAGCACTGTAACATTTTTAAATGATCTTCAAACTGAATTGTATATCTTATTAACCTGTGTAACTTCCAGACTTATACATGATGATTCAGTTAAGTCATAATGGTGTAGAATTTTGACCCACCAAAACATTTGTGGGTGTTAACTTCCCTTAAGTGTCCTCCAATGCTTTTATAATCCTGCATAGTAGTTTCATGACCAATTTTTCCATCCTTTCTTACTTGTTGCTCTTAGACAGAAACAATTTCCTGGCTTTCCACTATTCCTTAAGTTTTTAAGTGACATGTAAGTTGCCCATTGTCTTCAGTTTAGTTGCTGTTCCTCTTTTATAGCTATTACTAAAGATGATCAGGTGTGGATCCCAGGTGGTGGATAATGGAATTAGCCACATACCAGAAAAATGTTCACTGGAAGCACTTATTTTTTTATCTATATCCATTCGAGGTATCATAGCTAACTATTGAAGAATGAAATAGCATGAAAACTAAGCATCTGGTAAATGGCAAGGGATTCTAAAACTTACAAGGTAGCTCTAACACAGGATAGTTTTCAGGCCATCTCATGTGGATGTGCTTGCAGCCTGGCCAGTAACATTCATACCAGCTAAAGACACAAATGCACAAGCTGACCTACCTGCTGCCAATAACAATTCTGACATGGCACGTGAATCTGCGGGTAGAACTGGCAAACCACAGGAAGATGAGTATGGGAAGAAAGAAAGGCAGACCTTCCACTACAAAAGAAAGGAAAAATTGTCTATAAAAACTGATTTTCCATATTTAGATAGAAGCAACTGAAAGAAACACCATTACTGTCCTTTACATGCTCACACAGCTGTATATTTCAGACCAGTGTTCACAGTCATAGTGCTTAGTGAAATACTGATAACTATAAGTAGACACCTCAGTTTTGATTGTGTAAATCATGACAGTCAGACTTCACTGCTGTTATAGTTCTTAAATTAACTGCATGATGTGTGTGTTTCTCTGTTTAATAGGTCTAATCTTGCATTTTTGTAAGTGTAAATTCATTCAGCCTGTAGCGCAGTAGTTACTTATTTGTTTTGTTTGGAAAGCAACTGTCCAGTTGTTTTGTAAACCAGTCAGTCAGGCTCCAGCTCTCATCTGGTACACAAGTACAATTACGGAGTGGCAAGCTAAGTGTTTATCTTCTCCTGTGTTTTCCTTGTAGTATATTTTATATTTTTTTGTTTTTCTCTGTTTAAGAGGTTTAATCTCATGTTTTTGTAAGTGTATATTCATTCAGTCTCTAGCGCAATAGTTGCCCACTACATAGCTTATTAACACATTAGCGTCCATTGGTGACACATCAGGAGGGTAGCAAGTTACATATCTAGAATTGTCTGTTTTTATAGTTCACTTCTTCAGTTAGTTTTGCTAGGATGGCTAGTATGTGTGCTTACTGTGTTCAGACGAAGGAGGAGCTGGGTGCAGTTTGCAAACAGCTGAATGTGCTTTTGACTACAGATAGTCAGCTTCAGGCTGCTGTCTTGCGGTGCAGCAGTGGCAGAGAATCTGGTGCAATGCATGGGACACCTCAAGAGTCACTTGTTGTGCCCAGGGGTTCTGCTTCCGAGGAACCTCCTAGTGCACCCGACACAGTGGATCCACCCTCACAGCAGGGTGAGTGGAGGGTGGCAAGATGTTTGTGTCATTTGAGGCAGACGGCCAATGTGGAGACTGGCCGCCTGATGTCACCCATTCACCCTGTAAGTAGACACATGGCATGGTCTGAGCAGGCACACAGGGGTATGGGTTTGCTAGTTTTTGGAATCTCCAATGTTAGGCGCATTATGGAGCCCCCATATGCAGATAGTGTTCAGGGCTGGAAAGAAAGCCAATGTGCACTCAGTATGTCTGCACTCGGTATGTCTGCCAGGGGGCCTCATCTGAGATGTGGAGACAGCCTTGCCTGCGACTATCAAGCAGGCAGGGTACAGCCATCTGCATGTTGTGTCTCATGCCAGCACCAACGGCACCTGTGGCATGGGTTCTGAGGAAATCCTCAGTTCTTACGGGCGGCTAGTGGAGGTAGTGAAGACTGCTGGCCTCACACACAGGGTGCAAGCAGAGTTTGCAATTTGTAGCATCATTCCCAGAGTTGATCGGGGTCCTTTAGTTGGGAGCCAAGTGGAGGGTCTCAGCCAAAGGCTTCATCAACTTTGTGATGGTCTTGGCTGCAGGTTTCTAGACCTACACTATCATGTGAGGATTTGTAGAACTCCCCTTGATAGGTTAGGGGAGCACTACACAAAGGAAGCAGCTGCTCAGATAGCAGTGTATTTGTGGAGTGCACATGAGGTTTTTTTAGGATAGGCAGTAATTTGAGGTGCTCTGATAAAGACCAACCATGGTTTAATAATGAAATTTAGCAGAATTTGAGGAAGAAAAGGCTGTTGTACTGTTGGTTCAAAAGATAATGCACAAATGATGACAAGCAAAGGTTAGTAGAGATTCGTGTCTCTGTGGAAAGATCTACGCACAAAGCATACAACTGCCATTGTCAACTTTACCAAAAGATCTAGCAGAGAACTGGAGAAAATGTTGCTTGTAAGTAAAATTGCTAAGCAAAACAGGTCTGAGACTTCCATTCAGTCATCTGTTGACCAGTCTGATGTGGCAGTTGAAGATAGCAAAACAAAAGCTGAAGTTTTAAATTTTATGTTAAAGAAATCATTCGCATAGGATAATCATACAAACGTACCACCATTTGACCATCAGACAGATTCCTGTATGGACAACATAGTAATAAGCATACCTGGCATAGAGAAACAACAGAAAGATTTGAAACCAAATAAATCACCAGGTCCAGATGGAATCACAGTTTGATTTTACAAAGAGTGCCCCTAACTCAGCTTGAATTTATCATGAAACAGACCCACGAAATTACAGACCAATATCCCTCACTTCTGTTTGCTGCATGATACTTGAAAATATTATCAGTTTGACTATAATAAACTTTCTTGAGACTGTGAAGTTTATACCCATGAATCAGAATAGTTTTAGAAAACATCACTCATGCGACTCTCTGATTGCCCTTTTCTCACATGATATACTGCAAATAATGTATGAGTGGTAACAGGCAGATTCCATATTTCCAGGTTTCTGGAAAGCATTGGACATAATACCCCATTGCAGGTTGTTAATGAAGGTACAAGCATATGGAACAAGTTCATAGACATGTGAGTGGCTTGAAGATTTCTTTAAATAATAGAATCCAGTATGTTGTTCTTGACGGCGAGTGTTCATCAGAGACAAGGGTATTGTCAGGAGTGCCACAGGAAAGTGTGATAGGACTGCTGTTGTTCTCTATGTACATACATGATTTGGCAGACAGGGTGGGCAACAATATGCAGTTGTTTGCCAATGATGCCATGGTGTATGGTAAGGTGTTGAAGTTTTGCATCACCTTGGTACAGAAATTTGGATGATGATGATGATGTTTGGTTTGGTTTGTGGGGCACTCAATTGCACGGTTATCAGTGCCTGTACAAATTTCCAACCTTTGCTCAGTCAAATCTTGCCACTTTCAGGAATGATGATGAAATGATGAGGACAACACAAACACCCAGTCGTCTCGAGGCAGATGAAAATCCCCGAACCCACCGGGAATTGAACCTGGGTCCCCTTGCTCAGGAAGCAAGAATGGAACTGCGAGACCATGAACTGCTGACAGAAAATTGGAATAGACATCAACATAAAAGAGATGGTAGTCTAGATTGCTGTACACACCAGTACCTCTAATACCTAGCAGCATGTCCTCTTGCATTGATGCATGCCTGTAGTTGTCGTGGCATACTATACATAAATCTATCAAGGCACTATTGGTCCAGATTGTCCCACTCCTCAACGGCGATTCAGCATAGATATCTCAGAGTGGTTGGTGGGTCATGTGATCAATAAACAGCCCTTTTCAATCTATCCCAGGCATGTTCAATAGGGTTCACCTCTGGAGAACAGGCTGGCCACTCTAGTCGAGTGATGTCATTATCCTGAAGCAAGTTACAATATGTGCACAATGGGGGCACAAATTGTCATCCATGAAGACAAATGCCTCACCAATATGTTGCTGATATGGTTTCACTATTGGTAGATTAGATTAGATTAGATTAGATTAGATTAATACTTGTTCCATAGATCATGAATACGACACTTCGTAATGATGTGGAACGTGTCAGGTTAATGAAAGATGTCTCTACAAGGTATTACATTACACAAAATATTGCATGACACTAATGTTTAAGTTAGTTTTTTTCCCGCCCTTAATTTATATCTAAAAATTCAGCCAATGAGTAATAGGAGTTGTCATCTAGAAATTCTTTTAATTTATTTTTAAATGTTGGTTGACTATCTGTCAGGCTTTTGATGCTGTTTGGTAGGTGACCAAAGACTTTTGTGGCAGCATAATTTACCCCCTTCTGTGCCAAAGTCAGATTTAACCCTGCATAGTGAAGATCATCCTTTCTCCTGGTGTTATAGCTATGCACACTGCTATTACTTTTGAACTGGGCTGGATTATTAACAACAAATTTCATAAGTGAATATATATACTGTGAGGTTACTGTGAGGATCCCTAGATCCTTAAATAGATGGCTGTAAGATGACCGTGGGTGGGCTCCAGCAATTATTCTGATTACACGTTTTTGAGCAATGAATACTTTTCTACTCAATGATGAATTGCCCCAGAATATGATACCATACGAAAGCAGTGAATGAAAGTAGGCATAGTAAGCTAATTTACTGAGATTCTTATCACCAAAATTTGCAATAACCCTAATAGCATACGTAGCCGAACTCAGACGTTTCAGCAGACCATCAATGTGTTTTATCAAAATTTAAAGAGAGTCTGTTTGCTGAGAACCACTTAATAATTTTGTGAAAAACATCATTTACAAGTACATCACTTAGTTCTTGGGTTTTGGATGTTATTACTATACTTGTATCATCAGCAAAAAGAACTAACTTCGCATCTTCATCAATATGGAATGGTAAGTCATTAATGTACACTCCTGGAAATTGAAATAAGAACACCGTGAATTCATTGTCCCAGGAAGGGGAAACTTTATTGACATATTCCTGGGGTCAGATACATCACATGATCACACTGACAGAACCACAGGCACATAGACACAGGCAACAAAGCATGCACAATGTCGGCACTAGTACAGTGTATATCCACCTTTCGCAGCAATGCAGGCTGCTATTCTCCCTTGGAGATGATCGTAGAGATGCTGGATGAAGTCCTGAAGAACAGCTTGCCATGCCATTTCCACCTGGTGCCTCAGTTGGACCAGCGTTTGTGCTGGACGTGCAGACCGCATGAGACGACGCTTCATCCAGTCCCAAACATGCTCAATGGGGGACAGATCCGGAGATCTTGCTGGCCAGGGTAGTTGACTTACACCTTCTAGAGCACGTTGGGTGGCACGGGATACATGCGGACGTGCATTGTCCTGTTGGAACAGCAAGTTCCCTTGCCGGTCTAGGAATGGTAGAACGATGGGTTCGATGACGGTTTGGATGTACCGTGCACTATTCAGTGTCCCCTCGATGATCACCAGAGGTGTACGGCCAGTGTAGGAGATCGTTCCCCACACCATGATGCCGGGTGTTGGCCCTATGTGCCTCGGTCGTATGCAGTCCTGATTGTGGCGCTCACCTGCACGGCGCCAAACACGCATACGACCATCATTGGCACCAAGGCAGAAGCGACTCTCATCGCTGAAGATGACACGTCTCCATTCGTCCCTCCATTCACGCCTGTCGCGACACCACTGGAGGCGGACTGCACGATGTTGGGGCATGAAGACGGAAGACGGCCTAACGGTGTGCGGGACCGTAGCCCAGCTTCATGGAGACGGTTGCGAATGGTCCTCGCCGATACCCCAGGAGCAACAGTGTCCCTAATTTGCTGGGAAGTGGCGGTGCGGTTCCCTACGGCACTGCGTAGGATCCTACGGTCTTGGCGTGCATCCGTGCGTCGCTGCGGTCGGGTCCCAGGTCGACGGGCACATGCACCTTCCGCCGACCACTGGCGACAACATTGATGTACCGTGGAGACCTCACGCCCAACGTGTTGAGCAATTCGGCGGTACTTCCACCCGGCCTCCCGCATGCCCACTATACGCCCTCGCTCAAAGTCCGTCAACTGCACATACGGTTCATGTCCACGCTGTCGCGGCATGCTACCAGTGTTAAAGACTGCGATGGAGCTCCGTATGCCACGGCAAACTGGCTGACACTGACGGCGGCGGTGCACAAATGCTGCGCAGCTAGCGCCATTCGACAGCCAACACCGCGGTTCCTGGTGTGTCCGCTGTGCTGTGCGTGTGATCATTGCTTGTACAGCCCTCTCGCAGTGTCTGGAGCAAGTATGGTGGGTCTGACACACCGGTGTCAATGTGTTCTTTTTTCCATTTCCAGGAGTGTATATCAAGAACAGTAAAGGACCTAAGACCAAACCCTATGGGACCCCGTGCTTGATAGCTCCCCAGTTTGAGGAATCAGCTGTTGTATTAACATTACATGAACCACTTATTTCAACTTTCTGCATTCTTCCAGTTAAGTATGAATTAAACAATTTGTGCACTGCCGCCCTCAAACCATAATGATTTAACTTATCTAAAAGAATTCCATGATTTACACACTCAAAGGCCTTTGAGAGATCACAAAAATACCAATGGGTGAAGTCCGGTTATTCAGAGCATTTAATATTTGATCAGTGAAAGCGTATATAGCATTTTCTGTTGAAAAGCCTTTCTGAAAACCAAACTGACATTTTGTTAGTACTTTATTTTTACATATATGGGAGGCTACTCTTGAATACATTACTTTCTCAAAAATGTTTGATAGAGCTGTCAGAAGAGAGATTGGGCGATAGTTGTTGACATCCGACATTTCCCCCTTTTTATGCAATGGTTTTACAATGGCATATTTCAGTGTATCAGGAAAACACCCTGCTCCAAAGAGGTATTACATACGTGGCTGAGAATCCTAATTTTCTGTGGGGAACAAGCTTTAAGTATCTTGCTGGAAATGCCATCAATTCCGTAAGAGCTTTTACTTTTCAGTGAGTTTATTATTTTACTGATTTCAGAGGGAGAGGTTCGTGGAAATACAGTTGTTTCAAATGGCACAGGTAGGAGGATGGAATTCACATATCGTACAGTCATTATAGCACCTACCATGACCACCAGTGGTGTACGTCAGCCCAGCATAAGGCCACACCAAAACAGCAGGGAACCTCCAACTAGCTGCACTCACTGGACAGTGTGTCTAAGGTGTTCAGCCTGACCAGACGATTGTCTGGTTGAAGGCATATGCGACACTCGTCAGTGAAGAGAATGTGATGCCAATCCTGAGCAGTACATTCAGCATGTTGTTGGGGCCATCTGTACCGTGCTGCATGGTGTCGTGGTTGCAAAGATGGAGCACACCATGGACATCAGGAGTGAAGTTGCACATCATGCAGCCTATTGTGCACAGTTTGAGTCATAAAACAATGTCCTGTGGCTGCATGAAAAGCATTATTCAGCATGGTGGCATTGCTGTCAGGGTTCCTCCGAGCCATAATCCATAGTTAGTGGTCATCCACTGCAATAGTAGCCCTTGGGCAGCCTGGTTGAGGCATGTCATCAACAGTTCCTGTCTCTCTGTATCTCCTCCATGTTCAAACAACATCACTTTGGTTCACTCCGAGAAGCCTGGACACTTCCCTTGTTGAGAGCCCTTCCTGACACAAAGTAACAATGCAGTCATGATCAAACCATGATACTGACTGTCCCAGCACAGTTGAACTACAGGCAACAGGAGCTATGTACCTCCTTCAGGGAGGAATTACTGGAACTGATCTTCTGTTGGAACCCTTCCATCTAATAGGCACTGCTCATGCATGGTTGTTTACATCTTTGGCTGGTGTAGTGACATCTCTGAACAGTCAAATGGACTAAGTCTGTGATCAAATATCCCCAGTCAATGCCTATCTTCAGAAGTTCTGGGAACTGGGGTGACGGAAAACTTTTTTTTGGATGGGTGTACTACAACACACTACTTATTGTTCTCATAAAGACCACAAAGACAAGATTACACTAATTACAGTGCTCACAGATGTGCTTACGCACTCATTCTCCAAACACTCCACATCCAAACTTCACAAGAAGAAGTCCTAATAACTGATACAATGAGAAGTACCATATAACATGCATTTCATAGTATTTTACAGAAAATTCATGTAGCTATACCCATGATTTCTTAGATTACACAAAAGCAAAGGTCTTTTGTTTACAAGTTTTATAAACACAGATATATTTGAACAAATTTTACTGACTTTATCTCTGTGCTGCACTTCAAGTAAATAATGATCATAGTTGAATGAATATTCATTTTTAATCACGTTTGACACTTGTTAACATACTCTTTTAATACCACGTAAAGCAAAGGCATTTCAGAACACAACTGTTACATGTAGTACAGAATGTTAATAGGTCTCATTAAAACTTCTCTTCTTAGGAGTGGTGGGAGTGTGAATAGCTTATAACTCACAGAATTATTGATAAAACTGTAAATATGTGATCTATTGTCCATTTTTCACTGTTTAGGTGTAGATTATGATACAGTCACAAAGTTCTCCATCTCACTCCTAAAGGCATTTTATTCTGTCTGAATAATGTTGATCTCATCAACCAGAATGGAAAAAGTGCTATACCACAATTAGAAACAGCCTCATGTTATTTTGAGAAATGTTTCTAATGTAGCTATTGCTGTAATGAACAAGTTTGATAAAACAAGTCTGGATGAGGAGTGGATATTCTGTGTAAAATAGGAGTAGATGTTTGAGAGTATGACAGATGTATCAATAATTACACATCAGGCAGTCTATGATTCCATCATATAAAGTTTTATTTTTCTCACTTGAAATAATTTATACAAAAAAGACTAAATATCCTGTAGTGACTTTCCTAAAAAGTTTTACAGCTGAAGAGTATTTTTTGAACAAATTGACTCTTTCATTTATATCTTATTCTCAGTCCTACTCGAGCTCAGAATAATTTGTAATAAGTGATGCACCAACTCATAAGATAAATCAAATGTGGCCATGCAAAATTAGACAAAAAAACTTGTTCTCCCACACACCAAAAATTAGTTCTTTCATTTGTATCTTATTTTCAGTCCTACTCAAGCTCAGAATAATCCATAATAAATGAGGCACCAATTCATAAGATAAATCAAATGTGGCCATGAAAAAATAGACAAAAAAACTTGTTCTCCCACACACTAAAAATTAGTTCAAGGAAATATGGATCATCAACCTGACTATCACAGGGAAAATTTTGATGGAATGGTACCCCCCCCCCCCCCCTCCTCTACACACTATGCACACACATATCACCATCTTCAATACTTCTGATCTTGAAGTATCTTACACACCTTTACTGTAGGATATACTAGCTTCAGCTAGTAAAGCTTCACTTCCCTCACTAAAAGTATTACTGCACTGTCATATTGCCCTTTCTCCATAAGCAAGTACACAGATTGTTGTTTAGAATATTGCAGGATAATTCTCTACAATAGCAAACAGCAATTGTTGCACACAAATTATCAATGTTGAACACTATACAGATATTTTCTGCAAAAACAAGTATTTTTATCATCAAGATAATTATTTATAAACATAGTGACACCTGTTAATAGATGATATAAGGCACTGCAGATATTAATCACTAGTAGGAAATACTGTTACTATATTTCCTTTTTTTCTGGAGGTCCCAAAAATATTTTACCTCTAACTAGCAGCAGCACTTCTGTTGTAATGAAACATCAATCAAACCGTTAAATTCTTCTACTCTCTTGACAGTGAGTTGATGTATCAATGGATGTTTCCTGAAAGACTAAAATGTGCAGTAATACCACCAGTATATGAATGTAGAGATAAACAATTGACCTCTGATAATTATAGACTCATCTTTCTCCTTCCAGTTTTCTTGAAAATGTTGGAGAAGAGAGCTTCTAAATATCAAAAACTTATGTGATAATAACCTTTGACAACAGCTGAAAATGGCTTCTGTAAATGCTTCTCTTCAAAGAAAACAATGTTTGATCTATCAAACTCAGCTATGTTAGACTTACAGTTGAAAAATTACCTTTCCCTATTTTCTGTAATCTTATCAAGGCCTTTGATTGTGTAGATTACAAAATGCTGCTTCAAAAATTAATACGGTATAATGTTAAATGCATTCTCCTTAAAAGGATGGAGTCATATCTCAATAGTAAAGAATGGAGGATTCCATTAAAAATTATTTTAGAGGACTACAACTAAATTTGTGATTAACAGGCATGTTGGAAGACTCTTCAAAACCTGAGCTGTTTGCTAATGATGTAAGTATACTGATAAAGGGCCCAGACACATCCACAAGAGAGACAGACAGAAAAATAATGAAACAAGTTGGCAATTGGTTCACAGTAAACAGCTTAACCCGAAATCTTACAAACTCTCACATTATGCATTAACAAACAAATGAAATATCTTATAGGTGCCAGAATACACATACTCATACTTACATCTGCTCAGCTACATTGTTGCAATTACTACATTGTGCCAGCACTGCAGCTAAGCAGGGATGATGGGTTGTGTCAGGTAGAATGCAAAGGGGAGAAAGGAGGCAGGAAGTACGATAAGGGTTGGGAAAAGGCACAGTGAATTTGGAGGGAAGAGAGAGCAGAGAAAGAGGGGGACTGCAGAGAGGGCAGTATGGCTGCAGAACGTTTAAAGGTAAGCCATCCTCACACAGACAGGAAATCCAACTGTATGAGATACAGTGCCAGTGCTATATGACACACACTGGTTTATGTGATGTGACTGTAGTGCTCTCCAGCATCAGCTCTCAGTTCTATGCAGCTTGAAAACCACGCAATTTGTTTACAAAAATGGAGTAGCGTAAAATTCCTATGCTAGCTCTATTAAAATGCAAATTTCCTCCATCTTTTATGTAGTAGTCATGTTGCTCTGTCTGTAGCACAAATAAATAAAGAATTTGACAATACCACAAAAAGGATAGGTCCTGTTCACCATACGGTGGAGATTTTGAGTCGCAGACAGATACAACAAAAAGGCTGCTATACAAGTGAGGTTTTGACCAAAAGACCTTCTTCTAAAGTAGACAACACACACATTCACACAAGTGCAGCTCACAAGCATGACCACTATCTTTGGCCACCAAGGCCTGACTGTGAGCACCTGTGCATGATGGGAGAAGCAATCTGGGTGGTGGCAAGAAGGAAGAGGCTGGGTTGGGGAGGGGGAGAGATTGGAGGTTAGAGATGGGGAATGGGAAAATGCTGTTTGTGGGGACATACAGGGATGTGGTGGGGACAGGGTACAATAGCTAAGTGCAGAGGGAAGGTTAGATGGGTAGGGGAAGGAGGGGGGAAAGGAGCAGAAAAAGAGAGAAGTAAAAAGTCTGTGGGTGCATTGGTAGAAGAGAAGGCTGTGTCGTGCTGAAGTGGGAGCATGGAAGGGAGTAGGTAGGTGAAGGACAGTAACTAATGAATATTGAGGCCAGGAGAGTTACAGGAATGAGGGATATATTGCAAGGAAAGTTCCCATCTGGAAAACTCAGAGAAACTGGTGCTGGCAGGAAGAATTCAGATGGCGGAGGCGGTGAAGCTTTCATCAAAGTGAAGAATATTTTCTTGGCAGCATGCACAGCAGCTGTGTGATCCAGCTGTCTCTTAGCCTTCACAGTTTCTCAGTATCCATTCATCTGGACAGATAGCTTGTTGATTGTCATGCTCATGCAGAACACAGAACGGTAGTTGCAGCTTCGCTTGTAGATCACATGACTGCTTGGAAGGGTAAGTGATGCTTGTGACCAGAGTAGTGTAGGTAGTGGTGGGAGGCTGAATGGAACAGGTCTCGTATCTAGATCTATTACATGGATATGAGGCATGAGGCAAGTGGTTCGAAGCAGGGGTGAAGTAGGAATCGACGAGGATATCGTGTAGGCTTGGTGGGTGCAGAATACAACTGTGGGAGCAGTGGAAAGGATAAAAGTAGGATATTTCTCATTTCAGAACACAACAAGAAGTAGACAAAATTCTGGTGGAGAATACATTTCAGTTACTGCAGCCTGGGCCTTTGGGATGCAGTGGGTAACTGGAGACAGAAGGCTTGGGAGATTTGCTTCCTTGGGAGAATAATTTTGGTCTGTAAAGGCTTCTGTGATACTCTTGATATAGTTGTAGAACAACTGCTCATCACTACAGACGCAATAGCCACAGGTGGCTAGGCTGTGTGGAAGGGACTTCTTTGTATTGAATGGGTGGCAGCTGTCAAAGTGGAAGTATTGCTGGTGGTTTGTAGGTTTGATATGGACTGAGGCACTAATGTAGCCATCTTTGAGGTAGAAATCAATATCGCAGAAGATAGCTTTTGGGTTGAGGAGGACCAGATAAAGCAATAGTGTTGAGGCTCTGGGGGAATATGTATAGGTGTCCTCACCCTTGATTCAGATCGTGAAGATGTCATTAATAAATCTGAACCAGCGGAGTGGTTTGGGATTCTGGATGGTTGGGAAGGATTCCTCCAGATGTCCCTGAATAGGTTGGCATAGGATGGCAATATCTATGAACATATTACAAGACAAGAAGGCAAGTTCCATGTCCAGTTTCTAAGGTCATCAACTTATAAAAGTTTATGAAACTGAACAAACTCACTCTGCTAGACAGAACACTTATATTTAAATAGTATAAAATTTTACACAAAATATTTTTATTATTTTTATAAGAAAGAGTGCCAAACTTTTGAAAAAATGTGAAAGCAAATAAAATACATTTTGATATGTTTGTTGTTGTCTTCAGTCCTGAGACTGGTTTGATGCAGCTCTCCATGCTACTCTGGAATAATCCTGTTACACATTACTTCTCTCAGCGCCTCAATCAATTGTTATATGCTGAACTTCTGTAACAAATGGCTTGCATTTTATGTTATGAAGTACTGAAGGTTTTAATTAAGAATCTATTACTACCTGATATTTAATCATAATAGAGCCTACCACAAAAAATGGGTTTTTGATTAATCATTAATACCATTGGCTTAAAATGGTATACTTTCAAAACACACAAGTTATGATATAAAAATAATTAACACAAAATTTTTTAACCACCAATATGACATTTCCATCATATTATTACAGCAAATTGTACCACCAGTGATGCATTCTTGAGAGATTCCCAATGTGCTGGTGCTTTGAAGCAGCAGATATTCATAGGATACGAGTTTTAATACAAAACTCATCAAATATGGACTTCAGCTGAAAATAACAAAATCCAATCTCCTTAGAGTGTTCTTGCCTTTTATTGGTTCAATGTTTTGTAGTGTGTTGTTGAAATATCACAGAACTTATTTTGGGTTTCAAGTGCAGCAATGCCTCCTCAATGTGAAATAACAGGAAGTGATGTCAAAAACTCATACTCATCCCATGTGAGGACAGCTTTAGGGTCATGGGGCAGGTGGGGAGGTAGGTAGCAGGGATTGAGACCAGAAGGATTATGGGATGGAAGGATGTGTTGCATTCACGTAATTCAAAGAAGGTGGTGTTTGGAAGATGGATACAGATGGCATGAGTGATGAAGCAGATGTCAGCCATTGCAGTTAGGTTTATTATGCTCATTGGCACTTTTTGCTTCTGGATGGTTAGCCTTGCTCTTTGCTACAGTTTGGGAGTGGACACTTGAGGTGAAAAGCTGACTTGTGGTCAGGCCCACATAAATTGCTGTGCACAAATTATAGAAGAGTTGGTATATGATATGATACCTTTCACAATTTGCCTAGCCTCTGGCAGGATACAATAGGTCTGTGATGGGAAAGTAGTAGAATGTCCTGCATGGATGTATTGGGCAAGTGGTTGAGAGTACGTATGGCATAAGGATGGGCTACGATAGCTTATAGATTGGGTGGGTGGTGAAGTATCATGTTGGGAGTGATGTGAGAGATTAAGTATAGACAGCTTATTTCTAAGCACAAAGATAAGTACTCAAAGTCCTGTTGAATGCTATTGTTAAGTCTAAAGATTTCTTGAATTAACAAAGATTTTCAGCTGCAGCTACTGTCAAGGAACTTGAGCTCATCATATAATGTGAAATAATGGAGTGTGAATTGGCCTATTTTTATTGCCTTAAAATGTATATACAAGCAAAAAATCCCTTTACTGTGAATTCACAGTTCATAACTCTGTGCTGAATATAATGAAATTTGTAGAAAAATTCTTTGATATCATGCTGGATATGAGTCACAAAGTGGCTGGAATAACAGATGACCTTGATAAGAGGTACACCAGAAAAACATGGGGCTCAGCACTGAAACTGTTATGTACTTCATGCCACCATGCTTCTAACTAGCGGACACCATCAATTATCAAGGCTGGGCAGAACACCTATTGGTACTTGTCAAAAGTGGGAGGTGACTGCCACCCCACCACAACGTCCAGGAGAGGAGTAGTAGATATACACAGAACATATAACTCAGTAACATCTCATTACGTCACATCATCTAACGACAGCATCTCAGTTTGCTGTCAAAGTATCATGCCTCTGTGACACTCACATCCAGCATGACACATGATAAATTTTTCAGCAACATGTCTGCCACAAAAGACTTCAGTCTCATGTTAATGAAATTTACTTAAGACGGTAATAGATTATGTGCACTCTTTAATTTTGTTTACTTGGTTGCTCTTTACTTTTTTAACATTTTTCTTCTGCTTCATTTTATAATTTTTCCTGCAGTTTACCTTAAGCCCTATTACATTTTCCATTTTATTTTTTGTGAATAACAATAAGTTCATTATGCCTCTCTCTGTTCAGTAATTACTAATTTTTGTGGAACCTAACTACATGAATTGCATGTGATGTTTACTGTCCCATCTCTCCAACTAGTACAGCAGAGGTTTGAGTCAGTTAACGTACACATTTTTGTGTATTTCTGAATTTTGTAACTATTTATTTTAGAGTCAATGTCCTGTGAAACATGTAAATCTTTTTTACAGTTTCTTAAAAAATAAAAACTTGAGATAAAGAAAGACAATGGTAACTTGTGGATCAGTTATCTAATATGGATGTTATGACATAGATTAATCTTTAGACAGTTACTTTTCTTACAAATACGCTTAGAATTTAATCTCCTAATATTTATCTGTGCTACTGTAAGAATAACAAGAATCTAGTATGGCTGCTGCTTACATGTTTTAATTTGAAAGGGTTTTATATTTTCAAGTATTATCTGACATTGAAGTGATAGGAACTTTAGACATGGGTAGGCAGTGTGCCAATGACATGTTTCAACTGCCTTTCTCATTCTTTGCTGTTATCTTTGATAATAATGTCAACACTAAAAACAGGCAACATTCATCACAGATGTTTAGTGTGCAGAATTACCTATTAGTCACATATGTTTTTTGTGGACACTAATCAATCATGTAAAATCATCCCTCATGAAAGTACTTTTTGTTTCAGATGTGTTACAATCTTTGCACTAAATATGTGCTAGAGCCTGATGTGGAGCAAGGCTTTCATTCAATAACTCATTCTATTTTAAATTCAGTGGACATATCTATTTAAAATATCTCTCATGTTTTATAATATATACTTCTCACAAACTTCATAGTGTGATCTTAATTTTATAGGTTCAAATACTGTCAAAGGATGAAGTTGATGACAAAGAATTAGTCAACGCAATAGATGCTGCACTTGAAATTGGTTATAGACACATTGACACAGCTTACCTTTATTGCACAGAGAAAGCTATTGGAAAAGTTTTGAAGAAATGGACTAGTTCTGGAAAAATTAAGAGAGAGGACTTATTTATTACAACTAAGGTAAGAGAGAAGCTGTGTAACATATTTTTAAATTTGTGTTGAGTTCTGATATGCAAAGTAGCTCCTTAAAAAATACATGGTATCATTATGAACACACTGTGTGGTATTCCAATAAATACTTACACAACTGAAGGATTTCCTTGACATGATAGATTAATGATGTGCTTCCAGGTGTTCTGTCATGTTGTTATTTCCAATGGATGCACAACAACTCAGCAGAACACCTGTAAGTGTACCATTAATTACATAAAGACCTGTTCTTAATTTAATTAAACTTTATAGTTTCGAAAACATCAATAACCACTAAATAGAGTAGATTCCACTATTGACTTGACTACAGTCTAGCTTAGTTTATAAATTTTCTTTCTGTTCATGCATTTGTAAGAAATGATAGATCCATTACTTGTACATGAAAATATACTTTACCAACTTAACCACAGACAGTTGAATGGTGATAATGTCTGAGATATTGTGGTATGTATTGTTTTGTCCCATGGTGACACAGAGAACCCAGTCATGTTAAAGTTCTAAAAAAGTATGGAAACAGTGAAATTTCCAGCTAAAGTTGCCACTTTGAGTTGAACTGATAATGACAGATTTTAGAAAACGGGCACTAAAATGAAATGAAATATTTGCATTTTAAAAGTGCAGTTTAAATTAAGTGGTTATCATTTAAATTCCTTTAAAGATATTTTACTCGCAGTAAAATAATTCCATGTATGAAGTCCAGAGAAAAATGTAGGTAAATAATGAAATACACAATGTTTAGAGACAAACTTTGCTCTCCAGAAATGTGTTGTCCAATGTATGAATACACAAATAGTGAACTCTTGCCCCTGGTACTCTTACTAACTCAGGTGTTTATTCACATTCACCAACCTGTCATAGTACGAGTTTAGAGAACATCCCTTCTCTCAGTCATAATTGCCATGATTCTGAAACACCCTTCAGTTGTAGTGGCTTATGAAACATGACACTTTTCTAAGTTCCAGAAGTTTATATTCTTAGAAATAAAGTTTCTGTGGCCTTGCATCTCTTGAAGCACATTACTCATGAGCATTTGTCACACCTCATGAAACCTATATTTTACACTCCAATGAATTTCGTACATCATGTTGAACTTGCTTACTTAAAAAAGTACCAGTTCATATCATTTTTAAAGCATTATTCCTAGTTTCTTTAAGAATATTCATGTCAGATATTGCCATCAGATTTTTAAATCCAGAATGCCTCCAAAAACCACCAAAATTAAATAACTGCCTCATACAGACATGTACAAACATTCAAGAAGTGCTGATAGAGCAGATAAAATTCGTGTAGGTGACTGCTTCCCAGCCCAGTATCTGACAATGCCAACAGGCATCCCAGTTTTACAGTTTCCATTGCAGGTATGATTCACAAATTTTATCTGAATTCTGTGCTATGAGGAAACAGAATTCAGTAAAGAGGACTATAGTGCTTAAGCAGTACTTCTTTTGGTGGTGGCTAGGAGCTAATGTTACATTAGGGAAAACAATTTTTTTTTATTTCAGGCTATGAATGGCTTAAACAGACGACTTTCACTTAACTGAGATTAAAACGTGGTCTTTATTTTCATTTTTTTATGAGAAATTTCTTTGTAATCTTGTTTCTTCAGCAGTTCCTGTAAGTCTGCTTGTTGAGTCGCTCTAATTTCATCTCACTGTTCATCTGTTACATTTTCTCTCAATCTATTCATTTTCTTCCATTGTGAAACAAAATATGCTTCTCACTTCTTATCTGCTTCACTTCTTCACACACCATGATAACAGTAGAGTTAAGACATTTTATAGAAGGGGATAAGAGCAAGGCTGCACAAAAGTTAACAAAATCCAATACCTTAATATTAAGAAAACACAATCTCATAAAACTAACACACCAGCTGAGCATAACAAACTGGGACAAATTATTTCAAAACTGTGATTCCAGTGCCCAAACAGTTTATGAAACATTCCACAATTACTCAACAGGTACTTTAAAAGCCCATCTTGTTCAAAAGAAATATCATAAAACAAGAAAGGGTAAATTGTGGTACACCAAAGAACTGGAGAATCTAAAAAATAAGCTACTGCTGTTGAAGCGCTTGCCAAAGTAAACAATTCTAATGAAATTAAGGATCTCGAAAAAACCACTAAGAAACTGTATAAGAAAGAGTTACAATTGGCGAAACAAAGTACAACACAAATCTCAGTGTCTGTATATGTGCGGATGGATATGTGTGTGTGTGTGTGAGTGTATACCTGTGCCTCTTTCCCCCCAAGGTAAGTCTTTCCACTCCCAGGATTGGAATGACTCCTTACCCTCTCCCTTAAAACCCACATCCTTTCATCTTTCCCTCTCCTTCCCTCTTTCCTGAAGAAGCAACCGTGGGTTGCGAAAGCCTGAAATTTGTGTGTGTGTTTGTGTTTGTTATTGTTTCTATCAGCGTACCAACGCTTTCGTTTGGTAAGTTACAGAATCTTTGTTTATATATATTAAAAACAAAGATTCCAAGACTTACCAAGCAGGAAAGTGCTGGTAGACAGGCACAATAAATAAAACACACAAACACACACACAAAATTTCTAGCTTTCGCAACCGACGGTTGCTTCTTCAGGAAAGAGGGAAGGAGAGGGAAAGACGGAAGGATGTGGGTTTTAAGGGAGAGGGTAAGGAATCATTCCAATCCCGGGAGCGGAAAGACTTACCTTAGAAGTCTTACTCCAAATCCCATTCCACTTTCCTTGACGTTGACCTCCATCTGTCCAATGGCCAGCTTCACACATCCATCCACATCAAACCCACCAACAAGTAACAGTACCTCCATTATGACAGCTGCCACCCATTCCATATCAAACGGTCCCTTCCCTACAGCTTAGGCCTTCGTGGCAAACGAATTTGCTCCAGTCCTGAATCCCTGAACCATTACACCAACAACCTGAAAACAGCTTTCGCATCCCGCAACTACCCTCCCGACCTGGTACAGAAGCAAATAACCAGAGTCACTTCCTCATCCCTCAAACCCAGAACCTCTCACAGAAGAACTCCAAAAGTGCCCCACTTGTGACAGGATACTTCCCGGGACTGGATCAGACTCTGAATGTGGCTCTCCAGCAGGGATACGACTTCCTAAAATCCTGCCCCGAAATGAGATCCATCCTTCATGAAATCCTTCCCACTCCACCAAGAGTGTCTTTCCGCCATCCACCTAACCTTCGTAATCTCTTGGTTCATCCCTATGAAATCCCCAAACCACCTTCCCTACCCTCTGGCTCCTACCCTTGTAACCGCCCCCAGTGTAAAACCTGTCCTATGAACCCTCCCACCACCACCTACTCCAGTCCTGTAACTCGGAAGGTGTACACGATCAAAGGCAGAGCCACGTGTGAAAGCACTCATGTGATTTACCAACTGACCTGCCTACACTGTGACGCTTTCTATGTGGGAATGACCAGCAACAAACTGTCCATTCGCATGAATGGACACAGGCAGACAGTGTTTGTTGGTAACGAGGATCACCCTGTGGCTAAACATGCCTTGGTGCACGGCCAGCACATTTTGGCACAGTGTTACACCGTCCGGGTTATCTGGATACTTCCCACCAACACCAACCTATCCGAACTCCGGAGATGGGAACTTGCCCTTCAATATATCATCTCTTCTCGTTATCCACCAGGCCTCAATCTCCGCTAATTTCAAGTTGCCGCCACTCGTACCTCACCTGTCATTCAACATCATCTTTGCCTGTGCACTTCCGCACTTCTGCCTCGACTGACATCTCTGCCCAAACTCTTTGGCTTTAAATATGTCTGCTTGTGTCTGTATATGTATGGATGGATATGTGTGTGTGTGTGTGTGTGTGTGTGTGCGCGAGTATATACCTATCCTTTTTTCCCCCTAAGTTAAGCCTTTCCGCTCCCGGGATTGGAATGACTCCTTAGTCTCTCCCTTAAAACCCACATCCTTTCATCTTTCCTTTTCCTTCCCTCTTTCCTGACGAAGCAACCGCCGGTTGCGAAAGCTCTTGCAATTTGAAATGTTCTGTATTTTGTTCTAGCTACCAAGCTGGGCAATGAAGCCTGAAAAGGTTGAGAAATACCTTAAAGAATCACTGGCAGCATTGCAGTTATCATATGTTGACTTATATCTGCTTCACCATGCTGTTGGCCTAGTTGAAATCGATGGTGACAATGTAGAGGCATATCACAAGTATCCAACACCTGATGTTACAACAGACCACGTTAGCGTATGGAAGGTATGGTTCGCAGTCATTGTTTTACTCCATCAGACATCTTTGTGAGACATCTACTGAAATATTCTTTTCATTACCAGGCTATGGAAGCACAAGTAGATGCTGGAAGGGCATTGTCAATTGGGCTTTCCAACTTTAATGCTCGCCAGGTCAAGCGTATAGTAAATTCAGCACGCATTAAGCCAGCAAACCTGCAAGTTGAGGCACAACTGTATTGCCAACAGAAAGAGCTCGCTGCCTTTTGCAAGGCCTTAGATATCACTGTGTGTGCTTTTGGCCCTATTGGATCACCAGCTCTAAGTACTACTGGTGCAAAGTAAGTTTACACATTTTTATCTACCACAATGTGAAAGATTTGCAGTTATGGTGCATGACTCCTCATCTTGTTCTTTTATGTTGTTGTCTGAATTCATTCATTTACCTCCAAGTAAAGTTTTAATACAAGTTGTATTACTCTTAGCATTAAATCAAACAGTGGAAAGTCAACAGTATAATACAAACAATATGGTAAGGATAGATTGCTACTCACTACACAGAGGATTGAGTCACACACAGGCACAATGAAAAAGAATGATAGGAATATTCAGCTTTTGGACAACCTTTATTCAGCTTTGGATATCCTTCATCACATGTATAAAACTCAAACACATTCACAAAGAACAACCCACGAACACATGAGCAACAATCCCAATCTTATAATCCTGTTTTCTGATAAAGGTTCCACCAGCATGGTTATGAACCAGAGAGATTACCAGGCAGAGAGACCTAGTCAGCTGTCAGGTACATTCACCTACAAGCTCTGTCACATTCCACAAATTCCACAGGAACTTTGACTCTTCCCCATCCCCCAAGCCCTCCCCTAAGCCTCTCTCCTCACACCCCAGCACTCATCATACTCCTACCTTCTACATGCTTGTTAAAGTACACAAATCTAAACACCCAGGATGCCCCAACATGGCTGGTTACTATGCCCCCAGTCTTCTGACTGGTTTGATGCAACCTGTCATAAATTTCTTTCTGGTCTGTGACACATTTTCATCTCAGAGTAGCAACTGCAAACTATGTCCTTAGTTATTTGTTGGATGTGTCCCAATCTCTATCTTCCTCTACAGTTTTTATCTTGTACAGCTCCCTCTTGTACCATGGAAGTTATTCCCTGACGTCTCAACAGATGTTTTACTATCCTATCACTTCTTCTTGTCAGTGTTTTCTATATTATATTCCTTTCATTGCTGATTCAGCAGAGAACCTCCTCATTCCTTATCTTAACATACACATCTCAGATACTCATATTGTCTTCTGTTCTGGTTTTCCCACAGTCCATATCTCACTCTCAAACAATGCTGTGCTTCAAACATACATTCTCAGAAATTTCTATCTCAAATTAAGACCCATGTTTGATACTAGTAGACTTCTTTGGGCCAGGAATGCTCATTTTGATAGTGTTAGTCTTCTTTTCATGTCTGCCTTGCTCCATCTATCATGGGTTATTTTGCTGACTATGTAGCAGAATTTCTTAACTTCATTTATTTAGTAATCACCAATTATGATGTTAAGTTTCTCACTGTTCTTGTTTATGCTACTTGTCATTACTTTCATCTTTATTCAACTTACTCTCACTTCATATTTGTACTCATTAGACTATCCATTCCATTCAACAGATACTGTAATTCTTCTTTATTTTCACTGAGAATAAGAATGTCATCAGTAAATCTTAACACTGATATCCTCTCAACTTGAGTTTTAATCCCACTCTTGAACCATTTTTTTTATTTCCATCATTGCTTCTTCAACACCTAGACTGAACAGTAGGGGTAAAAGACTTTCCTGTTTCACACACTTTCACCCTTTCTGACCTGTGCACCCCATTCTTGGTCTTGCACTCTTATTGTTACCTCTTGGTTCTTGTACATACTGTATATTAGCTAGCTTTCCCTATAGATTGCTCACATTTTTCTCAGGATTTTGAAGGTCTTGCATCATTTTACATTACTGGTCTCTTGATTTTTCTTCAGTCTTGCCTCTATTATCAACCACAAAGTCAGAAAAGGCCTCTCAGGTTCCTTTACCTTTCCTAAAGCCAAACTGATTGTCATCTAGCAGATCCTCAATTTTCTTTTCCATTCTTCTTTATGTTATTCTTATTAGCAGCTTGGATGTATATGCTGTTAAGCTGATAGTGCAATAACTCTCACACTTGTCAGACTTTTCAATCTTGGGAATTGTGTAGATGATGTTTGATTGTGCAATAATTCTCACACTTGTCAGATTTTTCAGTATTGGGAATTACGTGGATGATGTTTCTTCAAAAGTCCGATGGTATATCACCAGTCTCATACATTCTGCTCATCGGCATGAATAATTATTTTGCTGCCACTTCTTACGGAATGTTAACTCTCCCTTCTGGTTTATTTCATTTTAAATCTTTGAAAGCTCTTCTAAATTCTGTGTCTAGTACTAGATCCCTTATCTCTTCCCTACTGACCCTTGTTTCTTCGTCTATCACGTCACCATGTAAGTCCTCCCTTTCATAGAGGCCCTCAATGTACTCTTTCCGCCTATCCACTTTCTCCTCTGTATTTAACAATGGAATTCCCATTGCACTCTTAATCTTACCACCTTTGCTTCTAGTTTTACCGAAGGTTGTTTTCACTTTTCTATATACTGATTTGGTCCATATGACAATCATGTCTTCTTTGATTTGTTCATTTTTTCACGTAGCCATTTCACCTTATCTTGCCTGCACTTTCTATTTATTTCATATCTTAATGACTTGTATTTCTATATTCCTAAATTTCCCTGAACATTTTAGAACTTCCTTCTTTCTTCGATCAACTGAACTATTTCTTCCATTACCCATGGTTGCTTTACAGTTATCTTCCTTGTACCTATTTTGTCTTTCCACCATCTGTTACTGACCTTTTTAGAGATATGCATTCCTCTTCAACTGAACTACGTAACTGAGCCATTTATTATCAGTCTCTGCAGCCTCAGAGAACTTCAAGTGTATCCCTTCTTCATTAGGACTTCTGTGTTCCACTTCTTTGTGCATTGATTATTTCTGACTAACCTCTTAAACTTAAGCCTACTCTTCATCATTACCAAATTGTATTCTGATTCTGCATTTGTCCCTAGGTACACCTTACAATCCAATGTTGATTTCAGAATCTCTGCCTGACCGAAATCTTCCTGTATCGCCTGGCATTTTCCTAGTATACCTCCTCCTCTTGTGATTCTTGAACAGAGAATTTGATATTACCATTTGAAATTTGTTGCAGAACTTAGTTAGTCTTTTTCATCTCTCATTCCTGCTACCGAGCCCATTTTCTCCTGTAATTTTTTCTTCTACTCCTTCCCCTACTAATTTGTTTAGCTTCCCTGCCGTGTTCAAAATTCTGACATTCCATGCCCCAGCTTGCAGAATGTTATCCTTTTGTTGGTTATTCAATCATTTCTCATGATCACACCTCCTTAGTAGTCCCCTTCTATATACACTCCTGGAAATGGAAAAAAGAACACATTGACGCTGGTGTATCAGACCCACCATACTTGCTCCGGACACTGCGAGAGGGCTGTACAAGCAATGATCACACGCACGGCACAGCGGACACACCAGGAACCGCGGTGTTGGCCGTCAAATGGCGCTAGCTGCACAGCATTTGTGCACCGCCGCCGTCAGTGTCAGCCAGTTTGCCGTGGCATACGGAGCTCCATCGCAGTCTTTAACACTGGTGGCATGCCGTGACAGTGTGGACGTGAACCGTATGTGCAGTTGACGGACTTTGAGCGAGGACGTATAGTGGGCATGCGGGAGGCCGGGTGGACGTACCGCCGAATTGCTCAACACGTTGGGGGTGAGGTCTCCACAGTACATCGATGTTGTCGCCAGTGGTTAGGCGGAAGGTGCACATGCCCGTCGACCTGGGACCGGACCACAGCGACGCACGGATGCACGCCAAGACCGTAGGATCCTACGCAGTGCCGTAGGGGACCGCACCGCCACTTCCCAGCAAATTAGGGACATTTGCTCCTGGGGTATCAGCGAGGACCATTCGCAACCGTCTCCATGAAGCTGGGCTACGGTCCCGCACACTTTTACGCCATCTTCCGCTCATGCCCCAACATCGTGCAGCCCGCCTCCAGTGGTGTCGCAACAGGCGTGAATGGAGGGATGAATGGAGATGTGTCGTCTTCAGCGATGAGAGTCGCTTCTGCCTTGGTGCCAATGATGGTCGTATGCGTGCAGGTGAGCGCCACAATCAGGACTGCATACGACCGAGGCACACAGGGCCAACACCCGGCATCATGCTGTGGGGAGCGATCTCCTACACTGGCCGTACACCTCTGGTGATCATCGAGGGGACACTGAATAGTGCACGGTACATCCAAACCGTCATCGAACCCATCGTTCTACCATTCCTAGACCGGCAAGAGAACTTGCTGTTCCAACAGGACAATGTACGTCCGCATGTATCCCGTGACACCCAACGTCCTCTAGAAGGTGTAAGTCAACCACCCTGGCCAGCAAGATCTCAGGATCTGCCCCCCATTGAGCATGTTTGGGACTGGATGAAGCGTCGTCTCATGCGGTCTGCACGTCCAGCACGAACGCTGGTCCAACTGAGGCGCCAGGTGGAAATGGCATGGCAAGCCGTTCCACAGGACTACATCCAGCATCTCTACGATCGTCTCCATGGGAGAATAGCAGCCTGCATTGCTGCGAAAGGTGGATATACACTGTACTAGTGCCGACATTGTGCATGCTCTGTTGCCTGTGTCTATGTGCCTGTGGTTCTGTCAGTGTGATCATGTGATGTATCTGACCCCAGGAATGTGTCAATAAAGTTTCCGCTTCCTGGGACAATGAATTCACGGTGTTCTTATTTCAATTTCCAGGAGTGTATAACCCACCAAACATTTCCTCCATAGACTCTCCACAGTTCCTGTTTCTTGACCATCTGGTAATCCACCCATCACTGTCAATGCTACCTCCATCTACACTAGTATACCCAATGCCTTGACACTAATGAGCACTACCTTTCCCAACATCCAAGTGCCTCTAGACCTACAACCTCCTTCCACATCACCATGACCAACTACATCCTCACCCACAATTACTACTCCTTGGGAGGTATCATCTACAAACAAATCCGTCGTACACCAATCGGCACCCCATGGCATGATTTTATGTTAACTGAAATGGGCTATCTACAGAAATCCTTGACAGTGACCCATAATCTCAAATCTCTCATGTGTTTCGTATACACTGATGACATCTATATGATATAGACAGGCAATGATGACACCCTATCCACATTCTTCCAGAACTTCAACATTTTCTCCCCCACTCTTTTCACCTAGTTCTCCTCAGCCCAACAAGCCACCTTCCTCAGTGCTGACCTCCACCTCAAGGATGCCCCACCAGTACTTCTGTACACATCATATCTGCCAGCCATCAAGTGACTGTTACTCATACCACACCAAGAAGCACAGCCACCCACAGCCGTTGCAGCTTTAGTGACGAGAAGTCCTTGTCCAAATGTACCAAAGGCCTCACTGAGCTTTCACAGACTGAAATTACACTCCCAGCCAAGTCCAGAAACAGATCTCTCATGCCTTGTCTCCCCACTTAACTGTCATCCCCCAAATTAACTACTGTCATGACTCAGTATCACCAAAAACTGGAGCAATTGAAATACATTTTCTAACAGGGTTTCAACTATCTGTTATCATACTCTGAAATAATAAATATCCGTCCCACTATCCTCCCCATCCCTCCCACAGAGCTATTCTGCTGCCCACCCAATCTATGCAATATATTTGTCCATCCCCATTTCATCCTTGCTCCAAAACACTTGCTTCACAGCTCACACCCCTGCAACACCTGTTGTTTTTACCTCCTTCCATTGCCACCTACTCCAGTCCTGTCACAGGCATCTCCTACCCCATCAAAGATAAGGCTACCTGTGAAAGCAGCCACGGAATCTATCATCTTAGCTGCAACTGAGTGCTGTGTTCTAAAGAGCCAAAGAAACTGGTGCACCCGCCTAATATCGTGTAGGGCTCCCTTGAGCATGCATAAGTCCTGCAACATGGCATGGCATGGACACAACTAATGCCTGAAGTAGTGCTGGGGGGGGGGGGGGGGAGAAATGACACCATGAACCCTGCAGGACTGTCCATAAATCCGTAAGAGTACGAGGGGGTAGAGATCTCTTCTGAACAGCACGTCGCAAGGCATCCCAGATATGCTCAATAATGTTCATGTCTGGGGAGTCTGGTGGCTAGCAGAAGTGTTTAAAATCAGACTGATGTTCCCGGAGCGACTCTGTAGCAATTCTGGACATGTGGGGTGTTGCATTGTCCTGCTGGAATTTCCCAAGTCCATCAGAATGCATAAAGGACATGAATAGATGCAGGTGATGAGACAGGACACTTACATTCATGTCACCTGACAGAGTCATATCTAGATGTAACAGGGGTCCCCACTCCAATTGCACAAGCTTCACACCATTAGAGAGCCTCCACCAGCTTGAACAGTCTCCTGCTAACGTGCACAGTCCATGAACTCATGAGGTTATCTCCATATCTTAGTAAGTTTAGACCTGAAGTTTGGATATTAATTGAAAACTTTTATATTGTTTAGGTAAACAAAGAATTGAGCCTACATTATATAAATGTTTCATTTATTTACAAACTTTACCACTTTGGCTACTTACTAGAGCCATGTACTTGCCACTGTTACAAGCTGAGAAAAATAAGAAATTCAAATGACAGTTGCACTGCAACATACTGGATATTCTTTCTAGCTGCCAATTTTGATTTGGCTCCAGCAGCATACCTGAGAGTTATGTACTGATTAATGAAATAAATAGACTGAATGTTTATATCTTTTGCAACTTTATATCGTATTCTCATGTGGTTTAGAGGTTTCTGCCAGTGGCACTACTTATTCCTTTATAATTTTTTCTCCCATACCCATTAAAGTACTTCTTAAATAAAACTGTGAGACATCTGGAGACACTGTAAGGTTTCAGACTAATTACATAATGGCAATACAGAGATTTTGAAAGCATATTTTAAACTCCAAAACAAACCCATGGGCAGATGGGGACACCAGTCATAATTTATTTATTATGAACCGCACATGAAAACTGAAGAGACTGCCAGAGGTGAAAAATTAAGGGGATGGAATGTGGATAAAACAAAATAACCAGAAACTGCCGAGAATTTCAGATGAATTATTGGATAATTAGTGACTGAAATAGGGGAAATAAATAGAGTACAACAAAAATGGTTACCTTTGAGAGATGAAATACTAAATGCAGCAGAGAGTCAAATAAGTAAGAAAATAAGGCTTTGTAAAAATCCTTGGATATCACTGGAGATAAGGAATTTGGTTGACAAAAGGAGAAACTATAAAATGTAGTAAATGTAGCAGGCAAAAAGGAATTAGTTGTCTACGAATGAGATTGACAGAAAGTGCAAAATGGCTAAGCATGGATGTCTATTGGACACATACAAGACCGTAGGAGCCTACATAACCAGGGGAAAGATAGATACTGACTATAGAAAATTAAAATGACCTTTGGAGAATAGAGAAGTGCCTCAATATCAAGGACTCAGATGGTAAGCCAGTACTAAGCATTGGGAAGGCTGAAAGACGCAAGGATTACGAAGAGGAGTTATAAATGCAAAATGCATTTGTAAACAACATTAAAGAAATAGCAAAGAAAATAAATGAAAGTAAGATGGGAGATACAATACAAAGACAAGAATTTAACAGAGCACTGAAAAAACAAAGTTGAAACAAGGCCACTGGGGTAGATAAGATTCCCACCAAATTATAGAGATCCTTGGAGTAGCCAGAAATGAAACTATTCCACCTACAATATTCATTTAGACAGATGGAATACCCTTACACTTTAAGAAGAATGTAATAACTCCAATTACAAAGAAGGACAGTCCTGACTCCTATGGACCACTGGTTTAGTGAGTCATGGTTCCAAAAAATTGACAGGAATTATTTACAGAAGAATGGAAAAACTGGTGAAAGTTGACTGAAGAAACATTTAAGCATTTGCAAGTTTGGAGAAACATTGTAGTGACAGTATTGACTGGAATACATTCTCTGGAACTCTAGTTAGTGAGGACAACATATAGTGAGCAAAAGGTTATTTACAACTTTTATAGAATCCACATTGCCATTATAAGAATCAAAAGACATAAAAGAGAAGCCGCAGTTGAGAAGGGAGTTTAGCTAATTCACTTTATTAGCTTTGTTGCTCTTGGTAGCTGGTGTTTGTTCTTTCGATCATTGCAACATGCTGAAAACAATCAGTGATGGAAGGATAGTTTGAATAATGTGTTGGAGTGTCTTAGACTACAACTTCTGAACTATGTACCTGGTTTCATTACATTACATTAATACTTGTTCAATAGATCAAGAATATGACATCTCATTATGATATGGAGCATGTCAGTTTAACATAAGATTTCATCTACTGACTACAACAAGTTTTCATTCAGAAATTCTTTGAATCACACAACAGAGGCACAGCTTAAGTCATCTGATGCATCTCACCTGGGGCAGCCAGATGACAATAGTCAAGAATTTTTTGTGTCCAACCAGTCAGACAATAATGCAAAAAGTGCATTTTTCTTGCATATTAATATACAGTCATTAATAAATAAACTCACGGAAATTGAATGTTGGTTGGAAGAATTAAATTACGATGCTCTGCTAATCAATGAGCACTAGTTAAATCATAGTGAACTTGAATTAAGTGTACCTCTCGATACCAATTAGCATGTTACTGTAGAAAAAATTTTTAGCATGGTGGTGTTTCAATCTTCATCAAAGAAACAAACAATTTAGAATATGAAGTGATAGATGTAAATTCTCTTTGTACAGAAGCAGCTTTTGAAGTCTCAGCAATAATGGTACAATATGTGATCAAAAGTATCCAGACACCCCCAAAACCATATGTTTTTCATATTAGGAGCATTGTGCTGCCACTTACTGCCAGGCACTACAAATGAGCAACCTCAGTAGTCGTTAGACATCGTGAGAGAGTAGAATGGGGTGCTCTGCGGGACTCATGGACTTCAAATGTGGTCAGGTGATTGGGTGTCACTTGTGTCATATGACCATATAAGAGATTTCCACACTCCTAAATATCCCTAGGTTCACTGTTTCCAAAGTAATAGTGAAGTGGAAACATAAAGGGACAAGCACAGCACAAAACACACAGGCCGGACTCGTCTGTTGACTGACAGAGACTGCCGACAGTTGAAGATGGTCGTAATGTATAATAGGGAGACATCTACCCAGACCACCACACAGGAATTCTAAACTGTATCACGATCCACTGCAAGTACAACGACAGGTGGGAGCTGAGAAAACTTCGATTTAATCGTCGAGCAGCTGCTCATAAGCCACACATCACACCAGTAAATGTCAAACTAGTCTTTGCTTGATGTAAGGAGCATAAACATTGGCTGATTGAACAGTGGAAAAACATTTGGTGGAGTGCCAAATCACAGTACACAATGTGACGATCCAATGGCAGGATGTGGGTATGGAGAATGGCTGCTGAACGTCATCTGCCAGTGTGTGTAGTGCCAACAGTAAAATTCATAGGCGGTGGTGTTACGGTGTGGTCGTGTTTTTCATGGAGGGGGCTTGACCCCTAGTTGTTTTGCATGGCACTATCACAGCACAGGCCTACACTGATGTTTTATGCACCTTCTTGCTTCCCACTGTTGAAAAGCAATTTGGGGATGGCGACTGCATCTTTCAACATGATCAAGCACTTGTTCATAATGCACAGCATGTGGCAGACTGGTTACACGACAATGGCATCCCTGTAATGGACTGGCCTGCATGAAGTCCTGACTTTTGATCGCTTTTGATCACATAGTGTACCAAGTCATGAACTAATAGTGTACCATTCTCCTAGTAATAACACAGAACAATTCACAGAAAATCTCAAAAAAACTGATAATAATGCTCTTAAAATACAATAATTGGGCACTTTTTATATTTGGTGAAATTAACAAGATATTAGGTATAAAACCAAACTTGTGAAGCATCTAGTAGACATATTAAGATCATTAAACTTCTAATGTCTAAATGACAAACCCACCAGGCTCATTGCTTGCTTAGATAATATAATATGTGACTTTCAGCCAGATAAAACTGAATTTAGTACTGTAAACCTCGACAGTCAGGTCACGCAGGGTTTTGGCTGTGGCACCCCCTAAACAACAAAACAGACAGTTCTTCAACTGAACTAGGAAGAGTAATCAGGCCAATCAATGAACATAACTTAATCAGTTAAAAACCAATCCTAATCACATAAACTGGGATACAGTACTTACTAATTACATGCCTGCCATTGATCAACATGGTAACTTTTAGAATTATTAGTAAAAAAGAAACCTTAACTCACATTGGCCCAAACATCAAAGAAAACATTGAAAGCAGCATCACAGAAAACACCAAAAGCAGAAATGGAGTAATAAACTGCAAGAACTAAGAAACTGGTATGCACTACACCTGCATAGACTTAGGAAAGAAATTATAGTGCACAATGACAGATCACATCAGGATCAAGCTGAGAAGGAAGCTTACACAACAGCAAGGAGGTTGTATAGATCAGAAATTAGAGCAGCCAAGAGGAATGTGAATGACAAGTACAAACTCAATTCAATAAACAAGTGTAAAGCAGCATGGAAAGTTATCAAAAAAGAGATAAGCTCCAAAAATGAACGAAACAACATTTCAGTCCATAAAACACCATAAATGCACACTTTATCAGTTCTGGCTCAAATAATAATCTCACTGAGGATTCAAATAAAGCTGCAGTTTTGCTTCCAGCTCTTGATAGTAGCAATATAACAACTTCTGCTGGACTCGTGTATCCTACAGACAGGTTGGCAAAGCAATTGCTAAACTAATCATATCAAAAATTATAGAATATTGTATGCACAGGCAGATGAACCAGCATTTTGAGCATAATAATCTATTTAGCTCCTCACAATATAATTTCATACCTCATATTTCCACTGTAAAAGCAGTTGAGACTATCATCACAAAAACATATGACTCTTTTGAGACTAAGAAAACAACCTGTGCAACTCTTCTAGATCTGAGGAAAGCTTTTGACCCTGTCTCCCATAGTATACCTATAAAAATTCCTCAATACTATGAAGTTGGAGAGGATGCTCTTCACCTTACTGAGTCATACCTAAGCAACAGAAAGCAGACAGTAACTATAAACAACCAAAGGCCAGACTCATAACCAGTTATGACAGGTGTTCCACAGGACTCAGTACTGGATCCGTTCCTGTTCATTGTATATATAATATGACTTACCCTCATTTCTGCCTTGTCAGGCAGTACTGTATGCAAATGATATGAGTCTAATCATGCAGGTTGACAATCCAGAGGAGCTGCAACACAATGTAAATGTAGCAATGGACCGATGCACTAACTGGTTCCAGGAAAAACTATTTACAAATTAATAACAATAAAACTGAAGACACTGTTTTCAATTTAAGTTGCTCTAATGAAGATCAATAAATAATCAAACCATTAGGTTTCCATACAGACCAGAACCTCACCTGAGCGAGTCATATTGAAAATTTGTGCTCAAAACTTTCTCGAGTGATTTACCTGCTTTACAAACTAAGGAATAATGTAAGCAAAACCCTACTAATATATGCATATTTTGGATTTTTCCACTCCCACCTTATCTATGGAACTCTTCTATGGGATAATTGCCCCAGCTCAAAAATTGTATTAAAGTGGCAAAAAAAGTCTGTCAAATGTATAGCATTGAGTCCAACAGAACCATGTAAACATCACTTCAAACAGTCCCAAGCCTCTAAATGTATAGTTGCCATCTCAGAGTTAAAGAGAATTTAAATAATTTTAACGTAAAATATCAATTGTCCCTACAGAAGGCAAGCTAAGTTTCACAACAGCCACAAATTTTTAGGTCCCAGATTTTTCAATAAACTTTGAAAAGCTGCCCATTCTGCTCCCTATAATATGTTTAAGAATGTTCTAGCAGAGTGCTTCAAAGAGGAAGCATACTACTCATTAAAAGAGTATGAGGAATCAGATTTAAGTGAAATGAAGTTCTGACTACTGTTATATTACATTGTAATAAATTCCTAGTTACAAGTTTCCTACACAGATAATTTTCACATTACTTGTAAAAGGTGCCACTTATGTACACATTTTTATGTAGCCTACTTTATGTATCTTAGCTTTATATGTAAATAATTACACCAATTACATGGAAAATGCTCAAAGGTTAATAAATTCATTCATTCATAATTTGTTTTTAAGTGCTGTTTGGCTATCTGTCAGACGTCTACTCCCATTTGTTAAATGACCAAACACTTTTGTAGCTGCATAATTCACCTCTTCCTGTGCCAAAGTTAGATTTAACCTATAATATCGAAGGTAATACTTTCTTCCAGTGTTTCAGCTATGCATTTTGCTATTATTTTTGAATTGGGATTGGTTATTAATAACAAATTTTATAAGTTAATATATTTTTTGTGAAGATGCAGTGAATATCCCCAGATCCTTAAATAAATGTCTGCAAGGTGATGTTGGGTGGGCTCCAGCTGTTATTCTGATTACACATTTTTGTGCAATGTATACTTTTTCTGTTAGTGATGAATTACCCCAAAATATGATGCCATATGAAACCAGCAAATGAAAATAGGCATAGTAGGCTAATTTTCCGACATGGTTAATAACAAAATTTGCAATAACCCTAATAGCATAAGTAGCTGAATTCAAACATTTCAGTAGATCATCATTGTGTTTCTTCAAATTCAGTTTACCATCAATGCACACACCCAGAAATTTTGAATATTCTGCATTAGCAAGAACCTTCTATTCAAAGTCTATATTTATCAATGGTGTTATGCCATTTACTGTACAGAACTGTATATACTGTATTTTCTCAATAGCTGGTACAGTGTCTACTTGGGTAAACTAAATATAATTAGTGATAAACAGTTTGGATTTAGAAAAGGTAAATCCACAACGGATGCAATGGACTCCCTCGTAAAATTAGTCCTAGATGTGTTCGAGGCTAGGGACTATGCCCAGGCTACATTTTGTGACCTGAGCAGAGCCTTTGACTGTGTAGACCATGACACTGTGCTGAAAAAGCTAGTTTACTATGGTTTTGATGACAACAGTATAAATATGTTCAGGTCTTTTCTAGAGAACCGTCAACAAGTTGTGTGCATTGGTAGGGAGAAATCAAATTTGGTTAATGTTAGGTACGGAGTGCCTCAAGGGTCGGTGCTTGGACCTTTACTGTTTATACTAATGATTAATGACCTGCTCTTATTCATAAATTCTCACACAATATTGTATGCTGATGACACAACTTTTCTACATAAAAGCTCTGATCTAGGTACACTAAAAACACTGACTGAAAATACCCTTGCTCAGTTCTCATTATGGTTCAAAGCTAACGGCTTCCTACTAAATGAAAACAAAACCCAGACACTTTACTTTAGCCTCAAAGAGATTCCCAATTACCAAGAATTAGAAACTGTTAAATTTTTAGGTGTTACTATTGACAATAAATTAACATGGGAACCACACATTAAAAATATATTAGCTAAACTTTCAAGAGTCATTTATCTAATTAGAAATTTAAAAAGACATGTCCCCAATGACTATGTGAGATCAGCATATTTTACCTTCTTCCAAAGCATCATCTCTTATGGAATCTTACTGTGGGGTAGTAGCTGTCATGTAAATGACATTTTACTTTTACAGAAGAAAGTGATCAGAATAATAATGGATTCTGATAAAACAGAACATTGTAAACCTCTGTTTATTAAATTGCAGTGTCTTACAGTAATAAACTTATTCATCTACAATGTTTTATTGTACATTAGAAACAATGTCTCTAATTTTGTGTTGAGAAATGATATTCATAGCCATAATACTAGAAAAAGAACATCTGTAGACGTACCATATCGTAGATTATTAAAATCGCAGAACTCCTACCTAGTTCTCGGACTAAGGATGTTTAATAGACTAAGTGCTGACTTTAAAGAACTGCCTGTAAATATTTTTAAAGCTAAATTATACAAGCTACTAGTGAACAATCCGTTTTACACCATTGATGAATTTTTTAAAGATGAAAATACTGTATTCTAATGTGTACCTATTTTATGTTTAAACCAATTTACATCGATATAGTAGTTTATGTAGAAATATAAGCTCTTGACTTTGTCTATTGCTGTAACCAGCTGAATGACAATAAAATTATTATTATTATTATTATTATTATTAGTGGGATTTATGCTCTGCCATGCACTTCCTGGTGTTTTGCAGAGTGTTGATGTAGATGTAGATTTAGCTATAGAATTTAGTGAGAGTCTATATGTGGAGAACTACTAGATAATTTTCTGAAAGATATTATTTACTCTTTCCTCGGCTAATTCTTGTTTGTTGGGTGTGATTACTATACTTGTATCATCAGCAAAAATAACTAGTTTTGCACCCTCATGAATATAGACTGACAACTCATTAATATATTTTAAAAGCAATAAGGGACCCAAGACTGAATCCTGTGGGACACTTTTCTTGTTACCTTCCCAGTTAGAGAGTTCTGCAGATTTTTGCAGACCATCTGTACTGTTAATTTCAACCTTCTGCATTCTTCCAGTTAAATGTGAATTAAACCGTTTATGCACTGTCCCACACATACCACAATACTTAAGCTTATCTAGAAAATCTCATGATTCACACAGCCAAAAGCCTTTGAGAGATCACAAAAAATTCCAGTGTGTAATTTTCTGTTATTCAGAGTATTTAATAGTTGCTCAGTGAAAGCATATATAGCATTTTATGTTTAGAATCCTTTCTGAAATCCAAATCAACCCTTTGTTAGTACTCCATTTTTACAAATATGTGAAGCTACACTTGAGTACATTACTTTTTCCAAAATTTTGGATAAGTCTGTCAGAAGTGAGATTGGGTAGTAGTTAGCATCAGATGTATCCCCCTTCCAATGCAATTGTTTTACAACAGCATATTTCAGCCTATCTGCAAAAATGCCCTGTTTTAGTGAGCTACTACATATGTGGGTGTGACTCTTATTTATTTGTTGGCAACAAGCTTTAAGTACTCTGTTTAAAATGCCATCAATTCCAGGTGAGCTTTTACTTTTGTGTGAATTTATTATTTTCACTTGTAGAGGTACATTGAATTTCAGTTTTATCAAATTGCATAGTTACTGCCTCTTCCATATACAGCTTTGCTTTTTCTAATGAACAGCTTGATCATATTTTCTCTCTAGAACTTAAAAGGTGATTACTAAAAACATTTTCTACTTCTAACTTTTTGTTAACTGTTAGAAATACAGAGTTACTCAGTTGCCCTGTTTCCCTCTTAACAATATTTAAAACATTTTAATTTTATTATCAGAGGTGCTAATCTCAGACTTAATTATGTAGTTTTGTACTTTTTAATAACATTTATTAATACAGTGCAGTAGCTTTTATAATGTTTGACTCTTTCTGGATCATTATTCCTTCTAGCTATAAGATATATTTCCCTTTTCTGTTTGCAGGGTATCTTTATCCTCTTAGTAAGCCACAATTTTTAGATGCTTACTTACACTTTTATCTCAGTTTTCTAAAGGAAACTGTTTTTAAATATACTCCCAAAGATATCATGAAAGAGGTGAAATTTTAAATTAGCATCAGGTTCCCTATACAGCCCATCCTAGTCTAAGTGTTGCAAGCTTTCCCTAAAATTTGTAATTGTTGACTTATTAATTGCACACACTATTTTGGAGGTTTCTTCATTATAATGTGAAATATACTCCCTGGAACCTGTCATTATTAACAATACTAAGTCATGAAATTGTTAGGTGGTGTATGTGGGAAGATGTCAGTGATATAGACCAAGAAACAGATGGAAAAGACAATGATTTTACAATAGCCAGTGGTCACAGTTCTGCTAGTAGAGGCTCATTCAGAGGAAAACTTCAGGAGAGTTGTGATGGGGACCTTTCTGTTTTTTCAATAAAATACATAAAGTTATAGTTAAAATTAAACCTGTTAAGAGTGCTGATAAAGAAAAATGTAGATCCTAACACTGAATGTCAATTTTGCAGATTTTCTTTTTGTATGTATCAGGTGCAACTGTTATGTGCAAATTAAACCTTGTAATTTAGTTTTATATGAAAATTTACTAGCTCTAGAGCTTTATAATTTTTCAGTATTTAACTCGATTTTCTAACAATTTGTTTATGTGTATTATTTTGAAAAAACTGCGCAAAAGTATATGATTTTGTGTGATAAAAAGTAAAATGCTGCAGGTTTTATTTAGTGCAACAAATCAACATGTATTTAAACATCATTTACATAATTGTAAAATAAAATGTTATCAAACTTAAATTAAAAATTTCATTTGATTTACACCTTAAATCTCAGTTTAAACAGAAGGGGTCTCAGAGACCCCATATCAAGGTATATGTTCAGAAAAGTCAGCTGAGGGTTAATACCACTGTTGAAATAATAACAGTGGATGGTCAGTTCAGGTTTCATGGTTCTCATTTGGATGCAGGTAAAGGAATGATTCACACTTCATTTGGTTACAGTTCTTTTTATGCAGTTTAGTGCAGTAGTACCCTCAGTGAAATAAGTAGCAATTGTTTAGTGTGGTTAAAGGGAAGAAAACCTAAGTCTCAAGTTTAGTCACTATTGTGGGTAGCACAACATGTAATTTCACAAGGATAACACAATTTTTTTTTTTAAGGTTGATTAATCACGGTCAACAAAATTGAATGCAAATTTACAATGTGAAGTAATTACAAGACACTGACACTCATTTAATAAAAAAACATACGACAAGAGCCTGAGATCCAATTCAAGCAAGAGGTGTTTTTGAAGTAAAAAGGCGTGAATTTGCAATGCAGATGACCAGCCAAACATGGTCAGAAGTATATTCAGGAGCACCTGTAAACAAAAAATTCAAGTTCATGAACCTATTCAAATGAAAATTTGAGGAGGCATTGTCTAAGATGGTACATTCTGTTGGGGAATCTGGCAGAAAGAACTGAGTATTGAAAGATATCAAAAAATCCTCTGAAACTCTCAAATATCTCAGATCTATTAAGTAAATAAGTGTGACCCAGCCTTCTTATAGTTCTTTCTCAGAAACAAATGGACATATGGTAAACTGCTTCAGGAAGCAAAAAGAATCCAAAATGATATGACCATAAAGCAGTAAAATAACAAAAGCAAAGCTATTTGGTAAAGATATTTTAATCAATTAACCCTAAAGAACTTTCCAACTTTGTAAACAACTACTTTAGTAGTATAGCAACCAAACTGCAAGAAAAGTTTCCATAAACACAACATACAGCTGCAAATAAGTAAGTACCTTACACAATGCCAGTGGTTCCTATCAATGGGGGGGGGGGGGGGGGGGGGGATCAGGAGGTTTGTACATACAATGGAGAGTAAAATGACTACAGGTCTAGATGATGTTCCAATGTGTCTACTAAAAGACAGAATTAGCAGCATAACAGCACCCCTAACAGACATTGTAAGTGAGTCATTCTCACCAGGTTGCTTCCCTGACTACCTAAAGCATGCAGAATTTCTTCCAGTACATAAAAAACGTGATAGAGAATATGTAGAGAATTACACACCAGTTTCATGACTGTCTTCCTTTCCAAACGCAATAGCAACTATTATGGAAAAGAGACTTATAGATTGTTTAGATAAATATCAACTTCTGTGCAAGGAACAACTTGGCTTCAGGTCTGGAAAAGGAAGAGAACTTTTGTTAACTTTTATATAAATAAAAGCTAACAAAAGTTTCTTTAGAAGCACTAGCTGCAGGAGAACAAGTAACTGGCACTTTTCTAGACCTTGGTAAAGTTTTGACACAGTTGGTCACAAAATACTTCTAGATAAACGGGAAGCAATAGGTATAAGGGGGATGGTAAACAAATGGTTTAGGTCTTCCTAGTAGACAGAGTCTTCTGGACAGAGACTCGAACTCTGGACCTTTGCCTTTTGTGGGCAAGTGCTTTCGTAGAGCACTTTCCCATAAAAGGCAAAGGTCTCAAGCTCAATTCTCAGTCTGGTACACAGTTTTAATCTGCCAGAAAGTTTCATATCAGCATACACTCCGCTACAGAGTGAAAATTTGATTCTGGAAACATCCCCCAGGCTGTGGCTAAGCCATGTCTCAGCAATATCCTTTCTTCCATGTGTATAGTTCTGCAAAGTTTGCAGAAGAGCATCTTGAAGTTTGAATGGTAGCAGACAAGGTACTGGCAGAACTGAAGCTGTGATGACAGGTCGTGAGTCGTGCTTGGTAGAGCACTTGCCCACGAAAGGCAAAAGTTCTGCGTTCAAGCTCAATCTGGCACACAGTTTTAATCTGCCAGGAAGTTTCATATCAGCACACACTTCACTGCAGAGTGAATATTTCATTCTAGATTATAATAATACTTAGAAAGTGTATTACTTGTGTGAACATGTACTTTTTTAAATGGAACAATGCCTATTGACATTAACAAACTAAAAGTAGGGTAAAATAGAATGTGAGTGGTGTTTATTGCAGCCTTCTAGCGAAAATCATTTACAAGATATTGTATTTTGGAAAGTTTCCATGCTGACACTTGTTTGTGCTATTCAACCTGCTTAGTTTCTACATACAATGTTGTTACATTTGTTTACAGTGTGCTTGTGTGTTCCTTGAGTGCAATGTGACTTGCGAGTCATTAGTTTGTGACAGTCATAAATGGGGTTTACCAGTGCAGAAAAATCTGACATGCTCACAGTGTATGGAGAGTGAAGGTGGGATGCAGTTCATTCTTGTACACTGTATGTGGCAAGATATTCCAATAGACATCAACTACAACTATTACAACCTCTTCACCCCAGTTACGTGAAAGTGGTAGTGTAACTCCAGACAGCACAACAGAAGGAAACAGGTGATGACAGAAGAGGAGGAAATTAATAATCTGGTTCTGTTTCAGTTGAGCCACATGTTAGTTCCCATGGAATCGCAATGAGTGGCATGAGTCAGGCAAGTGTCCTATGCATTCTCCATTAACAGAGGCTCCATCTCCATCACATCTCTCTCCACCAAGAGCTGCATGGAAATGATTATGAGAATCATGTTAACTTCTGTTCAGGGATATTAAGACAGGATACTCCAGATGTATTAGTTAGTTTATTAGTTATGAAGCCACATTTATCAGTCATGGTCAGATAAACAGCCAAAACATGCACTATTGGTCTATTGACAATCTCCATTGGCTTTGTTCGGTGGAATGTCAGTGTCCATGAAGTATAAATGAGTGGTGGGATAGTGAACCATCAGCTCACAGGCTCTTTTTTCACAGACAGAACACTGAACACACAGAAGTATAGCAGCCTCCTAACAGACCGTCTTCCACAGATGCTAGAAGATGTTCCTCTGCATAGGAGGAACCTGTGGTACCAACATGATGATTGTCCAACCCATAGTGCATGAAGTACAACAGCATGTCATCACAAATCCAGTTGTTTCTTGGCCATAGTTTTTCAGTGGCCATTCATGCAGACAGACAGCTTCTTAGTTGTCATACCCTCATAGAATGCAGCATAGTGGCTGCATGAATGGCCACCGACAAACTGTGGCCAAGAAACAAGTGGACCACCCTGTTGCTGATCAAGTTGCCAAACATAACATTCTTCGTTTCAATGATTGCTTCACAGCTTTTCTGAATTGCCAGGTAGGAATTTTCCCTGCAATATATTCTACTTTCCCATAACCTTCCTGGCCTCAACCTTCATTAGTCATTGTCCTCTCCCAGCCACCCCCTTCTCTGTTCCCATTCCAGCACTACACAGCCTACATTCATCCATCACACCAGCGTTTTTACTTCTCTCATTTTCTGCTATCCCCCCCCCCCCCCCCCCCCCCCACCTCTCTGCTGCCCTCCATCTAACCTCTTGACTGCACATAGCTGCCCTACCCTTTTTCCACCTCATTCTGGCGTACTCCCCAACAGCAAGTCACTGTCTGCCATCCTTACAGATTCAGATTCAGATTCTTTATTGGTCATTTAGCATTATTACATGCAATAGACTTCATCAGTTCACTTAACCTATTAATTTTACAAAATAAATTTTGATATCGGGCATTTCTAAAAATTATTCTAATGAATAGAATGGATTAGTTAACAAGAAGTTATGAACATTGTCTTTAAATAATTTGTCAGGCTTGATTGGCCCATTTTTAGAAAATTTGTTATATATTTTAATTGCCATATACTTATGACTATTGTTAGTTTTAGCTAATCTATTTTGTGGCAATAGCAGAGAAGTACAGGTTCTTGTATAGTAGTCATGCCTTTGATTTATTACCCTTAAATTAGGTAGTTCAGCAAGTATGTAGTTAACACTGTCAATAATATATAAATTAATAACTGTTAAAATTCTATATTTAATGAACAATGGTTTACAACGTGTTCTATTATCTACCTTAGCCATTACTCTGGTTGCTTTATTCTGGATCACCATTATTTCATTTATTTTTCTGCTGTTTCCCCAGAGTATAACCCATACCTTAAAACAGATTGAAAAAAGGCAAAGTGCGCTCTCCTTACATACTCAAATGTCACACAACACATCAGTCTCTTCAACAACTCTTGACAACCTAACCACTATGTGATCAACATGAGAGTTCCATGTTAGACTGTTGTCGAGTACGATACCTAAAAACTTTGCCTTTTGTTTTTCTATTTTTGTAGTCTTTGATAGACTGAACCACATATTCTGGGTCTTTTCCTCATTTAATAGCAGACCATTGGCATTAAACCATGATATTGCATTTTCTTTTGCCACTTTCATATCACTTACATGGTTATCAAGTACATGGTGTACAGATAGAAAAGTTGTGTCATCTGCATACATATATGTCTTTACATGTATATTTCCTGGTAAGTCATTTATGTGTACAAGGAAAAGAAGTAGTCCCAATTTAGATCCCTGTGGCACTCTGTGTTGAACCTTGAGTATGTTTGACAGATGACTTCCTGAACTCACCACTTGTTTCCTTTTATTGAGGTATGATTTGGTGAGTTTTAAACTTTTATCACATATTCCATAGTACTCAAGTTTAGAGAGCAAAAGTGAGTGGTCAACACAGTCAAAAGCTTTGCTCAGATCACATAAGGTTACCTGTGTGTGCACATGGTCCTCAAATGCTGCTAGAATGTCTTTAACTAAGAGCTCTATGGCATGTATAGCTGACCTTCCTTTTCTGTAACCAAACTGTGATGCACTTAACATACCATCCAGTTCTAGGTACTCATACATTTGCTGATATATTATGCCTATCCCTCCCCCTCCCTGCCCCAGCCTCCTCCTTACGCCCACACAGTAGCCACTACCATCATGCACTGGTGGTGCTGCTCGCAGTATGACCTCACTTGCCTGAGACTCCAGTCATGTGTGTGTGAGTTGCATTTGCGTGAAAGTGCATTTGTATCTAGTTTTGATGAAGACCTTACTAGCCAAAAGCTATATTTGTGATAACCTTTTGCTGTGGCTACCTGCAACTCAAAATCTCTTCTATATGGTGAGTAGCAACTTCTCTTTTTAAAATATTGTTACATTCAATCCTGAAATTTGCATTGTTTGATTTTTGAATCATTAAAACATTTAATGTTTCTCTATTTTGTTTATTAATCAGTCTTGAAAATTTCTGTGTGTATGACATATCCTAATGAAGTGACTGTTACAATGTACAGACATGCAAGTTGTATGCACTGTGGGCTCTTGGGACTATGCATGTGACTTGCTGTAGTGGTATAGGAAATTTCTAACATGTACAAGAAAAAAGAAAATTTTACCAGCTTTAAAATAATTTAACTTATGATTATTTTGTGATAAAAGCAGATTGATTTATGAAGAAATTGTTTTAAAAGACATGATATCATGACTTGCCTATTCCTATCCATACATGATAGAGTACACTACTCATTAGGAAAAGACAAAACAGAACTGTGAATAAATGCAAATGAACACTCTGAGGACACCACAAAGAAAGAGAAACTAATGATACATTTTAGGATGTAAATATTTGAAAAATTACAAAAACCACATGACTATTAAAAAATCAGATCAATGCATGGGTTACTCATGATCATACTAGACATCAGATGTGAAATGTCCTTGCTAATTTCCTCAGAAATTACTTAGTCCAAGATGTTACCTTTTCACATTGACATTTAGTATTTTTATATTGTGATATTATGACCAGCTTGATACTGTTTAGTTAATACCTAATGCAAGGTTACAATATAATATTGTCTTATTTGGAGTGTTCTGATATTGACAATATGTTACAGAATTTAACGAATTCAATTAAAAATCAATATTCATAGTGATATGTTTTCGTGGCAGTTGTTTTACAGAAAGCAGCCAGGATATAAAATAACACTTATTTTTCAGTGTACCCAATTTGTCACCATTGGCAGATCCTGTTGTGAATGAAATTGCAAGGAAGTACAATAGAACACCAGCACAGATCCTTCTTCGGCACTTAATTCAACATGGAATTGCTGTAATTCCAAAGAGTTCAAATCCTAAACGCCTAAAAGAAAATTTCCAGGTATGAAATTATATAATTATGCATCAGTCATTGTTTAAAACAATTTCTCATATAGTTATGGTGATGTGATATAAAACTGTTGTTTGTTTCAGGTGCTTGATTTTGAATTGAAAGAAGATGATATAGATAGACTCGATGCATTAGATAAAGGAGGGAAAGGTCGAATTTTCACTGAAAATGTGATGAGGGGGTTAGTAATTAATAAACCATATTAGTAAGAAGCTGATTTACATACTATATGATTAAAGATTTGAAATTAATGTGTATTTAATAAGCAACAGAAGAAAACAGTAAGTGCACTTATCACTGAGAATGCTACTTAATGCCACAACAATTCAGTAATAGTTTGTTCTTTTTTTAGACAGTGTTTTAGTAATCATAATTAATGTTGAAATTACGAAATTCAGTCACTTCTCTCCTATATCCTCCAAAATTATTATTGATTATTCCCCAAGTACTACCATAGCAACATTCTTAGCTTAACTCATAACATTAGCTATTTTCAAACAATTACTGAATGAGCATTTGAAATTATTACACAACAAAGACAATTAAAGTGCTGGCCAAGACAGCATATGTCATCACACTTACATGAGAGAAAAGACAGAGATGCCAATAATGGATAATAATGTATTGTTACAATACAAAAATGAATGATGATTGGTACCAGCAATCCCATAGAAGCACTTTAGCAGCCTTCAGTCACAGTGTAATATGTATGATCGTGACATCACTTCATCAACCATCAGTCACAGTGTAATATGTGTGACCCCATCTCTCACCTACATAACCCACTGGCCTTTAGAGTTTTAATGCTCCATTTTTTCATAAAAGTCTAATGTCTCCTTTTGAGACTTCATCTGACTCTTTGCACATGATCACTTATCTACTTTGGCATATTTGAAAACCAAATTTCATAGATAAATTAATGTTTATCAATGTTCTTTGCTATAAAAGCTATAAAGTTTTTACAAAGTTGGTAGTTCCTTACATTTGTGGGTACAAGTGAATTTCATACTGAAATAACATTCTGAACACCACTTTCAACGAATAATGCTTTATTATAATTAACATATTTACACAAGTTGATGAGTTCAACAGTAAACAAGAGACTGCCTGAGTCCTCTGTATCAAGTATATCTTAGCAAAGATATTTCACATTACTCGATACATCAATCCATCACAGAACCTTCCCTCAGAGGGTGGAGCACAGAGTAGGAGCAGTTAGAGAAAGGGAACAGGACTTACGTGGAGGAAAGTGAAGACATGACATAATCTTCTAACCATGCTCACTGACATAGAGGTCAACCCACATGGGAGAGTCGGACATGGATAGGCGTAGGTTTTGAGGACTTTGGCTGAACACATTGGACATGAGGTGTGAGTATACTGTTCTCGCCAGTGGAAGTTCGAAGACAGCCATCTACAAAGTTAATAGGTAACTGGAAAACTCAGATGAGTATTAGGTTACAATCAGAGTCTCTGAGGGAGTGAGGTGGTGAATGAATAACAAACAAATAGTCTTTATGACATTGCAAGGAAATATCCTTGATGGGGTACACAGAGACATTGACAGTGAATGTAGCTGTGACAGCAGAAGGCATTGGAAATGAGAGGAAAGGTATGACCAATTCATTACATGCAACACTTTCAGTGCTAGGAACACTATCACTAACACTGCGTCTACAAAGAGGGAAAGTATGGGAGGTGGGGGTGCCTATTGAACACTCACCGATGCAGCTACACTTGTATTGAGCTCTGAGTCCTCATCATCTGAGGTGTGGCTAGCAAGAATCCACACTGGTTTGAGACTGTTTGTGGTTTGCCATTTAGCATGATCATCACAGTATTTACCGATCAACTGAAATCCCGAAGAGGTCCTTAATATCGCAGAGTTATAGCTGGACAAATGGTGTCATCTTGTAACATAATAAAGTCACATCTTCAAAGGTCTCTGTGGAGAAAAATTTGCAGGTGTTTTTGTGCGTGGGGTTGTGGTGTGCACATGCACACAATGTGAGAACAAACTTCCTTGACTGAAGAAGGCGGTACCTCTTCAACAGTAGTATTAAGAGTCTCAACAAATTCAGCAGGTAGGGGATTTCTACCAGTGAGGCTTTCAAATTGTTTTTGTAGACTGTGCATATGCCCAATAGAACCCACAGAAGTGTGTCAGATCATGAGCCTAAGTGAAACATTAAAGCTTCTTTCAGCATTCAGTGCCAGCATTTAACCATTCTGTTACTTTGTGGATGATAAAGCTGTTGTACAAAATTATGCGGCACCACACAGAGTGCACAAGCAGTCAGAGAGCAAAGATTTGAAGTGATGGCCCTGATATGTGATGATGGATGAAGGGCAGCCAAAATGGGAGAGCCACAGAACATGACCGATGAGTTGTTAACTGCTCGCAGAGTCATAGTGGAAGGCATTGGTGGTGTAGTAGACAATGCTGAGGTGTAGCAATAGCATCAGCACCAGTGTCAACCGAGAAGAGTATATCACTTACGAGGTCATGAACATAGTCTGCCTGGTGGTAGTTGTTTATTATGTGATGACAAGTGCTGATGTCGGTTCCCTGTAGAATGCCGGTGCGATGATGGGCCTAATTCAGCTCGTGGCGCAAGTTTGGGTCCAGCAAGTGAGGCCGGCAGCACTCCTGAGCTGCATCCCCATGGTTGATGTGATACCAACACAGAGGATACATGGACTGCAGCTGCGAACTTGGGGAGACATCTGTCATTGCAGTTGTGGATGTGCTTGAGGCAATGCTGGAGGCCATAAGCGCAGGAGTGGTGAGCGCAACAGGCTTGCTACTGCCACCAATAGGTAGCTCCTTGACAGTCAAGGTTTTCAACTAACATGACTTCCTGCAGTTGTGCATGCAACTGCATGCTGAAGTGTTAACATGATTGCCAACCATAGGGAGTGTTGATGAACTCGGCACAGAGATGAGCTGATCATGTCTTATGATTTTGTCGACATTGTCTGCCAGCCATAAATGCATTACTAGCGTGTCAGTATTATGGGATGAAAGTTGTAGTGTGAGAGCGGATGGTATTTTAACTATCCAGAGAAACCACAGCACTCCATCTTTCACCAGGGTGGAGATGATGTGAGCTGACCGAGCAATACTTCATGCACTGTGTGATGAATTGCCTCTTCCAGGGTTATGAATAACTGTAAATTCTGCATGTTTGTAGAGGTTCCTTGTCAGTTATGTGAAGATGAGATCAGATTTCAAATCCATATGCTCATTTAGAGCTGTAAGCAATGTGACAAACCATGCTTTGATGGATAGGATACCATGAACATTCAGAATTCTGTCAACTAGAGAAAACCATACCTTTGTACTGTTGTTAATAGGTGGTAGAAGTTGTAGTAAATGTCCAGAGCAAGACAGCAGAATAGATGGAGCAAACACTGAAAAATGCATTAAGACTGTAGAGGCTGGAGCAGTAGCCAGGCATTTGGCTGTATGCTGTCCTTGAGGTACATGCATATAAACCAGCATTGCAGGCATGGTAGACACATGACAAGTGTGGCAGAAATGGCCAGGGGCTTCAAAAAATTTGGAATGCCTAACTTAGTGATTTGTACATTGTTTACAGATTCAGATGCACTAAATAACCTTAATGTAAGAGCATGGGACAAGGCAGTTTGTGGTAAAAGTTCATTGTTCATGCCCTGTTGCTGTTGCACTGGGTTGAACACTTGTAGATTGTTGTCAAATAGGCCGAGGTTATGTGTATATGTTGGCAATATGGCATCATGGTGGAAAGCCAGAGACCTGGGTTATAGGTTAGGCTTAGCAAGTGATACAAATGGATCTCAAGATATTACAGAATATTCATGCACAGAGAAGCCACTCGACAGAGCAATGTGATATGTAAAATGTCCTAGGAAATGTCCATGGTGCGTAGAAACTATTGCAGCAAAGTTCATTGTCAGCACTGTTTGTTGAGTGAGTTGTGCCATTGATGAAGGAAACTATTCACAGTTTTCAAATTTCACACAATTTGAAGCATCATGATAGCAAATCAGATGGATTTCATAGCAAAATAACATCCCGAGCACCACTTCAAATGAATAATGCTTTATTATAAGTAATACATTTGCACAAGTCAACCACACAGTTTAACAGTGAACAAGAGACTGCCTGGCTCCTTGGTACAGACCAAAGATTTTAGTGCAGATATTCCATATTACTCAATACATTTATCTGCGACACATTGTTTATGGTATTTGAGAAGCTGCTGTCTAACAACATATTTATCCACATAATAAGTTAAATATGGGCTGTGAGCAGCTTGTTTCATCTTTGGGGTACATGCTAAAATCCACCTCCAATCATCACCACGATAATATGCATGTTAAGGATTTAACAACAACTGACAGTATAATGCCTTCCTCCTAATCATCAATAAATTTAATGAAGTTGATAATAAGCCATTGTAACTGCCATGCAGACATTATCCACAATCAGTTTCCAAGCTTCTCCTGCAGTTTAATGATGTGGGCAACTTTAAGACAAAATGTGACTGTCCGTAGTCACATCACCAACTCAATTCCTGGTACATCCAAGTGTACAGTTGACTTTGCTGAGTAATCATTATTTACATGCTCTGTCATGTTTCACTTTTTATTAACTAAATTCCTGAATGGTAGATAATAAATTGTATGGGGCAAGGGAGACACTTATCATACAAAGGAAGCTATGAGTGTGGAGGAAAGAATGATGTGAACTTCTTTTTTGTGGAAGATGGGTATGCTGCAGTATGTTTTCCTAAACCTGTCAAAATAAAATAAAAATTACAAGATTTCAAAGAAAGGCCTTCACATAACCCCATTCCACCCTAACAATGCAGCTGCACATAAGATGGTAAAACCACACACATTTCTTTAAGACATTGCAATACAGACTCTTTCACATTCACCTGGCAGTTGAGATCTACCTTAATATGTTTTCTAGAGTTCTATATCAAACCAAGGAAGAAATAAACCACCTCCAAGGGGATGCAGCTGTTCATTGGGTGGCTAATACACAAGTATTTTTTGAAGACACAATCATGCAGTCTTCCTTTCTCACCTAACAGCCCAGATCTGTCAATCTTTTTACATAAACTTCTAACCAAGACAGAAATAAATCTTACAGTGACATTGGTTTCAGTCCTCAGAAGTAACTGTGCCTGCTTTTGAAGCATTCCTGAAATCTTCCATATGGAAGTATATTGTGAAGCCTTTACTCCATGGTATGAGTCAATACAGAAAAGCATTTTATAAAAATGTGAAGGTGTTAGTTTCTGAAAACTTTCAAACATTCCTTTATTTATGTTTCAACACCAAGTACAAAACGTTCTCCAACATAAACCCTAGTTTAAGAAGCAGTTTTATTTCTTTAAACAAACTGTAAAAAAAAGCTCTATTTGTATCAGAATGGTCAATGCTACTATCAGACTTCTTTTAAAACCCATAATTCAAGTTAATGAGTTTACCAAAAAATAATAGTCCCGTACCTTAAAATTTATTGAGTGCTTGGTATTCAAAGCATAGTCCCTACTCAGCAGAGCAAATGTATCTTATTGCCACATATGGAGTGACTGAAAATTATGAAAAAAAGTAAACAAATCAACCATTTTTAAAGCATTGCCAGTGACACAATGCACTTGCCGATGAATTTTATGGAAATAATGGAAGTAGGTTTTGCTGCTTGCAGTCTATTGTTCATTTAAAGAGTAGATGAATTTCAACAGTGAATAGAAGAATTTAATAGAGCAAGTTTGAAAGCAGACCTGAAATTTGATTATAGTAAGACTAAAATGTAAAACTGTCCACCTCCGTAGCTCAGTGCCAGGTTTGACTCCTTGTACTGCCATGGATTTTTCTTTGGAGGGGTGGGGGGTGGGGGGGGGGGGGGGGCAGTACATGAGTGAAAAGTAGCAGCTTCAAGGTCAAGAAAGCTGACAATGGCCAGAAGAACTGTATGCTGGCCTATGCCCTTCCATACTGCACTTGAATGATGCCATCAGCAGAGGACTACACGGTCTGGGCCAGGTGCATAGCTTGCTACTGCTAAAATCAAAACTCAGTACATTCAAAATAAAAATCGCAAATTAACTATGAACTCATAAAAATAATTTATAAGTTTTTGTTTGTAGAGAAATCAGAGATGATGATTGTATGGAAGGAAAACTGTTTGAGAAAGAAAGTTTGCAATGTTTGTGTATTAACAGTTTTGATTGTGGCAATGAGACATGTACTTTCAATTCCAAACCAAGTCAAAGACTAACAGTAATACGGTGTGCAATGGGGAGATGCATGGTTGGAATTATTAGAAGAAATGGGGAAACAAACAAATGGATCAGAAAATAGACTGAGGCAGAAGATTTAACTGTGCCCGTAATTGGAATGATCGTGGGCAGAACTTGTAGCTAGATGAATGGATGGTAGATGTATCAAGGTGGTACTTTGTTGAAATACAAGAGACTAGAAAACCCAAGATGAAAATGTAATGAAAAGTTGGTAAACGACATTATAAAACATTGAGGAGATTAAGAAGAACCCTTATGAAACCCAAAAATTAAATTTATTGTGTAATAAAATCAGAACAATAGCCAAAATGAAGACTGACTGTTCAAAAGTGCACATTTCCACATCTGTGTAGTCAAAATCCAATGCTTGTTAACATTCAAAACTGCATTGCCTCACCCCATGCACTGTAACATTCTTCAGTCCTCCCTGGCATATTCTCCGCAATGTGATCACGGTGTTGTTACTCAAGCCTGTCCCATTCTTTGGGAAAAGACCTCCTGTAGTCATTCAGCACATGACAGTCCTGCAACAACACACTGAAAATTTCAAGTGGTCCCATGATCAATCAAGTTAATGTTAGCAGACAGTGCAGGCAATTCCATTTGGTTGATTCCTACATCTTACAAGAAGATGATCACAAGGTGGAGTAGGGTGTACTCATGCATTATTACCTTCAAAGGGGCAGCCATTTCTGAAATCTTGACTGCAGGGGTGGACAGTAGATTGGAGGATCATGTTCTGATGCTGCATAGCCATCAGATTACCCTGTACTGCGATGAGAAGCATCCAACATCTGTTAAGGGTATTGGTCCAAAACATAACTGACTCAACTCCCTGAAGAACGCATAGGAGTAGTTCATGCCTAAAACGTTAGTTGGTATCTGCCACCTCCACATTCTTCTACAAGCCATCAGGTGTTAGACAAATACTGCACTCATCAATGTAGAGAATCCAATGTCACTGATCCAGTTTATTCTACAAGCATTTCATTGCCTACCTTATACACAAAACATGGTGGCATGGTACTTGTACTGTTGTTCATAAACAGTGCCTAAAGGGCAAATTGATCACATAAAGATGGTTATACACTGACTATGCTGATACAGCACTCCTAGGTACTTCCAGAAAGGCAGTACATAAAAGCCGCATGGGGTAGCATCTTGTCATGGTCCGGGCAGCTCCCCCCGTTGGGAGTTTGAGTCCTCCCTTGAGCACAGGTGTGTATGCTGTCCATAGTGTAAGTTACACTACTGGCCGTTAAAATTGCTACACCAAGAAGAAATGCAGATGATAAACGGGTATTCATTGAACAAATATATTATACTAGAACTGTCATGTGATTACATTTTCACACAATTTGGATGCATAGATCCTGAGAAATCAGTACCCTTAACAACCACCTCTGGCCATAATAACAGCCTTGACATGCCTGGGCATTGAGTCAAACAGAGCTTGGATTGCGTGTACAGGTACAGCTCCCCATGCAACTTCAATACAATACCACAGTTCATCAAGAGTAGTGACTGGCATATTGTGATGAGCCAGTTGCTTGGCCACCATTGACCAGACGTTTTCAGTTGGTGCTGGACGGGGCAGCACTCGAACATTTTCTGTATACAGAAAGGCCCGTACAGGACCTGCAACATGCACTCGTGCATTATCCTGCTGAAATGTAGGGTTTCACAGGGATCGAATGAAGGGTAGAGCCATGGGTCATAACACATCTGAAATGTAACATCCTCTGTTCAAAGTGCCGTCAATGCGAACAAGAGGTGACCAAGACGTGTAACCAATGGCACCCCATACCATCACGCTGAGTGATACACCAGTATAGCGATGACAAACACATGCTTCCAATGTGTGTTCACTGCGATGTTGCCAAAACACAGATGCGACCATCATGATGCTGTAAACAGAACCTGGATTCATCCAAAAAATGACGTTTTGCCATTCACGCACCCAGGTTTGTCGTTGAGTACACCATCACAGGCACTCCTGTCTGTGATGCAGCATCAAGGGTAACCGCAGCCATGGTCTCCGAGCTGATAGTCCATGCTGATGCAAGCGTCAGTGAACTGTTCATGCAGATGGTTGTTGTCTTGCAAATGAACACCCCCCCCCCCCCTCTTTGGACTCAGGGATCTAGGCGTGGCTGCACGATACATTACAGCCAAGCAGAGAAGATGCCTGTCATCTCAACTGCTAGTGATACAAGGCCATTGGGATCCAGCACAGTGTTCCGTATTACCCTCCTGAACCCACCAATTCCATATTCTGCTAACAGTCATTGGATCTTGATCAACATGAGCAGCAATGTCATGATACGATAAACACAATTAAAATAGGCTACAATCTGACCTTTATCAAAGTCAGAAACATGATGGTACACATTTCTACTCCTTACATGAGGCATCGCAACAACATTTCACCAGGCAACTGCTGTTTGTGTATGAGAAATTGGTTGGAAACTTTCCTCAAGTCAGCACGTTGTAAGTGTTGCCATCGGCACCAACCTTGTGTGAATGCTCTGAAAAGCTAATCATTTGCATATCACAGTATCTTCTTCCTGTCGGTAAATTTTGCATCTGTAGCATGTCATCTTTGTGGTGTAGCAATCTTAATGGCCAGTAGTGTAGTTTAAGTTAGATTAAGCAGTACATAAGCTTAGGGACCGATGACCTCAGCAGTTTGATCCCATAAGACCTTACCACAAATTTCCAAATTTTTGCAGTATATAAATCTGTTGTCTTCTTCTCAGATTACTTATGAATCATGATTTGTAGGTAGCAGAATTTATCTGGTGGTGTTGACTGTGGGAAACCTTTACAAGGCAGACTTTTAATATTTTGGACAGACAATAGTGATTCACTGTTTGAATATAGTGACTGTGGTGTACAATAATTCAGCAGAAAATTTCCCTTGCTGAGAACCTTTCTTGCTGAAAATATTCCAACCAAGTGAAAGCATGTGGAAATGTAGAAAGACTTAAAATTACCAGATTTCAGAATCAGGAACTCCTTCTTCTGGCATAATAGGATTGCACACAAAGGGACTGCTAATGTGCAAGGAAACAAAAGGTTTGACAGAACCGTGGGTCAAGAGAAACTTACCAGAGTGAGAGATTCCAGATAACATGGTGGAGAAAACAGTTGCCATACCGTGACTATGTGTTTCGCAATAAAGGACTGTGTGTTCTCTCTTTCTGTGAATATTCATCCAACACTACAGTTTTTAAAACAATATCTGAAAGCTGGACAATGGTTGCCCACAAACTGGTATAGGACATGATTATTTCACGGATGGCTCATCCTCATCCTTTGATGGACAGGGTTTTGCCAGTAACAGAACTGCTGTAAGTAGTGCTGGGTGTTAAAAAGACACATATTAGAGTGCTATTTTTGTGGAGAGGGGAAGGGGGAACAAACAATTACTGCACGTGGTATTTTGGAGAACATGAGATATGATAGGCCTCATTTCAGGGTATGATTTCAGCAAATCATACTATTGTTGAGGAAAATGGTCCAGGATACTTAATGGCTAATGAGTGAACTCATGTGCTGCTTGTGATAGATTTTGGCAGTACCACAGCTGCTGGCATGGACCAAGAAATTGAACTCTTTTGGTTCTTACCCCTCATAATATTTAATTTTTCCTTTCTTGGGATAATTATCCCAGGATAGGAACCACTGGTCAATGGATTTCTCTTCCCAAGCAGATTTGCTTAGTATGGAGCCCTCCTGGATCCCACGGTTTTATTCCTGATTGTCTATATATCAGTCTTTCATAGATGTAAAAATTATTGGTAAGTAAGATGTAATTATGAAAGGAACCTTCTATGAGGGGAATACTGATATAGTGGAAGGTGCCATGAATGATGACTCAAGGAAATGTCTTATGTCTTTTATATGAGAGAGCAGTATCTATGAAGTAGATTTCAGATGTTGATCCACAAGAGCAGCAATATGTTTAGTGAGGGCTTTGAAACCTATGGGATGACCAATAAAATCAGAACTTTAGAATTTTAGAAGAAGATGGCAGTGAGTACCTTTACAGGGGTAATATGCTTCATGTGTTGAAGTGTGAGTCTTCTGGATGGGCCTGAATTTTAAAGGAGAGACTGGAAGTCGGCTTGAACCTGAGGGTGTGAACCTTCAAACAAATTTCGTAAGTACACGTGTGAAAGCTGGGATGGGCCTGAGTTTCCAGGAAGAGATTGGAGATCAGCTTCAACCAGAGGGTGGGATCCTGATGATATATGTTATAAATACAGGTGTGAGACCTGGCACAAGCCTTTCCCAGGTCTTCTGTTTGTCAAGTACCACAGTACTAAACCCCTATTCTGCTGTGAGGATAATAACTGAGTCCTAGTTTGAGGAAAAGAAGAGTCTTGATTTCAGCAGCAGATATATGGGTTGTGGTCCTGTTGAACAGAGCAGAATTGGCATGTTGAAACAATCGGAAAACCTTTGTAAGGCTTGTAAGTAGGAAGTGGTATTATGCAAGTAGTGGTGCACCAAATTGCAGTCACAGGCAGACAAGGATGAGGTTGGCGTTCAACATTCAAAAGGTTTTGTGCAAGAGTAATTAAAATGAACTAGTTGTTTATATTGTATGGAAAGAAAATCTTCATTTGGGCAACTTGAATGAAAATGGTAAATGAAGAAAAGATGGCTGTGTTTGGGAGTACAGACAGGATTACATATTGATCCCCTTTTGATAACTGTTCCTTGGAACTTCACAGATAGCTTTGTTTGCACTGCCAAATAAAAATAAAATTTAAACTCTTTCTTGTTTTGTCTACTAAACTCAAATCTTGCCTAATACAATAATTCTTTTATTATTCTCATAATGTAATAGATGAATTTTGCTATTTGGGAAGCAGAATAAGTGACGATGGTCAGAGTACGGAGGATATTAAACGTAGACTGACAATGGCTGAAGAAGATAAATTTGTTGACATGGAGTATACATTTAAGTGTCAGGAAGCCCTTTCTGAAAGTATGTGCATGGAGTGTAGCCATGTATGGAAATGGAACATAGATGATAAACAGTTTAGACAAGAAGAGAATAGAAGCTTTTGAGATGTGGTGCTACAGAAGAACGCTGAAGATCAGATAGATAGATCACATAAAATTGTAGAGGGAGACCAAGAGATGAATACAGTAAGCAGATTCAGAAGGATGTAGGTTGCAGTAAGTACTTGGAGATGAGGAGGCTTGCACAGGATAGAGTAGAATGGAAGGTTGCATCAAACCAGTCTTTGGACTGAAGACCACCACCACCACCACCAGAACAACAACAACATCAGCAACAACACAATGTTCACTAAATCTGTTTTGAGTCATGGTCCTGGGTTACTTTTCTTGTGAGTTTTTCTGTATTATTAAGTCACACTGGTAACATTTCCTCCAGCTCATTCCTCTCTAATACCAGAAGACACTTCTGTTTCTGAAAGATAGCAAGTTTACAACTTTCTGTTTGTTTCCATCTGCTTGTGATTGATGAAAAGATGTTCTCTCTTCATATTACATGTTAGATTACAAAAATTTTGTGTCATGATCAGAAGCTGCTTTATTGAAACTAACTACCAGTTTTCTTCATCCAGTCACAAATTGAAACACGTTTCTTATGTTTTTCTTATGCAGCAATTCCACGCAACAAGCTTTAACTCCATCACAACTCGTGCGGTGTGCAGCTGCCAAAACTTTTATTTCAGACAAAACTGAATTATATACTGGTTTCACCGAGTCTACAGTCAAGTATGAAACCATTTGCGTGCAACTCATTCCATGCAACGAATGGAGCAACCCGATGTCATCATGTAAGCTAGGCTTAATGTAAACAGTTGTGATGTCACACTCATCAGAGGCAATTTGCTGTTATGAAGCAATGCATAGTCTTCCTAAAGCCATTGACACATTTTGGTGTTGGCAGACACTTGTGTGAGCACTGTGTTTTGTTGCTGCATATGGCGCATTTCCTTGTCAACTTAGTTTTATTTTCAAAACAAAGATTCCAAGACTTACCAAGCGGGAAAGTGCCAGTAGACAGGCACAATAAAATAACATACAAACACACACACAAAATTACGAGCTTTCGCAACCGGCGGTTGCTTCGTCAGGAAAGAGGGAAGGAAAAGGAAAGATGAAAGGATGTGGGTTTTAAGGGAGAGGGTAAGGAGTCATTCCAGTCCCGGGAGCAGAAAGACTTATCTTACCTTTTATTTTCATATTTTTTTCCTCTCTTTCATGTTTTATTGCTGCAGTATTATTCTGCAGTAGGGAGATACAGTCCTTTCCTTTGTTAGAGTATTGGTTCTTACCAGTCAGTTTTACAAAAATTTAACTCAAAACTAAAACAATGAAACACTCCCATAATTATAAAAATTTCCCTAGTTTTTCCCAGTTTTCTCCCGGATGAAAAAATTCCCAGGTTTTTCCTGCATCTCCCAATTGCCCCGGGTCATATACATCATTATATATATTACCTCATATGGTGTAAGAGTGGTAGACGAATCGCACAGTTGTTACAAAATTGAAACATATGTCCCATTTTCAGCAGATAATGTAATAGGTCAACATCTTTGACATGGCATGATGAACTTTCTCTGTTCTCCCAATGGCTTGAGGGTGGAAGGGGCATATCTGCAGCTGGCAAATTCATAGCATTGACACACAGCTTTATAATATCAGACATGAAATTGGTATCCTCATCTGTAACTAGTGTCCTCAGAACACAAAATGTGAGCAACCGCTTTATGGTCAGGAATTGCAGCCATTACTATATAATGTGAGAATTGGTCAATTACAGCCAATATGTGTTTATTTCTTGTTGGTATTTTATTAAATGGGTCTAAAATGTCCATCTCAAGCATTTCAAATGGTTTAGATGCTTCCTGTAGACGTTGTAACAGAAACAGTTGGTGGCTAACTCATTGTGCACAAGATATGCAGTTCCTGACATATTGCTTAGTATCTAGTTTTCTAGTTTTCCACCAAACTTTTTTGGCAATTTGTCTATCAGTTGCACTTTGCCCACCATGGCTTACAACATGTGGTCATGCACTTGTCCCAAGATGTCATTCTGGAAAACTGCAATACTACCACTTGTAGTCTACGCTTTGTTGTTCTGCACAGCAAGCCATTCTGGCCACAAACTGAGGTTCACTCTTGAACTACTGATAGTCAGCATCAGCAGTTGGAGCCTTTTGCCATTCAGCAATGCTCCTGCCCATCATTTGTAGAACTGCAATTTTTCTACACAAACTTTCAGCATTAGTACGCCTTTTCCCTGGCTTGTGTATTGCCTCATAATCAAATTCACTAAAACTAAGTGCCCACCTTGCTAATCTGCTGTAAGGGTCCTTCAGTTCTAATAACCATTTGAGTGCAGCAGTACGTTGAAGTTCTGGCCATACAAATAACAGCAGAAGTATGTAATATGATAGATTACTGCTAACAGCTCCTTCTCTGGTGTGGAATAATTTTGCTCTCCTTTATTTAACTACCAGGATGTGTACATTACAGATACTCCTTGCCATCTACATTCTGCCTTAAGACAACCTCAAGAATCTTATTACTTGCATCACAAAACAGAATAAAATCTTTTTCAAAATTTAGGAATGTCACAAATGAGTCTGATATTGGTGCTCACTTTATGTCATCCGACATTCAGTAGACCATTCAAATTCTGGACCATTTCATAAGAAACAGTTCAAAGGTCTGGCAATTTCAGCAAAGTCCTTTACAAATTGACAATAATAATTCAGAGAGTGATGAAACTCTGAATCTGTTTAATTGTCTCTGGTGGCGAAAAATTCTGAATGGCTGAGACCAAGCACGGATCTGTTCTCAAACCCTCCTTGCTAACTACATTCCCAAGATAATTTACTTCTGTTCTTGCAAACTGACATTTACTGATGCTTAGCATAGCTCTAGTCATGCTGTTCTCAGTCTTTTGAATACTTCCTACTTCCTCCAGTCGTCATACATGCTCTTCCATGACCTTTGAAAACACTATAATTTGATCAAGGCACATCACACATTGTTTTGGTTTCAGTCTCATAAATACACTATCGAACAATCTCTCAAAGGTGGCAGGTGCATTCTTGAATCTGAATGGCATTTGATGATATTGGAAATGACCCCCCGGAACAGAAAAACCTGTCTTTCGTCAATCCCCTGGCGCTACTTATAGTTGACAATATCTGTTCTTTAAATTCATTGTGGAGAAACAGTTACAGTGACCCAAGTTGTCTAGAGTCTCTGTTATTGGATGTGCATCAGTAATCATTCATGCATTGAGGTATCTGCAGTTGGCAATCTGGTGACTTCTTTGAGACCAGAATTTTGGTTGCTCACCAGGGACTATCCCTATACTCAATAATACCATTAGCTAGCTGCTGGTCAATAAATGCTTAAATTACTCGTTGCATATACCATGGAACTTAGCATGGTTTCTTTAACACTGGAGCATTATTCCCTGGTGGCATTCTGTTTTGCATGTGTGACAGTGCTGGTAATGAACCACACAGATTAAACAAATCCCAGAAATGCAGAAACAAAACTTCTCTTTCATTTCCCTGTAAATGTTTCACTTTATCACTTAATGCAGCTGCACTAACAGTTTGTTTGTGGCAGAGGTCTCACTTGATCTGTCCATGTTGTTTTCCCCCAAAATACCAAAATTAGCAATTAGTAAACCCTTTGGCAGACTCACATCATCCCTGCCAAAATCATCAAGACTGGAAGGAACCATAAATTTTCCATCAATGTTACTGACGCATATTAAACACCCAATTTTTTGTTAATTTCCAAATACTCTACAACATATAATAAATCATTAGGTGTATGGCTGTATCTGTGCTTATCCAGATCAACTTCCCTGTATTATTGCACTTTCGTATCATGCAAATTGATCTTAGTGCCTAGTGTCCACAACTTATTTGGTACCACCTTCATGATAGGTGGAAATCTTGGGACAGTTTAACACTTATAACTGTTGTCCATAGCAGAAACAACGTCCCGCCAAGCTCAACTGTACACTGCCAAAGATCAATTTTTGCCCAATGTTTAGCAAGAAAGTTGAGTCCCAGGATCACACAATACCCCTCACCAACAAGCGGCAATACTTCTACATGCCCTTGTAATCAGTTATTTCCCACATTAAAACTGAACAGTGTCGTCCCCAGTAACATCACCTCATTATCACATACTTCATGTGGTGACCTCAGTCTCTTTCTGCCCAACAATACAGACTGACTGCTGACACAAGACCCTGTGTCAACCAGAAATTTGTGTTCCCCGTGATTTACTTTGCTTACCACACAACATCCCATCTCTGCACATGGCTCTGCAGACTCTTGTTCTACTGGGAATGCCATCTGATGGATGAGGCATTCCTGTTCTTCTTTGATGACCAATTGTTAGGAAGTTGCTTGTCCCATGCTTTCTTCCAACAATCAACTGCTTACTGGCCCAACTCCCCGCATTCATAACATTTGGGCTGATGACATTGTTTCCTGATGTGATCCATGCAGCCACAGCTAAAGGCTTCACTTCAGAAGAAAAAAAACACATACACTAATCACTCTGTCTTCACATAGCAATGTCAATCTCCTCCAGTTGCATAGTAATCCTAATGGCAGCAGATATGTCACTTGGGTTCTCCATTCTCACCCTCCTTGATGTACCAGAAAAATGGGCATGTACACTCAACATGGTCTTATTTTCTCCTGAATCGAGGAGTCCTTGCTCAACCCCCCCCCCCCCCCCCCCAACAGCTTCCCATTGCTTCATTCTCCTATGCAATGTCTTGTTGTCTTGCCCCTGCTGCACTGTATTTGTAACAATGCAGCTATCTACCCCTTCAAAGCTTCCACTGTTTCATTCACAGTAGATGCTCAAGTGTCTGGCATTCGTGTAAATTCCATCTCTCATTATGCCTGAAAAGAAGGAAACTCTACCCACAATTGGCAAGAAATGAATTAAATAACATTTAATATCTAAACTGTATCTTAGCCCAATGAGATTCTGTGCACTGGAATTCTCTGAGACCACACCTACCACACACACTACAGGTAGCTAACACAGCTTGAACACATGGCCTGTCAGGCCCAGATAAATTACAGTACAGACATCTCACTGGCTGCAGCTGAACATTTTTACTGTTCCCATGGAACTAAGACAAGTATACACGTTCCCATGATCAAACAAATGACACTTTTAACATACTGTGAACGTCTCTATGGCTTGACATGGTCGTAACAAAATGCTGAATAAGAAAGCAAACCAATATCAATCACTCATCACAGTGCATTGTTATGAAATGCAACTTGTAGGTGCTGACCTCACATCAAATCTGTGTAGATGGTCAGCTACTGCTGTCCTAGATTTTTGGGTACAGAACTAGGTGTAGACATCTCTACTGCTGGCAAACACTTGCTGAAATCAGATATAGGAGTTGGGTGGAATGCGATGATGGGAACATAACTATGCTCGAGAGCACCAATATAACATCACTCAAGACAACAGATTTATTACAGCAATACAGGATGATCTTCCAAAGTGCCACATCACAGATGGGCTGGCAGAGAAATAGCCTCATCCACAAAAGAGGGCTGGTATGTGCTTGACTTGTGGTTCCACCACTGCAGCAAAGTATCAGGAGGCAGCAGTTATGTGACAGGGTGAATGTCAACCCACAGATGCTGTAGGCCTCCAGCTCTATGCTTCCATCTCCAAAATGCTGGCACCGACATCAAAGATTTTCACTCAGAAGTTGCATCCTTGGTTCATCTGAAGTACTCACTGACTCACTGGGTTCAGCCCTCAGCCCCATTTAGGAGACGAGAGGTGGCAGCATCAGCATCAGCCTCAGGAACAGGATCAGAAGCAGCAGTGGTCCTCTTCTTAAAGGCAGATGATGGACAGTGTCCTGATCATGCAGGTCAAGCCTCCAGCAGGCCTGCATGGTGACAGCGGCCTCAGTGCCCCATCAACATTGCACATTGCCTCAAAGTTGGCAGTGCAGCTGGCAGCAGCAGTATCCTTCTACATGGACTCATGGCTCCATAAACGTTCAAAGACATCTGGGCATGATGAGGGACAACCACCTCAGTAACCTGTCTCACTGGACAGCTGTAACTGACAGAAGGTCTTAAGAGTCTGAGACTACACACTGGGCAGTCAGCAACCAGGCATTTGTTAAGAAGGGTGGGGTATTTAATTTGGCTCTTCACTATCTGCTCTGTGGCAGTGGGAATGGCAGTGACATTATGTGTCCTGGTTTTCCCTCACTGTCAGTTGTCCTAGTGACTTTAGACTTCCACGACTTCATCCTTCAGAGGCTCTTTCCTGCTCGTTCAGCACCTTGATACGTGTTGTTGAGTTGTACCCTGACCACCTGCTTTGTCACTAGTATGATGCTATCTCATGGCTTCCATGATATTATGCTTTGCTTGAAGACTTGGCCACTCGGTCATTCCCCCATGCTGCAAAAGCTTCCATGTCTGCCGCAACTCACTCAACATTTCCTCATAGCCAGCAATCTATTGGTCATTGACATTGGTGGTTCAGCTTCTGGCGGTGCCAAGGTAGAACTTTGACAAATTTTTTGTGTCTGCCAGGGTACTACCCTGGGGCATAGCAAAATGCATACAAACTGTAAAAAGCTAAAAGAAAAAAAAAAAAAGAAATGCCAGACCACTGCAACATTAATACCTGAAAGCTGCAATTGAGATGAAATTACATGAAGCAATGCAGTGATGGTTCCAGAAGAAGAGAGTAGAAGGAGTTCTGGTTTAAGGTCTGATGTAAACAGAAAGCGAAATAGAGTTTAATGAAACTGTATAGACTGAAAGAAAATTTAATGCTTCATCAAGATGACTGGCTCATTTAAACAATGTTACAGGATTCAAGAAATTGCTGTTCAGGGAGAGCAACTTAAAGTTAAAATAAAATTAACAAAGGAGTAGTTGTTGCTATTTGTGAGGGATTCTTCAGTTACATCAAACAAAATAATTTTTCCATGGAACACTTTTACAATACTGATGGAACTGGATTGTACTGTAAGAGCATTCCAACATGAGGTTTAGCCTCTCAGCCTGAAATGCATGCTACTCAAGAAAATACGAGTGGACAAAGGCTTATTGCTCTTTACTGTGCAAATTTAAACTGAAATGGTTTGTTATTGGTGCATAAAAAATACCTACATTCAGCTTTACTTCACTTGCATCAGAAAGGAGTCTCAATGGACAGTACTATTTTCAGAGTCTGGTTCCATTATTTGTTTGTTCCTGCTGTGCATATGTATTTGGAGGGGGGAGGTTTACCTGAAAGAGCTATTCTTTTACTGGACAATGCACCTTGTCATCCTGCAGAAGATGTAGGCTACTGGTTTACGACAATGGAGTGAAGTGCCTTCCACCTTTCCTTACATCAGTCATACAGCCAAAGGACCATGGTGTGAAAAAAGCCATGAAACAATATAATCAATCAAATCTCATGAAACATTTTGTGCAAGAAGATTCAGACATCTTTAGTTTGTGGAAATCCCTGATTGTGCTTGATGGAATCCATAATATTTGTAAGGCTTGGGACAACATGATGATGACAGCCATAGCACACTACTCAAAGAAAATTGCAACAGCCTTTCCTCTGTTAAAAATTACTTTAAGGTTATAGTAGTGAGGAATGTCTGATCAATCCTGTAAACAAATTTCTGGTTGTGAAGCTACAGATGACAATAGTTAAATAGTGATGCCTAGAAACCAGTATTTGTGCAGCTGAGTGATGAGCCTTGGATATGGTGAAAAAAGAGAGTGAAGAGAAGGCAATCAAGGAACACATTATCACACGCACTGAGGTACTGAAATAAGTGGCCTGTTACTAGAGTGAAGAGAAGGCAATCAAGGAACACATTATCACACGCACTGAGGTACTGAAATAAGTGACCTGTTACTAGACTATGCAAAACATGATTTGTTTGACTGTACTGATGCTGTGACTCCCTGGTAAACAACAACCATCCTCAAGTAAAATTAAATCAAAAACTGAGACTGAAAAAATTGGGTGATTTTTACCCCAACATAAACTCAAAGCAAGTGGTCTGAAATAGAGTGCAGTGTAATTTTGCAATTAAATTTTCAGTTTCCAACACATAACATGTAAGTAATGCAGTGGGCTTTTGCAAGTAGCATATAGCACATTTTGTAAATGCAGTAAATTGCAGTTTTCAGTAAAAAGGTATGTTTTGTGTTACCTGTATTTCTCAGTTATCTGTGCAGTCTTGGATCCAATTTACATTCCACCAATTACTTTCCATAACCATTCCTTGTCTCAGTCATAATTATGACTTTTCTTTGCATTGTATTCCTCTGCAGGCATTCCATAAATACTTTCTTAGACTTTCATTCATGTTGCACTGCTTTTAACTTTAAAAATTTCTATTAAAACACCCTCAAGCTCCAGACTTGCATACTTCAAAGGTCTTCACACACCTCACTGGACACCAGTAATGGAATTCTGTTATTTTCATTGTTAACTACCTATGTTCCAATACATCTCTTGAACCACACAAACATTTTAAAAAATATTTGAATTTTTGCAAAACTTTTTCTGTGTTGTTACCTATAGTGCCATCTGCTATCTCAATTAATGCTATGTGGAGTCCACCCAACATAAGATTCTGTTGGGTCTTCTTCATAGTCTCATTATTTTCAGTTGAAACACTTACCAGATTTAAATGATAGCTTCTCACACCCACTGAAAGACATTTTATAGTTTCATTGAATGTAGCATATTCTGTCAAGTGACTACTATCATTTGACTGAAACAGTTGTCTTCTGTGTAATAACTGCCTTTTTTTTATTTGAGATTATCTTTTATTTAGCTTTCCTTCACATCTGATACATCTTTGGCTGTTTACATAAGCACCTGTATTATAAACTGACTTTGTATGTACAAAATGTCTGTATAATTTCAATTTTCTGAGACACTATACTTGTTACTTATTTAAAGTGGCGCACCTGCCCAGTCTTAAATAAATTCTCATAATTTGTTTTTCAGCCTTCCTGTCTGATGAGTTCGTTTCATTCAAGATTAATATCTAGTTTTACTCTTCATCTTATGAGCCTGCAGTTGGAACTTTGCTAACCTTTTTTAATGCCTCTTAGTCCCATAGATTTTCATCTTCACCAATGTTCCTGTGGTGATTATTAGATGCTTTTAACAATTAGTAATGATTTAACACAACACTCTCAAGTTTACTTTTTATTCACGTTCATTATTATTGTACACACAATAAGCAGTTTGCTTGTAATGGATTATATAGCTTTAATAATATAGATTGCTAAACTCCATAAGCTTTGAATGGTCCAACAAAAGTTTACAAGTGGTAAAGACTAACAAAGCAACTTCATTGACTGACATAACTTTACATAATGAACAATAGGTGATGACTGACTCATTCTTATATTAAGAAGTGAGTAGGTCAGATATTACAAAAATGTTAAAATACAAGGCTATTACATTCCAAGTGTTAACATAAGGTTTAGAAGAAGTAAAAAAGTATATAAACACATTCGACAGTGATTTACTTATGTTTAATGATAAATTGTATCCTATTAAACTGGTATAAATAGTGGTTCTGTTTAATGGGGTGGAAGTTTTGCTGCACACACGACTCTACAAAAGCTCACAAAAAATTTTCCAGAAAGTCAAATTTCCTAATTGATATATTTCACAAATTAAATTAAATTATTCTAGGAAAGTCACACATTTTTGGAATCAGAAAAACTGAAGTTACAAAACTATCAGAGTAATTTTGACATCATTACATTTTAAAATTTGAAAATTCTGAAATACAATAATTTTGAATAGGAGTAACATTTGAGTCACACATTTTTCATAAAAGATAAGACATTCTTTAGAAAGACAGGAATGAACACTTTCAAACACTGTAGGCCAATCCTAAAACAAACTGCTATTAGTGGGGTTGTATTTTATAGTGCTCACGGTGTACAAAGCTCTTAATTCATGAATATTTCTTTAAATAAAACGTTTTCATACAAACTAATTATATTGTTACTGCCAATGAGCAACATTATGAGTTACTATTTATGGAAATGGCAGTCTTTTTGTGTAAGTGTGACAGACTTTGATTTGGCTTATGACCATGGCAGTAAAATGTTTTTGTTTATAATAAATTTCTCTTTTGGTGTAACAGTGTGTCACATAGGCTATTTCTATGACTGTCTTCATTCTCATTTACATGGCATGTCATTTGTGAGAAGTCATGAGTATTTCTTATTATAAACAATATATAAACATTAGTAACATGACTGATATTGGTATTAATTAATTGGTAAATACCATGGCTCAGAGGTTCCAACATACCTTCTAGCATACACCTCATTCACCTTATACAGCCACCTCGCTCATCAGCTATATGTCATTCAACTTAGCCTCTGTTTTCCCTGATATATATCCGCATAGAAAACCTATGACTTGTAGCATTATGTCCAGAAAATGTATCAGGAAAGAAAGAAAATGTCTATTTATGCTAGGAGTGGTATGATAATGAATGGAGGAACTCAATCTCGCTATGTTTCATGATCACTTGAAGTTCTAACACAGTTTGGGATCGTTACACCCCATACATTTTTTTCTATTCCTTGATAAAACATGGTCAATTATTTGCTCTTGGAAACTCAGTTTTGTATTAGTTTCTCCACTGGAGGAGTGTGCTGAAGATAAAATATGTTTTTACATTTTAGTAAATTCTACTAATGTGTAACATCTGTTATTTCTGGTATCATAGCCAATGTTTCCAACAGAAGAGTTGTTCTTTGTTTTTGTTCTATCTTTGCATTAAAATCCCCCATCATAACAAGGTCTGGTGTTTGCTGTCATGATGCTTACTGCAATTTTTATTTTTTATTTTATTTCACTTGTCTAGTTCCATAGGAACAAATTGAGGAGCAAATCTACAAGGTCATGGAATGTGTCAGTACATGAAATAACAATTTAAAAGTAATAAGACATAAAATAAATTGTTTATGAACACAAGACAAGGCATATGTTTAATTAAATGCAATCAACAATATAACGTAGGAGTAGCTTAATTTTTCAAGAAACTCCTCAACAGAATTAAAGTGACCCAAGTTGAGTCTGAAAGTGCACAGATTACTGCTAACATTTTTGAATTCTTGTAGTAGCTTATTGGAAATGAATGCAGCAGTATACTGCACACCATTCTGCACTACAGTCAAGGAATTGTGATAAATAGCAGATTGGATTTCTGCCAAATATTAACTGAGTGAAAGCTGCTAATTCTTGGGAATAAGCTGATATTATTAATAAGAAATGACAGTAAAGAGGCCATTGGCAGAAAGCCCAGACCAGTGATCAGGGGTTGACAAGAGATTTGGAAACTTAACACCACTTGTTGCCCGAACTACCCGTTTCTGAGCCAAAAATAACCTTTGAGAATGGGAAGAGTTACCCCAAAAAATATAGTACCATATAACAGAAGTGAATGAAAATACACAAAGCAGACTAATTTTTGAGTCAAATGATCACTTACTTCAGATACCTTATGAATAATAATAAAAATAGCAGCATTAAATCTTTGAACAAGCTCCTGAACGTGGGCTTTCCATGACATTTTACTATATGTCTGGACACCTATAAATTTGAACTGTTCAGTTTCACTAAGTATATGTCCATCCTGTGAAATTAAAACGTTGGGTTTTGTTGAATTGTGTGTTACATACTGCAAAAACTGGGTCTTACTGTGATTTAGCATTAGTTTATTTTCTACAACCCATGAACTGATGTCATGAACTCCACTATTTGAAACAGATCCAATGTTGTACACAACATCTTTTGCTATCAGGCTTAGTGTCATCAATAAACAGATATATTTTAGAATCACTTGTAATACCAGAGGGCATATCAGTCATATAAACAAGGAACAGGATGGCCCCAGCACTGATCCCTGGGGCACCTCCCATTTGACCGTCCCCCACTCAGACTCCACATCACAGCCATTCTCAACAGTGTGAATAATGACTTTTGCTGCCTGTTGTGAAAGTAAGCGGTGAACCAAGTGAAAACTACTCCTCATATCCCATAATGGTCAAACTTCTGCAGCAATATTTTGTGATCAACACAATCAAACGCCTTAGTTAAATCAAAAAAATGTGCCTAGCATTCGAAACCTTTTTTTAAATCCATCCAAAGAAAAGAGAATATAGCATTTTCAGTTGTTAAACCACTTCTAAAGCCGAACTGCACATTTGAGAGCAAATTATGTGATATAAAATGATCACTTCCTTACATACAAAGCCTTTTAAATAACTTTAGCAAACAATGATGTTGTAGAAATAGGTCTAAAATTACCTACATTATTCCCTCTCCCTTTTTATAATGTGGTTTTACTACCGAGTACTTTAATCGTTCAGCAAACCGACCATTCTTAAAGGAAAATTACGAATATGGCTAAATACAGGGCTAACATGTGTAGTGCAGTACTTAAATATTCTGCTAGGCTCTGCGCCATATCCCTGAAAGTCCTTAGTCTTCAATGATTTAATTACGAACTCAATCTCCCCCTTGCCAGTATTACACAGGGGTATTTCAGACATCAATCTCAGAGAAACATTTTCCAAGAGAGTTATATGATCCTCTGTAGAAACTAAGTTTTTATTTAACTCAGCAGTAATACTCAAAAAATTATTGTTAAATACTGTACATATAACTGATTTATCAGTAACAGAAATATTTTAATTACAAACGGACTTTATATCATCAACCTTGTGCTGTTCACCAGACACTTTCTGCACAATTTACCATATGGTTGTAATTTTATCCTATGAATTAGCTATTCTATTTGCATACTACATACTCTTTGTCTTCCTAATAACATTTCATACACCTTGCAGTACTGTTTGTAATGGGCTACTGTAGCTTGATTGTGACTTCTTCTAACATTTTGATATAATTCCCACTTTGTTCTATATGAAATCCTTGTCCCACTTGCCAGCAACCCAGGTTGCCTTTTACTGCTAGTACCTCATTTAGAATGTTCTAATGGAAAGCAACTCTCAAGGAGCATGAGCAATGTGTTCAGGAAAGGATTATATTTGTCATCTATGTTATTGGCACTATAAACATCCTGCCACTCTTGTTCCTTAAAGAGGTATAAAAAACTCTCTACTGCCATTGGATTAGCTTTCCTACATATTTTGTTATTATATAAAACATTTGTTTGAGTAAAAAGACCTCTTAGAGTTAAAATTTATGAATCATTGTCTGAAAGGCCATTCATTCTTTTACTAACAGAATACTCATATACTAATGAAGAATGAATAAAAATATTGTCTATGGCTGTGCTACACAATCTGCATTAGATAATATGAGTTTAGGAGATATACCAACATCCTTTTTCGTTGCACAGTCACTTACAAAATTACTACCGATGTCACCACCAATTTTTGGTACTTCCTATAATGTGAACCAACAAGCTCTCTAGTTTGAGCACAAACGCCTGAAGTCAGAGTTAGGGCACCTATGTTGTTGTTGTTGTGGTCTTCAGTCCTGAGACTGGTTTGATGCAGCTCTCCATGCTATCCTATCCTGTGCAAGCTTCTTCATCTCCCTGTACCTAGTGCAACCTACATCCTTCTGAATCTGCTTAGTGTATTCATCTCTTGGTCTCCCTCTACGATTTTTACCCTCCACGCTCCCCTCCAATGCAATTTGTGACCCCTTGATGCCTCAGAACATGTCGTACTAACCAGTCCCTTCTTCTCATCAAGTTGTGCCACAAACTCCTCTTCTCCCCAATTGTATTCAATACCTCCTCATTAGTTATGTGATCTACCCATCTAATCTTCAGCATTCTTCTGTAGCACCACATTTTGAAAGCTTCTATTCTCTTCCTGTCCAAACTATTTATCGTCCATGTTTAACTTCCATACTTGGCTACACTCCATACAAATACTTTCAAAAATGATTTCCTGGTGCTTAAATCTATACTCTATGTTAACAAATTTCTCCTCTTCAGAAATGCTTTCCTTTCCATTGCCAGTCTACATTTTATATCCTTTCTACTTCGACCATCATCAGTTATTTTGCTCCCGAAATATCAAAACCCCTTTACTACTTTAAGTGTCTCATCTCCTAATCTAATTCCCTCAGTATCACTCAACTTAATTTGACTACATTCCATTATCCTCGTTTTGCTTTTGTTGATGTTCATCTTATATCCTCCTTTCAAGATACTGTCCATTCTGTTTCACTGCTCTTCCAAGTCCTATGCTGTCTCTGACAGAATTACAATGTCATCGGCGAACCTCAATGTTTTTATTTCTTCTCCATGGATTTTAATACCTACTCCCAAATTTTCCTTTATTTCCTTTACTGCTTGCTCAATATACAGATTGAATAACATTGGGGACAGGCTACAACCCTGTCTCACTCCCTTCCCAACCACTGCTTCCCTTTTATGTCCCTCGACTCTTATAACTACCATCTGGTTTCTGTACAAATTGTAAGTAGCCTTTCGCTACCTGTATTTTACCCCTGCCAGCTTTAGAATTTGAAAGAGAGTATTCCAGTCAACATTGTCAAAAGCTTTCTCTAAGTCTACAAATGCTAGAAATGTAGGTTTGCCTTTCCTTAATCTATTTTCTAAGATAAGTCGTAAGGTCAGTATTGGCTCACGTGTTCGAATATTTCTACGGAATCCAAACTGATCTTCCCCGAGGTCTGCTTCTACCAGTTTTTCCATTCGTCTGTAAAGAATTCGAGTTAGTAGCTGTGACTTATTAAACTGATAGTTCGGTAATTTTCACATCTGTCAACACCTGATTTCTTTGGGATTGGAATTATTATATTCTTCTTGAAGACTGAGGGTATTTCGCCTGACTCATACATCTTGCTCACCAGATGGTAGAGTTTTGTCATGACTGACTCTCCCAAGGCCGTCAGTAGTTCTAATGGAATGTTGTCTACTCCCGGGGCCTTGTTTCAGCTCAGGTCTTTCAGTGCTCTGTCAAACTCTCCACGCAGTATCGTATCTCCCATTTCATCGTCATCTACATTCTCTTCCATTTCCATAATATTGTCTTCAAGTACATTGCCCTAGTATAGACCCTCTATATACTCCTTCCACCTTTCTGCTTTCCCTTTTTTTTTGCTTAGAACTGGGTTTTCATCTGAGCTCTTGATATTCATACAATTGGTTCTCTTTTCTATAAAGGTCTCTTTAATTTTCCTGTAGCCAGTATCTATCTTACCCCTAGTGAGATAAGCCTCTACATCCTTACATTTCTATAAACAACAACAATTGGACATTTACTTTCACTAAATTCAACTGCCTCTGCACAACATTAAAATACCTGTTCAGTGCAGTGCCATGCTGTGATACGTCTACTGTCTAAAATGGAATACTGTATTTTATATACATGGATACTCCCCCACTCCACAATGAACTTCTTGGAAAACAGCCAGTTAATCTGTATCCTGGTACAAGAAGCCTCTGAATTGTCAAATTATTTAAGTGATTCTCCAATATATCAAAAATGTTAGAATCAACATCTATAATCAATTCACTAACTTTATCTCTAATACCTCTTATATTTTGATGAAATATGCTAATTCCTTCTCTACTTGGTTACCTGATCTCCTCTGAAAGTGATTCCTTTGTTAGAGGGACTTCCTTTAAGCAGGTATACATATCAGTTGACTTCAATCTAAAAAAGGTGCAGCTCTATCACCAAATACTACAGGAATTTTCCCATGAGTGATCCCACCTCCACTCACTAAACTGTCAACTACAAGCTTTGCCACTTATTGAGGTGCAGGCCGTGCTTAGTGAATCCAGACCTGCTGATAGACTCAACTGACACTAATGCAATGTAAGCCATGCACTCAACCATCAATGCCATCTCCAGCCCCATGTTGACATGCCTAACACCAGCATTAAGATGAGGTCGATCATGGCACTGTAACATTAATGCCAACAGTTTGAGTAGCTGTCTTTACCATGTCACCACCTACATCATATTCTCTGTTCCTATCAAGACTGTTCCTAGCTCCACCCATAATCAGTACCTGGTCCTCTTTCGTAAAATTCCTGTGTAACTCCCCTACATTAACAGTCCCCTGAGACAACCCTGCACTAGGTTTCACAATGCTTGTGAGCTGGTATTTATTCCCCATCACTTTCTGTAACTGAAGGCCCACACGTCTACCACACGGAGTACCAAGCAGCAGAATCCTCTTCTTTCTGTTAGAATTTGCAACTGACTTAGGCTTCCTAACTGCTGAAGACTGCTGCATGTTTCCTACACCTACATTTACAAGAGGCTCCTCTCCACTCACCTCCAACAGTCCACAGCTCGTGGTCTCGTTCTTGCTTCCCGACCTGGGTTCAGTTCCCAGCGGGGTCAGGGATTTTTCACCTGCCTCGAGATGACTGGGTGTTTGTGTTCTCCTCATCATTTCATCATCATTCCTGAAAGAGGTGAGATTAGACTGAGCAAAGTTTGGGAATTTGTACGGGCACTGATAACCACGCAGTTGAGTGCCCCACAAACCAAACATCATCACAAACCAAACATCATCTCACCTCCAACAGTTGGTCAAATCTATTGCATATACGCAAAGTACAACTGTCTTAATATCTCCTCCTCCTAGCTGCCTTCTTACCAACTGCCAGTTTCCATTCCCCAGCACCCTTCACCCTCCTCAACCTTTCTAGTTCCTTCTTTGCATCAACTGCACCTGAAGTGCACAAATCTTACACTCCTGGTCCTCTACCAACTTATTTCTACTATAGATTCTGCATTCCACGGAGAGGATCTCACTAGAATATCCACTGGCTTCCCCACTGCATTCCCCCAAAGAAAATACGTTGAACAAGTCCCCACACCGAAACACACTACTCACAAGCCTACGACAAAGCTTGCACTTCTTACTCATGGTAAAATATTAACAGTTACTGAAAAAACTAAATGTGTATGTTACCTAGGTTCAATTATAATAGAAGAACTATTTAAAGAACTAGCAATTAAGGTCCCCCACCTCCTCATTAAAATGTGAGAATTTTGTTGCATGGGCTTGTATAATTTCCATGGTATATATTGTCTTTATTTATGCACTTCTTACTATTCCATTTGAGATTACTTCAAAATCTGTCATAATTTATCCCATTAAACATGTGAACTGAATGACAGACTGTGATTCAACCAAAATCTCTGTTTCTGTGTACAATTTTCCACCAGATGCACCACATCAGCTTGTTAATGGATTCACTGAAAGCTTCAGTTTATTGAAAAGAGATAGTCTTTTAGCCCATCCATGAGATATATGATCAGAAGTGAATCTGACCATTCCTAGCATATCTGAAACTAACACTAGTTTACCAGATCCTTACAAGAGAGCATTTTATCTTATTCGAGGAAACAAGGTGTAAGTAGCTATAGACTGAATGTGAACTGATTGCAGCAGGGTCAGATGAACTAGATGCAACATTATAGCCTATGAAAACGTATTAGTATTCATTGTGATCAAGGACACAGTTATACTTATGCCTAAGATTTTCACTCGGTAATCTGTTTCACTAAGTCATTCAGTTACATTTATTTATTTATTTCACAACTGTACTTCTGAACAGTTTTTATGTTCATCTTGTGTTGTCTTATAATATTTACACAAACTCACCTACTAGTTGATGTTTACAGGCTAATATTTTATTAGTTTATCTAATGAATCATTAGATGAATTACGTTGTTCTTTTTTTTATTTTGACAGGTATGTCGGGCATCCGGAAAATCCATTTGTTGACAGATACTAGTGGCTCATTTCAGTGGAGAATTCTTCATTGCTTCCAACTCTGTTGGGTATAAAAGTCAACTGTTGTATTTTGTTCCATTTCTTAACAATAAGTTGTGAAATGTAAAATAATGTATACCATGAAGTGTGAAACATTAAATGTGGTCATGATTGGACATCTTTCTTAATACCCTATTGTGGCAATAATGAGATTTGTTGCTCTACTACCTGCAGCATATCCATGAGAATATGCAGCACTCATATCACAAAATACTCAATTTTTTTACATGACTTTGCAACAGAGATCAGTTTACTCAAAAGAACAATGACCACATAAAGTTTCAAAGTTTACAGTTGGGGCTGCATCTCAGTAGCAGCTCAACAGCAATAAAACAAATTATTCATTATATTCAACTTTATCGAAAACAGTCAGGGCTCTTTTAAGGAATTTCAAAGCCCCCTGGGAACTCTGATTTTCAGATCGCCTACTTTGTTTTTAGAATGTAATTTTGATTACACTTTGTATGATTTTAATATTGTTGTGGGTGTGTATGTCCCAATTTTTTCTAGAATGTAATTTTGTTTCCACTTTGTATGATTTTCTTGATTATATATGATTATCATGAATTACATATCTCTCTCTCTCTGCCTCATATGTGTACAGCTCAAATAGTTTTATAGTTTTGATGAAGTGATGAACTGGGGTATCTTTTAATGTATGTACAAAAAGGCCAGCAGTTTGTGAAGTACTAGCTCACCATCTAATTCGCTTGGGTTTGTGTGTAAAACGACATTTTAATTCAATGATTTTTTATATGGACTGTCACGTGTTAAGCTCAAGTTTTAAGGAAACCGGACAGTGGAGGTTTCATAATATCTGTGTTGAAGGTGACTGGTCCATGAATACCAGGGGAAACCTTGAAAAAATTAAACAGTTTTCTAAAGAACGAAACTCAAAGAATACGACTTTTTAACCTAACTCAAAGAATACGATTTTTTTAACCTAACCGTGAAATAAACCATGCCAACTATTTATGTTCATCATAGGTACACATTACACAAAATTCAAACAAAGTAGAAGATTTATTTTTTCCTGTAAGTTCTTTACAGTATTATCCTTAACACAATCAATTGAAAAAATGGTGTTGTCATAAATTGTGGTACAAAACATTTTTAAGTATGATTATCAAAAATTTTGGGAATGACTTCAGAGTTCTTCTTCAAAAATGTATTTGTTTTCACAGTTAAGTCACAAGAGTAGCCTACTCTAAAGTTAAGCATGTTTTAAGACAGTATACAAAATCTCAGCTCTCTAATAGTTTTTAGCCAAAGTGTACCAGAACATGAAATAATTTAACTTTTGGGAAATTCAAGTTACAAATAAAAATTGCTTCTTCTATTAAACTTATACTATTATGTAAACTAGTTGTCACTTGACAGGTAACGGGCTGCAGGGCTCCCGCCACCATAAAACAATGGCAGTCGGCGCTGTCGGCTGCCACTGCGATGCCACTTCGCTCTGCTGAGCTGACTAAGGCATTGTACCAGCCAGTCCTCAGCGAGCCGTTGTAGATGTGTGGGTGAGAGATTTGAGTAACTTGTAGCTTTGCGTGTTTACGATGTCTGATGAAAGCAGTCGCAAGAGAGGGAGGCCGAGGCTGCACACTCCTCGGAAACCTCCAAAAAGTGGCGGACATGGCGTCGTTATACTCAGTCAGGCGTTTGGATACGTGTGTTCCTTAAGCGAGCATTTTGTGAGAGAGAGGGATGCAGGAGGACCTCTCGTTCCTTTGGATAAGGTGGTGGAGCGAACTGCACCTGCTCTGCAAGTTAGCGAACGATCAATAATAAGAACCTGCAAGGAGAAATTCACGAAAGAAGGCTCAAGTGAATCATCTAAATTGGAGACACCTGGGAAGAAGAGGCGACGCATTTTACTCGAGGAAGGAGTACCCAACACTCAAAAAACTACAAGCTACCCTCACAGCGGCTGATCTGTTTCAGGGTAGTAAATCGTCTTTGCATCTCTGGCTGAAAGTTACTAATGGAACGCCAAGATATTGTAGCCTGGCGATGCCGCTTTCTTAGAGGATTAGTGGGGACAAATTTTGATGATATCGTTTGGCTTGATGAAACGTCGGCGAATGCAGGACACAGTTTAAAAAAAAAAGGCTGGACAGATGGTACCATCAGCGGCAGTACGGCAGCTCCGATCGGCAGAGGAAAAAGGATAATTTTAGCACAAGCCGGAAATTCAAAAGGTTACATTCCAAATTATCTGCTGCTATTCAGTTCAAATAAGACGTCAGACTACCACGAAGAGATGAACCACAACACTTTTGTGAAATGATTTGAAGACTGTGTGCTCCAGAACATAACACAAAACTCTTATCATCGTTATGGATAACGCTCCTTATCACTCAGTAATACCAGATAAAGCACCCACAATGGCAACGAGGAAAAATGGCATTGTTAGCTGGTTACAGAAACATAAGGTACAGTTCGACAATAATTTGACAAGGGCAGAATAATTAGAACTTGTATCGCACACAATCCAAAGAACCTGATTTACATTGTGGATGAAGTAGCAAAAAAATACAGGCATAGCTCAGATTGCCTCCTTCCCATTGCCATTTCAACGCAGTAGAGCTGATTTCAGGCTCAGGTTAAATGGCAAATTGCTGGAGAAAATAAGAAATTCACATTAACCGAAGTGGAACGCCTTTTGAAAGTGGCAGTTGAAATTGTGACATCAGAAGACTGGCAGAAGGTAGTGCATCACGTGAAAGGAGTGACATAGGACGCAAGGAACAATGAAGGTATCTTACAACAAAGTGTCTAAGACTTGATTATATCTGTCAATACGAGCAGCAACATTCATCTTTTTTCCTGTGTCATTCTTCTACACTTCTCTTTTTCACACTTCTTCTTCTTATTCTTGCTTCTTTGGTGGCTTCCAACACTGATTTTTCTGCTTCAGAGAGTCTCTTTCGGTCAATGGCTATTAGAGGTCTATGCATATTTAATACACCAGTCACTCCCATCAGTTCCATAACTTTAAACCTTGACACTGCACCATGACTGAAACATAGAACAGCATCTAGCACATGCAGTTTCGAAGTATTTAGTCCTACTAGTACAGTTTTTGCTATCCATTCCCATATACAATTGTTGAAATTTCATTTGGATTTTGAATACTACCATATAAACATTTCTCTAATAATCTTGTGTCGCTAAGATCCCTATATGTAGGTTTTATAACTTCCATTATAGCAAATGGCAAGGAGTGTTTATGGTAGTAGGTCTCACCTTGAGTGACAGCCCTCTGCTAGCCACACCATGAATCATTGCCAGGTGAACAGAGAGTATGACATGAGTTGTCATTCTGTGGAGGATATATGGAAGAAGGTAGCCCATACTGCATTTTTCATTCCCTCAAGGTCATTTTTATTTTATCCTATGGCTTGTCCATAATAATACTGCAACCTGTCTCTTTCCTTAAGTCGACAACATCCACTGATGCACTATCATAAGCTAATTTCTTTCCCTTCAAATTCCTCTTCAAGTTCCTCAATCTTGTACCTAACCTTTTCTGGACATGTCCAACAGATTACATTTTTTCAATTTTTGTGTCAGATTAAGGTCTGGATTCACAAACTTTCTGGTACCCTTTTGAGTCTCCATCTCCCAGGTAAGATCTAGAAACCACACAATATCTCTCCACTGACCTGTGAAGTATCTTCACAACACCTTCAGATTCCATCCCTTCATTAAAACTACTACCATTAATCAAACATTTATGCTTTTCAGTTCCACTAGCACAGCCATGACAGTACTTGGTAACACACTCCACATCAGTGACTTTACCATTGTGCATGTAGGTAGGTGTCACTACACCATTTAGGAAACTATGGCCTTTTCAATGCCAGGATGCATGCTGGGGTGCAGACATACATGTATTGCTGTCATTGATGTCTACATTTCCCTTTACAGTATTTTTCATACTATCATTTGATACTTCTTTTAAAGTCTGTAGAATAATTTTATTGTGCCTGTCAAACCTTGTAAGGGGAGATAAGTCCATAAGAGCACAGAAAATTTGTGCGCTTCTGTACCCTTTGCCCACACACCTCATAGCATAAGCAAGTTTAATAGCTGTGTTATCCACTCTCTGTTTAGTTTTACCACAAGTACATTACATTTTTATTGGTCCTTTTGATCATTTGTCGTACAAGGTACACAATATGATATTGGACAAGTCATTGTGAATAACAATAAATGTTTTTAAATCATACAACAATATTTACATTGATTTAAGCTTAAAATTATCACAACTGAAGGTTCAGCTTCCATACATTACATTTAACCAAAGTAATTCAATGTTTTTTAAAAGTATTTGGCAAGAAATTGTTATGTTTCAAGATATTCATCTACACTATAATAATTTCTTTGCAATAAATATTTATGAACAGCAATTTTAAATTTTGAAGTGTCTTTTATTGTTTTAATGTTTGTAGGTAGCTTATTGTATAGTCTGTTTCCTGTTTGCAGTGGTCCATTTTGTTTTAGTGTTGTGTGTGCATGCTGAACATGTATGTTTATCTCTTGTGTTGCACATGTCGATACTCTGCTTAGTTGACACGAGATTGTTGCTATTTCCTAAGATTCCTTACAAATATAACTACTTGTAAAATGTACGGAGATGGTAGTGGAAGGATACATAGTTTCTTGAATAAGGGCTTGCATGAACTTCTTGATACAGAATTTTTTATGGCTCTTACAATTCTATTGTGGCATATAAAACAGCTTTTGCTAGCAGATGCGTTTCACCAAAAGATTATGCAATATCGCAGTAAGGATTCTGCCTGGGCGAAGTATACATCTTTTAGTGTCTTTTTCGATGTGCAATCAGAAAGTAATTTGATAGTGTAGCAAATGGTATTTAATTTATTTGTAATGTATTTCATATATTGGACCCATCTTAGATCTTCTTGGATCCATATCCCAAGAAATTTTGTAGAGCTTATATTTTCGACAGTCTGGTGCTAGTGGACATTTATTTTGCACTGTGTGTATTTGCATTGTAACTGTTTCGTCTGTGGTTGTTACTAAGCTGTTACCAGAAAACCAGTCTGTAATGTGAGTGGTACAATTGTTAATCTCATGTAGTAATTCTTCTTTGATCCTTCCTTTTATTATCACATTTTGTCATCTGCCAATTTTGTGTAATAATGGCATGGGCTAATCGGTTCCAAGTCATTTACAAAGAGTAGAAACAGAACTGGTCCTAGAATGGAGCCTTGTGGTACACCATACTTGCTTTTCTGAGCAGTAAGATTTCATCTTGTTCCCTTCTTGGATAGTAAGCTCAACTAATTGCTCTCTGTTTTGGAGATATGATTTTATCCATTCATAGGCCGGGTCCCTAATACCTACAGATTCAAGTTTCTGAAGCAAATGTTGTGATTGATGACATTGAATGCTTTAGACAGGTCTAGAAATATGGCTGAGATATGTTCTTTATTGTATATTTCATGTAAGGCTTCATTTAGTAACGCAAAGATAGCTGTTTCAGTAGATTTAGATTTTCGGAATCCATTTTGAGTATCTGAGAAATTATTTTTTTCTATGAAACTGATTATTCTTTTATAATAGATTTTTTCAGTTATTTTGGAAAAACCAGATGATAGTGAGATTGGCCTGTAGTTTGATACTTCTGGTTTTATCCCTTTCTTAAACAGAGGTTTACTTTCGCTGTCCTCAATTTTCTGGGAACACACCTTCTGATAGACACCAGTTACAGATGTCGACAAGTGGCCTGGCTATAAGGGTTGCACATTTCTTCATGATATAGTCAGGGATTTGTCAGTACCAACAGAAAATTTGGGCTTCAGTTCTTTGATTATATTAAGTATTTCCTTTTCATCGATAGAGTATAGAAAAATAGATTTGTTATTTATAGTACATATGGATTGATTTATAAGAGTACATTTTAAATTTTGATTTATAAGATGTTCAGCTATCTGTGTAAAGTAGGAATTAAATTTATTTGCAATTTTTGTAGGTTCAGTTATCACAGATGAGTTCTCCATTAGGCAGTTACTGTTATAGAAGTCTATCTGTTCTGCTGCAGTTTCTTTCCTGACAATATTCCATATGCTTTTTGTCTTATTGATGGAATTTTTTATGTGTGTGTCATTTGACATTATTTTTGCTTGTTTAAAAACATTTTTTGTTATCTTTTTATAGGTTTTGTAATAATAGACAAATTCTTGTGATGTGAGTTGTTTGGATAATCTGTGCAGTAATCTTTTTTTGTTTGAAGATAATAGAAGACCCGGAGTAATCCATTTATTTTTTTGTTTTCCTTGTGTACGTTTTCCTCTGAATTGGAGGAAATCGCAGTTCAAAATAGTAGGAAACATTGTTAATTAAGTTATTATATTTTCCATTTGTGTGTTCGCAGTTATAAATGTCTTCCCAGCTTTCTTGACTCAAGTAATGGAGAAAATTATTTACATTTTCATTACTGTAGTTTCTACTGGTGGTTGTTAGGCAGTGTTTAAGCTGTAGCTCGGTTTCCATACTCAGAGAGAGTTTTTGAGCTGTGTGATCCCCAAAGCCAGTGTTTAGTGTTTCTATTTTATAGTTCATTTCAACATTTACAAAAATCTGATCAATTGTGGTATGTAAAATCTTTGTGATACAAGTTGCTGTTTCTATGGTAGGTTTCATGTTAAAAGTTTGCAAGAGACTCAGTAATTAATTCTTTTCTTTTGTGTCCTTTGCAAAGTCAATATTAAAATCACCACACAGAATAACCCTTCTGTTTCTTTGTGTTAGTCTGTTAAGTGAATATTCCAAACTTTTTAGGAGAGTATTTATGTCACCAGTTGGAACTCTGCATAAACAAATAACAACTAGTTTAATGTCTACCATCTCAACTAATGTCTACTATCTCAACTCTATATCTTTTTCCTTCACTATTTCAACATGAAATTTTATATTTACAAAGTTTATATTGAAACTTCCTGGCAGATTAAAACTGTGTGCCAGACCGAGACTCAAACTCTACACCTTTGCCTTTCACCGTCAAGTGCTCTACCATCTGAGCTGCCCCAGAACGACTCACGCCCCATCCTCACAGCTTCACTTCTGCCAGTACCTCGTCTCCTACCTTCCAGACTTTACAGAAGCTCTCCTGTGAACCTTGCAGAACTAGCACTTCTGAAAGAAAGGATATTGTGGAGACATGGCTTAGCCACAGCCTGGGTGATGATCTGCAAGGTTCACAGGAGAGCTTCTGTAAAGTTTGGAAGGTAGGAGACGAGGTACTGGCAGAAGTGAAGCTGTGAGGACGGGGCATGAGTCGTGCTTGGGTAGCTCAGATGGTAGAGCTCTTGCCCACTAAAGGCACTCCTTTGCAGAGCGAAAATCTCATTCTGAAAGTTTATATTGTTTCTTATGAATATACAACTGCCACCATGTTTAAGAATTTTTCTACAGAAATAACCACCTAGCACAAACTTAGGTAGGGACACAATATGTAACTTGTCCTCATCAAGCCAGTGTTCTGTGAGACACAATAATGAGGTACATTGTAATTCGTTTTTTAATAGGATTTGGATTACACTTGTTTTACTAGTCAGTGTTTGCATATTTTGGTGAAAAGGAATCAAGTTCATATTTTTGTTTTACCTGTGAGTTTTTATTTTGCGTACGCACAGAAAATCCTGGCTGTGAGATGGAGGTTTAGATTTCATCTGATACCGATACATCATTTCTGGTGGTTTTTGAATTTTCTTTCCAGGGAGATGTTTTACAATGGGAATTTAACATTTCTCTGGAATATATTTGCATGCATGTATAATCAAATTCGCTTAAATCACAAAAATTATAAACAGTTCTTAATTTTGATACACAACCTCTTCTACTGCATATCTCCTCAACTAACTTCACACTACTACTGCCACATTCCTTACACTGCAAAGCTTTATTTATTAGTGCAAACAGAGCAGAGAGTTCAACAATGACACAACCTGAAGCAATAGTTGGCCTCTCTATACTGTCAGCATTAATACTGCTAAGCCTATTGTCCAAATATTTCAGTTTTCGCTTGGAGGAGTTGAAGTTGTTCACGTTCTATTTCAGTATTAGAAGAGTTAGTCCATTTCGTGAACCGATTTCCATAAAACTGACGTTGTTTAACACCGAACTTCGTAATTTCTTTAGATTGCTTTCAAGTAGAATAAAAAACTCAGGCACACAATTACTTCGCTATAAACAAAATATTCGCGCCAAACTATAGCACACAATGATTAAGCTCTCTGCAAAAACGAAACACTAGCAACTGTAAAGCTTTTGCAGGGACTATAAAGACATAATGAGAAGCAAAACTTCATTTTAACACAGATGACTGTGTGCCACAGGGACGTCATGATGCGTAAAGCCAGTTTTAAATTCCTCTATTTTTGGTACACACCATGGTCCGTTTTCCTGGAACTAAACTTTTTCTCGTTCAGAAAACTACATAGAATTTTTTAAGACAAAAATAAAAAAAATGATTGTTGACTTAAACTTCCTTTTTTTCAATGAAATAGCTCTGCTGCCCTGGCTGAATTCAATTTGGCTTGGCAGTGTTCAGTGTGATCATTTATGAATTAAATATGCGCAAAACTACCGGAAACTTAACTAAAAAAAGAAAAAGATGCACCCAAAGTATAGAAATACGCACTTAAAATGAACAAACCTGAACGTAAAACTAACATGATATAGAGCTGGAAAAGTAGAATCTGACAATTAATTACGCGTTTGTAATGAACTACTGATGGGCTTGGGAGAGCCAGTCATGACAAAACTCTACCATCTAGTGAGCAAGATGTATGAGACACGCGAAATACCCTCAGACTTCAAGAAGGATATAATAATTCCAATCCCAAAGAAAGCAGGGATCGACAGATGCGAAAATTACCGAACTATCAGTTTAATAAGTCACAGCTACAAAATACTAACGCGAACTCTTTACAGACGAATGGAAAAACTGGTAGAAGCTGACCTCGGGGAAGATCAGTTTGGATTCCATAGAAATATTGGAACACGTGAGGCAATACTGACCTTACAACTTATCTTAGAAGAAAGATTAAGGAAAGGCAAACCTACGTTTCTAGCATTTGTAGACTTGGAGAAAGCTTCTGACAATGTTGACTGGAATAGTCTCTTTCAAATTCTAAAGCTGGCAGGGGTAAAATACAGGTAGCGAAAGGCTATTTACAATTTGTACAGAAACCAGATGGCAGTTATAAGAGTCGAGGGACATAAAAGGGAAGCAGTGGTTTGGAAGGGAGTGAGACAGGGTTGTAGCCTGTCCCCAATGTTATTCAATCTGTATATTGAGCAAGCAGTAAAGGAAACTAAAGAAAAGTTGGGAGTAGGTATTAAAATCCATGGAGAAGAAATAAAAACTTTGAGGTTCGCCAATGACATTGTAATTCTGTCAGAGACAGCAAAGAACTTGGAAGAGCAATTGAACAGAATGGACAGTATCTTGAAAGGAGGATATAAGATGAACATCAACAAAAGCAAAACGAGGATAATGGAATGTAGTCAAATTAAGTTGAGTGATGCTGAGGGAATTAGATTAGGAAATGAGACACTTAAAGTAGTAAAGGAGTTTTGCTATTTGCGGAGCAAAATAACTGATGATGGTCGAAGTAGAAAGGATATAAAATGTAGACTGGCAATGGCAAGGAAAGCGTTTCTGAAGAAGAGAAATTTGTTAACATCGAGTATAGATTTAAGTGTGAGGAAGCCGTTTCTGAAAGTATTTGTATCAAGTGTAGCTATGGATGGAAGTGAAACATGGACGATAAATAGTTTGGACAAGAAGAGAATAAAAGCTTTCAAAATGTGGTGCTACAGAAGAATGCTGAAGATTAGATTGGTAGATCACGTAACTAATGAGGAGGTATTGAACAGAATTAGGGAGAAGAGGAGTATGTGGCACAACTTGACAAAAAGAAGGAACCGGTTAGTAGGACATGTTCTGAGGCATCAATGGATGACAAATTTAGCATTGGAGGGCAGTGTAGAGGTTAGAAGTCGTAGAGGGAGACTAAGAGATGAATACGCTAAGCAGATTCAGAAGGATGTGGATTGCATTAAGTACTGGGAGATGAAGAAGCTTGCACAGGATAGGGCAGCATGGAGAGCTGCATCAAACCAGTCTCAGGACTGAAGACAACAACAACAATGTTACGGTAATACTAAGCTAATTCTGAAATGATTTTAGTTGTGACTGTTATAGCAATTTACAAATGTTTTTCAAATCTTTCAGAAAGGCTTTCCTTACATCTTTCAAAATAGTTTTTATGTTTCGAAAATTCGAAAAAGATTTCGAAAGTCTGTTTTCGTGGACCTTTCACCGTTGACCACACGTTAGTGAAGCTTCACAATGATTCCGATCATAGCTCAGCTGATTGAGTAATACCTTTTACATACACTGCTATAATGTTGCTAAATTATGCATGTAGTTCAATCGATTGTGTCTAATGATAAATAAAATGCACAAACATGATTTTAAGAATTACTCAGGTAAGTCTTCACTTCTATTGCTTTTTTAGTTGCGAAGACCTTCACCAACTTCTCCACATCTAGTGAACATGCAATCTATCTTTCATTTGCTGTTATGGCAAAACACTCTTAGATGCTCATTGAAGACCTCAAATAGCTTTTAATGGTCTATGAATTGAAAAAGCTTTGGTTCTGCAGAGGCAAAACGCACTGCCAATCACAACAATGTTGTTAACGTAGTTGTTACATTTGGAGACACAACTTTCAAGTTCTTTTCTAAGATGTATTGAAGTACCGTAAACATGGCCAACTTTGGCTCTTTGAGAAAACTTTGTCCCACATACAAGGAAAAGATAAATTAATTTCCTCCAGAGACTGTGCTGCAGATTCAGAAAATCCAGGCATTCTATACACTTTGCTAGTATGTATAGTCTCAGTCTAAGTTGGTCATACTTTTTCCAACTATTTTTCATGTTGTAATCATTGTTACTAGGGATTCCCCTCTTTGGTCATGGCAAAGTAGTGCAACAACTTTCTTGTCTGTGGATCTTAATTTCACTATTAAAATTCAAGGAAGTATCAGTTATTTATGTTATTTAATATAAAATAACAATATCCCTTTAATAACCCTTAATAAAGCTTAATTTCTGCGTCCTTTCTTACAACATTTCAGTATTATACATGGTGTTCCAATATAAGTTAGCTTGGACAACTTTGTCCTGGGGCAAAGTCACCCAGTTTCAATTAAATACACTTACATGAGTAATTGTTTTGTAGAGTATCCTAAATGAATGGGCCTAAACACAAATGAAAAATTTTAAGACTCTGTATAAGGATATGTTTCCAAGATTGCTTAAGAAGCTAGTAACAGGAAGCAAAGAAGAAAACATGATATCAGGTTTTAGAAGTATTGGCATTCTGTTGATGCAAATTCAGTCCTGACAAGGCTGTGTGGTGTTGTAAGGTCTGTGAATGTTGAATGTGTCAGTGAAGCATCTCTTGAAAAGGAAAAAGAAGGCAGATTAGAGTTTAATATCTCATCAACAGTGAGGTCATTAGAGATGGGGCAGAAGGTCGGATTATAAATGGCAAAGTTATTAGTCATGCTCTTTCCAAAGGGACCATCCCAGCCCAGAGCATTTTAGGGAAATCACAGAAAACCTCACTCAGTATTTCTTGAATTTGTAATTAGTAAGAGTTCAGAGGCTACACCCATTGTAAGAAGAAAAAATAAATTGATAAATGTGTGGCCTGTAAAATGATCTGAAGAATTTCCTTACACACAGCTTTGCGAGTTTCAAAATCTTTGGCACCTAATTCTTGGGTAACCATCATTTTGTATGAGTGCATGTGAAGATCTCTGTGAAGGATGCTACTTACACTCTTATCAGACAATCCCAGGGCAGCTGCATGTTTAAAAGTGTGGAATGCTTAGGAGATTGCTGTACAGATGCTCTCAAATGCTCCACAATTTCGAGCATCATTGCAGTCTGAGATAAGTCAGGAGAGTTTCTTTTCAATGCAGAACGTGGTGCTCTATTGCCTGGCACCCAAACTCGAACAGTTTTACTATCTGGAACAGAATCATGTCGATCAAGTTCGAACCGAATCCGAAACTCTTGCTGAGTGGTGCTTGCACAGAACCACCATTACAGATACACTACTCTACAAAAAGAGCATCTGTTGAAAATGACCTGTATGGAATACTACTATCGATCGATACCCTCTCCACACCAGTATCCACACTACAGCTCACACAGTATCCTCTCCATATGTGACAGGGCTTTTTGCTGGACCCTATACTTCCTCTGTTTCTGAACACTCCTATGTATAACATTTTGGTTCAATTTCTTCACGACTTATGTACAATATTGACCAACTGATCAAAAAATATTTTCGCAAAACTAAAACAGCAAAAGGGTTAAAGTTGTCCCATAATAGGGCAATATTAGCCCACTTAAGAAAAAAAAGTTTTTTACCTTAACAGTACAGATTAATTATGCACTCTGTATCAAAATATACTCAGAGAACCATCACTGTTATAAATATTAACTGCAAAGTATTGTCGATGGTTCAGATTCCCTCACAGCCAATTCTCGAAAAAATTTCGTATAATAATCGAAGTTTTTGTTAACATATAACTTTTTCCTGATTGTGTTTGTATGGATGGATAACGATTTTCCTCAATGGAACGGAGGGGAGCTGACGAAGAATGACAGTGCCTACACATCTAAAGGGATTGAGAGAGGGGGAATGTTTTATGGGTTCTTGGTCAGTATTGACCACACACGGATGTTCAAATCAAAATGGTTCAAATGGCTCTGAGCACTATGGGACTTAACCTCTGAGGTCATCAGTCCCCTAGAACTTAGAACTACTTAAACCTAACTAAACTAAGGACATCACACACATCCATGCCGGAGGCAGGATTCGAACCTGCGGCCGTAGCGGTCTTGCGTTTCCAGACTGCAACGCCTAGAACCGCTCGGCCACACCGGCCGGCACGGATGTTCTGCCGATCAGCAGCTAATGCATAATTAATACAAGAAAGTGACAGGGTTTATGAAGTTACCCCTAAGTATGACACTGTATGACATAATACAGTAACAGTAAGTAAAATGTGCCATTTTTTAATATCTTCTTTGTCATAAATTCCAAGAAAATGATATAGGATATAGTTGCGCAACTGATCGTCTCCCTTAAAACTACACTATTGGCTATTAAAATTGCTACACCACGAAGATGACGCGCTAAGGACGCGAAATTTAACCGACAGGCAGAAGATGCTGTGATATGCAAATGATTAGCTTTTCAACCATTCACACAAGGTTGGCACCAGTGGCGACACCTACAACGTGCTGACATGAGAGAAGTTTCCAACCGATTTCTCATACACAAACAGCAGTTGACCGGCGTTGCCTGGTGAAACGTTATTGTGATGCCTCGTGTAAGGAGGAGAAATGTGTACCATCACGTTACCGACTTTGATCAAGGTAGGATTGTAGCCTGTTGCGATTGCGGTTTATCGTACCGCAACATTGCTGCTCGCTTTGGTCGAGATCCAATAACTGTTAGCAGAATATGGAATCGGTGGGTTCAGGAAGGTAATACGGAACGCTGTGCTGGATCCCAACTGCCTCGTATCACTAGCAGTCGAGATGACAGGCATCTTAACCGCATGGCTGTAACGGATCGTACAGCCACGTCTCGATCCCTGAGTCAACAGATGGGGACGTTTGCAAGACAACACCCATCTGCACGATCAGTTCGACGACGTTTGCACCAGCATGGCTGCGCTTACCCTTGACGCTGCATCACATACAGGAGCGCCTGTGATGGTGTACTCACCGACGAACCTGGGTGCACGAATGGCAAAACGTCATTTTTTTTTTGGATGAATCCAGGTTCTGTTTACAGCATCATGATGGTCGGATTTGTGTTTGGCGACATCGCGGTGATCGCACGTTGGAAGCGTGTATTCGTCATCGCCACACTGGCTTATCACCCGACGTGATGGTATGTGGTGCCACTGATTACACGTCTCGGTCACCTCTTGTTCGCATTGACGACGCTTTGAACAGTGGACGTTACATTTCAGATGTGTTACGCCCCGTGGCTCTACACTTCATTCGATCCCTGCAAAACCCTACATTTCAGCAGGATAATGCACGACTGCATGTTGCAGGTCCTGTACGGGCCTTTCTGGATACAGAAAATGTTCGACTGCTGCCCTGGCGAGCACATTCTCCAGATCTCTCACCAATTGAAAACGTCTGGTCAGTGGTGGCCGAGCAACTGGCTCGTCACAATACGTCAGTCACTATTCTTGATGAACTGTGGTATCATGTTGAAGCTGCATGGGCAGTTGTACCTGTACACGCCATCCAAGCTCTGTTTGACTTAATGCCCTACCGTATCAAGGCCAATATTACGGCCAGAGGTGGTTGTCCTGGGTACTGATATCTCAGGATCTATGCACCCAAATTGCGTGAAAATGTAATCACATATCAGTTCTAGTATAATATATTTGTCCAATGAATACCCGTTTATCATCTGCATTTCTTCTTGGTGTAGCAATTTTAATGGCCAATAGTGTATGATCACCACAACTTAGAAGAAGTTTATAGTTAAGTGGATCTCTTCCCCTGGAGTGGGTCCGTCCTCATTTTTATTACAACAGTGGCTTTTAAAGTCGGTATTCACTACACACCTATACAAGACTGCACCAATGGCCTGATCGTATAAGTCTGTAACTGCCATTGTCAGAATTTTCCTATTACGTGAAACCCCTAGTCTGCTCCAGCCACCCAAGGGTCCAAATTCAGAATTGCAGACTCACTTAAATTGTTGAGTGTGAAAGTTAGGAAAATGGCAGAACGATGACGTAATGCCAGGAGTAAGAACTGGGTTCGACGCTGGCTGGGAAGAAGGGGTCAAGGCAGAGTCACATGCTTCCTGTGTATGGAGGAGTTGAATCAGAAGATCCACAGTAATTTAGGAACTTCATCAGAATGGATGTGCCTTCTTTTGACAAACCGCTGTCAATTATAAATGACAGAATTTGCACAAATGACACAGAAAAGAGGGAAGCTATTTCTCAGTGGTGAGACTGAAAAGATGTAAAACGACTTCTACAGTCATCACTGGTCGAGACGGCGTAGTTTTTCTGACTTTTGTGACTATTCTTTCAACATGATGTTTTCTCGAACGCTGAAATAATACAAAGATGCAATGAAATCAAGCATGTGTAGTACCTTCACCAGTTAAGGTTATACACACACATATCGAAAATAAATTATATGTGCATTTATGTAAAACATGTAAAGGCAAAATTAAACATTTGTAGACCTACCTTCTTATGGCACAGCATATTCAGAGGATCATATAGGCACCTTACCTTGCTGTATGCCTCAATAAGCATACTCACACTTGCTTTTTTTCGTTCCATTTCTATGATAAGGAGCTAACATTAGATGTACAACTTTTCTCAATGGTAACACAAAAAAGAGAGTTTTCATTTGTTTTATTACTGCATCTATTAAAATATGCTCACTGAAAAATGTGTAGAAGATCTCGCACAATAACCAAAAGAGTCCTCAAGAGCTCACATATTTATCATCTGCTGACCACAGGTCAAAACAATAACAAGCAGAAAGCCTGCTCAAAATGCTGCATTCTGCTCATGCACGCATACACCTCTTCTCTGCTCATGCACAGATCCACAGCAGAACAGAATGGGGTTCCTATTTCTCCCTGGTGAATAAACAGTCAGCTAAATTCACAGCTTCACCCGTACTGCTATTAGATAGCAGACTGCCTGCACCTGACTTGTAAAAGTTAAAGGTAAGTGTACACTTGTCTACAAAATTTAACGATTGTCAATAGACACTGTAGAGGGACTGTCTATAACTATTGAAATAAAGAATGTATACAGTCTGGAACTGTCGCATGTACACATTTCAATGCTTGCTCACCAATGTTAGCTTAATGTGGCTGAGCTTGTTGAGACTGCGGCTCGTGCAGTGATAATAGTTGACAAAGAAAGAAATCAAATGAGGAGACATTGGTGGAAACGTGAACTGTTTGCGGAGGCGCCTTGTTTGTGCTGTAATTACTTTCGACTTTGGAAGCAGATGACACCACCAGCTTCTGAAATTTCGCCCATGTAATCCAAGTGACTTTGAAGAACTGCTTCAGATTCTAAAAGAAAAAATAAAATAAATTTAAAGAAATTATTATAATTTCTCAGAGTTGGGCAGTGATATTGCGTTATCTCGCAAGTGTAGAATCCTGCACAAGACTAATGTGCACGTTTAACAACTATAAGCAGGTTGGGTAACAGATTGTCTGTGTAGTGTGTGAAACTAAGAAATAGTCTTTGCAGGGATTCGTGAACGTGTGTATAAAAACTACAGATAAACATTTATACGAGGGTTGGAACTGAAATAGTGGCAACTACTTATTCACAACTGATACAAAAGAGTTACATCTTTGCACTTGATACTGTCCTTCAAAGTAGTCACCAGCGTTGTGTAGAGCCCCTTGCCAGCGATGTGGAAGGCGTAGTATATCGTTAGCAGATCCTGTTCTGTTGGCGGTGCGAATGGAGCGGTCTACTGTCTGTCGAATCTCTGGAACTGTTCTGAAGCGAATGCCACAAAGTGGTTCCTTCATCAAATTAAATTCACAAGGACTTAAGTGCCGGGGAGGGGGCGTATGATGGATGACACAGTACTCCCCAGTCCCATCGACCGAACAGAGCAGCAACAGCTTGCGTTGTATGTGCCCGCGTATTGTCGTGCAAAATGACGGGTGAGTTGCGCAGAAAGTGTCGCCGTTTCTTTCGCAAAGCTGGTCCCAGGTGATGCTCCAAAATCGAACAGTAATACTGTGAACTGACGGTCTGCCGTGGAGGAACTAAATGCGTTAGCATAACACCCTGACAGTCGTACACGAAAATCACCGTAACTTTCACCATACTGGGGCTCTGACGCGCTTTCGACTTCCGCGGTGACTCTTAATGACACCATTCGTTGGACTGGCGTTTCAGTTTTGGCTCGTAGGATGTTGTTCCTGTTTCGAAAATATAGTGACACCGTTACGTTAGACCGCCCGCTCACAAGTGACTGTGTTTCCCTTGATTGTGCGCACGCCGACGATGTGGGACGGGCGAGTCCATTTGCTTGGAGGTACGGTTGGTATGTCAACAACGTGTGCTATCAGCGACAATAGTAGATTCCATTGCGTAGTGTCTTCACAGCAGTGTTGCCACTGTTTAAGTTCCAACCCACGTATTTGTGCAACAACATTTAAATAGAGTACGAAAAACATAGAAAACTAACATTCACTTATGTCAGCAACAACATATAACTAATTATTAATTAATCAAGTAAAAGGAAAGGCTCACAAACTGTAGAGTATTGCAAGTGAGCCGAAGTGTTTAGGTGGGTATAAATATTCTCAGACACTGTGATCGTTGTTTTCATGATTTCCTTCAGATACAGGTGAGGAAACATAACTGCAATAACTTCCTGAACAGGCGAACTCGCTAGTCATGGAGGATGAGGACGTCGATGTACAAAGTATGCTTGGTAACTGCCTAGCATACAATCCCATTTCCGACCGGAATATAGCGCTGAGTATATTGTGCCAAGCAATACATACCTCCAATTTTGGCCGATTGCAGTTCCTCAGTTTGTTTCAATTCCTTCACTTTTTTACTTTTATTTTTTGCGGTTTGGTGTTTTAAATTGGGCTGTATCTATCGCAGCTATTTATGGCGTTTTCTTTCGAGGCTCTGTGTTACAACTGTCCTGTAAACAAAATTTTTTACCGCTACCTGCTATCACCATTCTCCAATCTAATGTGATCATCAGATACATACTCACTGAACAGACAATTCGTAATACCTTCATACCTACATGTACTAACTAAGGATACTAGGTTCTTGTTACAGATGCCAAAACCTGAAACTGTTTGGAAAGCTATTGCTGACCTGTTTAATACTAGGTGGAATTTCTCTCACTGATTAGGCAGTGTCGATGGCAAGCACACACATATATTGGCTTCAGAACACAATGGGAGCTTCTTTTTTAATCACAAAGGCTCATTCAACGTTGTGCTACTAAGAGTTGCAGGTACTAATTACAAATTCATTTATACTGAAAGCTGAACGTTCATATCCTTTTTTTTTTTTTTTTTTTGGCTATTGATTCTGCTGTTGCATGCATACACAAGCTCTGAGTCTGAGGTATTATTATTGCGAGTAGTAGCGATATACTGATTCATCTGTCTTTCCTTCAATGTTGTTTTCATCGCTAATACTAGCAACATTCGCTAATGCTTGTAACATTGTGTTTCTCAAGGCTGTTCCTAGAAATACTCGCAAATACCATTTGTGTTCAAATGTTTTTCTCATACAATGTATTTTTATTGAAACTTTCACTTCTGTCTCTGACAGGTTTGCATTCTTCGCTTTTCGCATTTTTCCATCTCTTCTTCACTATCTCAAAACAATTTACTGAGTGTCTCTCACATTGAGGCATTTTTGATTCTATTGGCAAGGCCAGTATTACACTGTCAAATTTCTTTGTTACAGTTGATATGTCAAATATTTTTGTCAAAGAAGTTTGATGGTGTAATACGGCAGTTTGTCAAACTCATCTGTCATCAAATAAATTTGATCAAATCGAGAGCTTCCCTGTAGACTTGATCCTAAAAGTCGCTTGTCTTCTGTTCACTGCAATGTGACATGTTACCACATGGAGCACTAGCATCGCTGCAGCATTCTGTCATCTGTAGTGTGTTTATAAACATGGCAGGTAAGTACAACTGGTGTGTACCGACAACTACAAAATCAACAGAGATGTATGAATCTGATGAAGCGCTTTACAACGTGAGGCACCCTGAATACGAAATAGATTAAGAAGATTGGAGAGCTAACCTAACCTAACTCTCTCCTGTAGCAAGGAATCTGATTGTTACACTGAGCCTGTCTTCTACAGATACTGCAGTTCTTAAGTGAATATTGTGTTTTGTGATATGAATATACACTTCACTGAGCAAATACTGAAATGTATGCTCATCCATACTTTAGTAATTTATGTACAACGTGACGTCCTTCACTACAAACTCATGTAACAAGTTTTGTTGAATGCTTTTATCGTATCATTGTAAAACCCATGGCTTCACCCAGGTATGTTTTCTTTGTTTCCCCTACTTCTCTTCCACATGTGCAGACAGTGCAATTGGGGTATATGCAACTGCTGCAGTTAATAACAAGTTGTTGTTGTCAGCCATCTTGAACTTTGAAAAAAAAATATGATGGCAGTGTAATACCCCTTTTTAGTACCATGTCAAAGATCTTTGTCAAATATTTCATCAAATCTTTGACAAAGATATTTGATAGTGTAATACTGGCCTAACTGCTATTTCATCATATCCAATTCAGAAAGCATTACTGACTTTGCTGTGTCCACACAGGTGGGTCGTCGGCCGCGGTTATAGCTGCCCACGTGGAATAAAAGTGGGTATTTTCTGGCCACCAGGTGTTGTGCTGTCAGCAATTGTATGGCTTCCACATCATGTTGGAGTTGGTGGACTGCAGAGGTGTTGACCACTAGAGTGTATGTAGGTACGAATAAAGCTATGTGAAGTAACTGAACTATGTCTAAATGTTGATCCCCTGCTCACCCTAAGCACCTCACGTTCCATGACCACCCATCCTTGATCAGAAACACTTATAAATATTTGTTTTCCAGTTCACAACTGAGTCCGCCACAAACATAGATGTGTAACTCTGGAAATAGCAAAAAAACGAAGTTAGAGTTACACTTACTTACATTGATTTAAGATGTGCATATAGATTAGGCAAATGTACATATACAATTACAGATGTACTTACAGATTATGCACATAAACAGATGTATTAAGTACACTTCAACCTATTTGAAAAAATCAAAGTGGCCACAATAAAAATGGCACTCCTCCATCAATTTAAAACATTGTTGGCTCAAACTTTTTTGTGAGTACATTACATGATAACCGACAACTCCATGTATGGATTTGAAAAAAAATATTGAATTTTTAAAAACTCAATAATCCAAATGTATGAAAAAATTTTTGGTTAGCAGATTCGGTTTATTCACTTACTTCAGCATGCCATAATAAGCTATGAAACGTATTTTCAGCCGACTGTGATTTTTTTCACGATTGGGTAGAAACTGCACCAGGACCTCCACTTAAAGACATTGTGGAATAATTAAAATTTTTGTTAATCAATTTGTCCAAGGAAACGAAAGGTCTGAGTAAAGTCTGTCAGTGTGTGAATTGTCAACATTCAGAATGTAGTGCATTAAAGGTTTTTATTGGTTCCTTTCATTTTTACACTGCTTAAGGCTTGTTGAATAAACCACTCCTGATTATTTAATTTCTTGGGAAAAAAACGACAAGTAGATGTGTCAGTAATTGTGTCCATGCATTGCACTCTGCATGGAATGTAGTATTTTGTTTTGAATTATTTTAGTATTTCCTGGATGCAAAATATTCATGCAGTTGCAGTGGCAAGATGAGGTAAGTTGTGTGCTGTGTGCAGGAGCATTACAGTGTAATTGTTAGGAGATGTTTGAGAATATTTTCAAAATTGCAGTCAGATGGAAGAGAAATGATTTTTCATCATTTATAGGAAGAGTGATGATTTTTTTTACCGAGAACCAATTGAATGAAATTCCAGAAGTTGATTGAATGCTAATATGGTGGTATAAGGGTTTTCATAATACAAGTTTTACAGATACATATCAGATTTTATGACAGTGGTAATAGATAGTCTACAAATTTTTAGATAAAAAGTACAAATAAGGATTATATTGTCAGAGATAGAGCTTTAAGATTTACACACATCTGTTGCCATAATAATAATTTTTGATAATATAACTGTCATCAGGCTAACAATTATAATACTTTTTTATATAAAATTTTCAGTACTGATCTTGGATGCCAAGGCAGATTGTGGAATGTAGTGTTTTTAAGCACACCTCTTTCTACAAAAAATGGGGTAGGACAGTCCCTAAATAAGCCAGCTTGTGAAGTGTTACTCAGGAGAAGACAGCCTGTCCCATTCCGTTTTGTAGCAGATAATGCATTCAAATTATATTTGCATGATGAAGGTCTACATAGATCACAAGCCGAATCATCAGCATCATAGAGGATTTACAACTACAGACTGTGTAGAGCATGAAGGATAATTGAAAATATTTTTGGCATCATGTCATCAAAATTTTGGAGTACTACTAAAACCGGAATCTCTAGATCAACAAGCAGCTACAATATGCCTAGTATTTATTTATTGTCTATAGACACGAAACATCTCTCACTTGTCTATATACAAAATCGCTTGGTTGTCTATAGTCGTTGTCTAGATAGAAGAATCACTAGACTTTGTATGTTAGTGTGCACAAGCACTTTGATGGGTTGCATAATGCCAATTTAACAGCTGCAGGTCTTGACTCTATTAACTAAGCAACAGTTCTTAAGGCTGCAAACAATTCCTCTGCTTCCTTCTTATCCTTTTCAAAGCCATTGGGTATATATTCTTCAGTAACACTAAGTGTTGATTACATTGATTTTACCGTAGTGTCTAATTGCATAGCTTCTTGCTGGACTGTCTTCTCGACTCTGTTAACATGGCAAAGGACACATTGCCATATCACATCATGCAAAGAAAACTTGAACGTTGTGGTTTCTTTAAAGAGAACAGATCCTTCACTGAAACGTACTGAATCATTTTGCAAGTGTTCTTCATCCCTGCAAATGCAAGTATTATGTTATTAAGCTTAGGTCTCACAACCTGAACACTTTCAATCCTGGCCTCCCATCTTATATCACACAGCGCCTTCATTGTCAGGTTTAAGTGATTTTTTGTTTGTTTCCCAGCACTTCAGAGACGCAGCAAACAATGTGAACAATCTTTGAACTACACTAAAAAAAATACAGCGCAATTGCAGATTATTTAAGAGGATCGCAAACAACCAATTTCAAGCTATGAACACAGCAAGGAATACAATAAGATCTTATATTTTCTTCGGTGAGTACCACTCTTCTTGCCCTTCATGTTGCTTCCGTTGTCGTAAGATTGTCACCGATAATCTGCAGGCAATGTGGCTAAGCGCAAATTTAGACGAGTATAGCACGTGTGACGTGACACGACACTGCAGCGCGGCGTGCCGGCTCCGCACATGTCGCATATTGCGGCGCGTACACATATTTCGCACGGCCCAATTGGCGACGCTATGCACTGACAGAACCAAAGCACGCGCACCCTGTTATCTTTCTCAAACGATTTTAACTAAACTACTCACTGAAAATATTTGATTCTTGTCTTACTTGTAGCGTCATGTGCCAACTTCGTGGTGAAGTGCCCATCATCTCGCTAATAGTCATACTTATTGTGATATACACATTTTAGTAAGACGCTACGCAAAACTCAAAGTTTGAAATGAAAAAATAGGGGTCGCTATGATTTTGCTTTTGGTGCGTATTACACCATATGTATGAAATTAGAGCTAACATTTTGAATTTTTGTCAACAGTTGGGGGGAGGTCTCTATCTGTCTCCTATCTCAATAAAATGGACCCTTTTAGCGCATTCACTCCCGACCTCACGCCCACGGAAATGAAATATTCTTAACATCCCTCGTATCTCCTAAACTGCCCGAGATATTGAAACGAGATTTTGGTGAATGAAGGCACACTAGTAGGAGAGTACTTTGCCAGTTCGTAAACACACTGAACTTTCTTATCTATGACGATATATCAATAGTTACACTTCCCTTCTTTTTTTTAACTCCAGTGAGTGTAATTTTTTAAGGGTTATAGGCAGCTAGTGAGACAAGAGTTTCCCAGTATTATAGTAAACGTGACATTTCTTCTCTTATGTTATTAGACCCACGTTGCGTCGGGGCGGTAAATAATAATAAAGAAGTGCGGTTGAAGAGTTTACACACGAATGTGCCTATACAAATGTTGATTAAAAAATGTTATTGCAAATTTGGCTCTCACGTAAGTGTAAGGGGATGATTTCCACACTTGGTGCATTAGATATACTGTTCCACATCCGCGCATTTGTTAGAGTTTTTTGAATTAATTATTCACTCAGACATGAGTACAGTTCATGCTAGGGAACAAAAATTAGGCGATTATTATAGCAAAATCAGTTATTTCACGACACAGTTCAATCACTATTTATTGACGTTGTCCTTTTCCTTCACACAATGGAATTAGCACTGGTGTGACGGTTTACAGTTTTACTTTAATAATAATTTGACTCCGAGCCCCCAGTAGCAGTAATATAGGCTGCTATAAATAAAAACTATTCAAATAATTTGAACAGAACCACAAGTCCCACTGTCCTCTTTGTTCTAGCAGCCGGCCGTGGTGGTCTCGCGGTTCTAGGCGCGCAGTCCGGAACCGTGAGACTGCTAAGGTCACAGGTTCGAATCCTGCCTCGGGCATGGATGTGTGTGATGTCCTTAGGTTAGTTAGGTTTAAGTAGTTCTAAGTTCTAGGGGACAAATGACCACAGCAGTTGAGTCCCATAGTGCTCAGAGCCATTTGAACCATTTTGTTCTAGCAGTTTTTGGCGCCAAATTACAGTTCGCCACATGTTCACTTAACGACGATGTATACCTCGTAAATTGTAGTCGCACAAATAATCGTAGCACTTCCAGTTCATCAAATATATGCTTGCACACTTGCATTATTAAACAATACTCTTTGTCGAAATAAATCGGCGCGAAAAAGAATTCTCAAACGACCAAATGGGCCACTCTCAAGTGGGGCTTGCTCGCCACTCTCCCTCCAAAACGACTGATCAACGACTGAGCCCTGACCAAGATGGCCGCTCGCTTATATAGGCTCGGATGTCCAACCCCCTGGTTATTTAAGTACCAGTCTCACCAGTTAAGGTTGCAAATTTTGATACATACATCCCTCGACAGAAATAAGTACACCATCGGAACCACCCTAAAGAGTACATACTATATACCAAGTTCAATTTCTAAGACTATTCTATGGCCCGTAAATCAACTTTTAGTTTTAACAAAATTTCACCACTTAGCGCAAATTTGTTTGTTGACATCTGTGCTGCAAAGTTTTAACATAGAACAGCATATATCACCGTATTTAGACGTAATCTATAGCAATCTACACATTGCGCTGCTCAAAATCTTCGTATCTATAATAATTAATTAATTATGGGCAATAAATGTTAATAATAATTTGTAAACAATGAAAACTATTGCAAGTCAAGTATATAGTATAAATTAACTAGTTTAAGTTACATGTGATGCCAACCAAAATATTATATAGTGCCGTTCTTTACGTCATGAATTTTCTATTGAATTTTTTAAGCAATTTTCCCTCAAACTTTGTTTATTGCTCTTTACGGGCTTAATTATTTATGAATGTTAACACATGACTACGGCACTCGATCCGCTATGACGAAACGTTTTTAATGGGTGCTCGCTCATTCCTGTAAGTATTCGTGATATTAACCGATTTTGAAGTTACTATAACTTTTGCGCCTCGTGACTTGAAATAAAGATCAGTCTTTCAGAAGGTGCATATTGCTGACCACAATCCACTGCCGTCTCGCTCTTCACCGTAAGTTTAATAGTTTTCGCGTAATGCGCGCAAAACCAAACAATGCCCCAAGCTGCAGGCCACGTGGCCGCCTGGCGATCGTTGCCAAATCTCGTGCGGGCGCGTCATGCGCTTCCGCGATTCGGGCACCATGTAGCGCGTTCGCTTTCCACAAAGCAATCCTTGCATACTAGAAATATTCATCTAGTAACGGGGATTTGTACCGTCACAATGTCCATACAATGATAGTGAAACTTATGTACTTCATATCTCGGACGCTTTTTATCAGGAGCGCAATTGTCATACCTGTTGAAATTATTCCTTTCCGACTTTTTGTAACAGATCGTAGAGATACGTCAGCGTAACAGGTAGCAAGTAGATAACCTTGTTTTACTTTCCTGCCTTGCTTCTAGATCACATGGTTTTGTAATATTCGTTTCTTCCTTATTCACTACGATCACGATGTCTGTCTCTTCTCACGATGTGAAAACATTGTGGAGGCTATACTTCCAGTGGCTAATGGACCGGTTATTAAACTTTGCATTGTTTTTCACAAAGAATAAACAAAACAAAAAAGTAGAGAGATTTATGTAACTGAAAACTACTATGAGCTAAGGAAAATATATGGAGGGCTTAAACGGCGAAAACAGAAACACTGCTCAGTGACAATAAAACTCATTATACGGTAAGGCTGATTTTTCGGATGGGCAATACTTCCGCTGCCCATATGCGCTCTACCGAAGTGAGCATATGGCAGGACTGCCTTCCCGCTCCCCACGTCACTCCTCCCGCGGTGCCTGCGTCACGCGCGGTGAGATAAACTGTGCCGCAACCACAAAGCCACACGATCTGGCGCAGGCGCCTGTCGCGTCCCAGTCGCGTCCCAGTCGCGTCACGTCGCAATTTGAGCGGTCCCATTTGAACCTGTGAAGTTACAAAAACGCGCGCTGCGCTGCGCTGCGCCGCGCCACATGCGCTATACGCGTCTCTATTTGCATCTAGCCTTCAGGTAGGCACGACATTTTGATTTTTGTAAGTTATCGTTCTGCACGTCAGAGAGAGAGAGAGAGAGCAAGTTCTCTTACTGTTAAACAATCTTTGGCGTTGTTGTGGCACAGTCTTCGTTTCTGAGCAGTCTGATACTTGCTTACAAGGAGTTGAGAATACAACAAATTTTCTAACCTGCTTTCATTCTTAGTTGAAATGTGGTGGGTAATGCTCGCTTCACAACAATTCCTACAAATGAGACGTTGTTTTGACGTCACACGCAATATCGACAAGCACATGATCGGCTATCGACTTTGTAACAAGGAAAAATATGAATGTTATTGCTTATTCCGTCTCCCTTACTCCACCTCTCACTTTTTTACTACTGGAGTTAATTTTATTCGGCACGTGGTTTCATTTATTTAGATATGAATATATATATGTAGCAGCAAGTAAGTTGGTACATGGTAACTAGTAACTTTGCTTTACGATATTGAAGTTTGGATTTGCAATGTTCAGGCTGATATAAAACTGAAACTGAGAGCTGATGGCAGAACACAAAATTATTTGTAACAAGGTGCTATGGTTTTGATTCAATGTTATTACACTGTCTTTACTTAGTAATTCTTTCTTCATAAAAGCAAGTAACTTTGAGTAATGTTGAATAAATATTTCACTTTGGCTGTATGAGTCACACTAGCACACATATGTTAAGTTCCAACATGGAGTGGGAGAGGGAATAAACACTTTTATCCTAAATGTGGCACACCGTGGATCAAATTATTACTTTTCCACATCTGCTCTGGATAATCATGTAGGGAACATTCACTTGCTACTGTAACGTAATCAAGAAAAAAAGAAAACTGTATCTGAACTCACTACCTTGCATAGTATTCAGAAAAGTCAGTAATGAAATTCAAATGATCGTTATAGCACTAAATGTTGGTTACGTTATGCAGTGAATCTTTTAGTACTGTTAATTAGAACAGGCGCGCGGCTAGCCCGCATCCTCTTAATCTCAGAGAAAAATTGTAAAATATTGCTTTAGTTTCACAGAGCAAACTTTGCCACAAAATGTGGAAGTGATGAAGTCATAACACAGTTATTCGTTATATTTTTGTGCCCGCATAGAACATTACTTTACAAATTAAATTGAGAATTGCATTGAATAACATAATATAGTCTGCCGGCACTGCTGGAAGCTGTAAGAAAATGATAAATATTATTATGTTACCTCGCGTTACCGGCGAGGCGACTGCGATGCCTGAAATAAATATTTTTTAAATGTGCCGCGTCTGCGGCCGTTGCCCTCGCAGATTGGTACAGCGGCTTCCGCTAAATTAAATGCTGAAAATGTCGGGACGAATGGCTGGTAACTTTACAAATTATTTTAAAAACATATTTGCTCAAACTCTATATATTCAAACAAGCATGCATTAATTTTACACACCTTTTTACAAGAACAAAAGAACAAAAGACTCACGGCCAGCATATACATTTGCTGAACACGCAAGTGTTACTCGTAATGAAACCCAAAGAGAACAGAGAGATTATTACAATGCGATCATAATCACTAATTCATTTAACAAGAACACGGTTTTCAAAGATAATAATATGTCATGGATTCAAAGTTAAAAAATGCATAAAACGTCAAATAATTATGAATGTTCTACATACACACATAATACATTCGTGAATTGTTTACACAGTCTTGCTTTATTGCTTCACTTGGTCATGTTTATTCGTGTTTAAATTATTTCTCTTTCGCCCTGTGTTTGGCACTATATCGATACATGTTAACTGATTTTACACACACGGAAAAAATTCTATCACACGCTTTTTATGACGTCTGGCCAGGAGACGCTACGTGCTAGTCGATTCACTCACAGCAATTTAAGCTACCTTACGTTCCTATCTAACCACACACTCGGAAATCGCCACATGTTGGGAAATAAACAGCCAAATATATGTGTATAGGCAGCATTTGAATTTAACTGCAGTTGGTTTTAGTCGCAGCACTTAACCCTTTACGGCCAGATTTTTTTTTCTTTGATGCTAACAGTTCTCAATTTCTTTTATGTTACTGTGGCTGGCTGGAAATTTCATTAGTGGAAAGACTACTGCAGAAGTATATTTTTTGGTCTTTTATTTCAGTTTCTTCAAAAAGGGACTTTAGACTCCTGTCAGGTCATAATGGTCCAATCATCGACAAATGTACTCTTGAGAACAGTTTTTCGTACAAATAGTTCGCGCTCTCACTGAGACAAAAAAAACTTACATTCGGAACATTCTGAATGAGTTTTTGATTTTCTGTTGTAAATGGCATATTTTTCACTTTTTCCACAATTTGCAATAACGTCAAGCCATTAAATCAAAATTTTGGGTTCAAATGTAAGTGGAAAACCGTTCTTTCTTCTTTCGTTCTGAAAAAGGTTTGATTATATTTCTTTTTATCACAGCCATCTTCAAATTGAATTTTCTTCGGCTTCTTGAGAATAAGTGGCAATATTCTGTTGATGACTACAATGGCGTAGTGTCATTTTTTTGTTGGCCTACAAAGTCGCAAGACGAATTATTCAAGAACGTGTTTTGGTTCAGAATCATCACTTTTCTATGAGTAGCCACAGATAATACATCCCTAAAAGTGCAGCGATATGTTACATTGTATCAGACTAAGAATAAATGAATTGCACCAATCAGGTTCCTAACGAAAGGTAATATTTTGTGCTCTTTTATTTTAAGTCAAACTCTAAAGTCCCCTCATATCTTAAAGGGTTAAAGCTGTACTCTTAGGTTCTCACCTAATCACTCCGGAAATCGCCACATATTCGGAAATAAAGAGCCAAATATTCATGACAAGGGAGAATATCCATGTTACTGTTGCTCGTTTCACTTTCAGTAATTTAATCTGTCCTCTTAGGTTCCTGCCTAACCACACACTGGGAAATAGCCACATATTCAGAAACAAGGATTTTCAGTCATAGTAATTTAAATTGTCCTCTTAGGTTCCTATTTCCATGCACTCGGAAATCACCACACATTCGCAAATAAACAAAGAAATATTTATGACAAGGAAGAATATGAATTTTGTTGTTGCTTGTTTCAGTCACAGCAGTTTAAGCTGACCTCTCAAGTTCTTGCCTAACCAAACAAGGAAATCGCTAAATATTTATTTCATCTTTTGTTCTAAAATCAGAGTGCAAATAACATTGAATACTGCAGAACGTACTTGTGTTACATTCATAATAAAGTATCAGAATGTGTTAACAATTCCAACATGAAAAAAATGGTGGGATGTGAACTTATGCTACCACTTAATCATAGATTTTTGTCTCCTGTCTTGGTTATTATATTCTGTCTTGCAGGCTGATATCGTTGATGCATTATTACATGACATTTAGATAATGTTGACATGTTTGTGATAAATTTTCAGTGCTCCATTATCTCGGAATGACATATTGTAATTTATGAGACAAGTGTGTTTCATGCTTAATTTGTAAACTACTCACGACAATAACTCACTCCTGAGAGAAGATCTTCTATGAAGGCATTAACCGTCGATAAGTCATTTTATAGCAATTTATTATTGCAAATAATTGTGATAAATCATTTCAAGAATAACTTCTTCTTTTTGTAAATCTCCGGTGCCCGTGTCTTGAGAGATGCTCATTTCTTACCCTAACAAAAGTCGATAGCCGATCATGTGGTCATCGATATTGCGTGTGAGGTCAAATGATGTCACGTTTGAGGGAACTATTGTAAAACGAGCTCTACCCAAATGTGGTAGGTGATGGACATATTCAGCAGTGTCATGATGACTTGCGATTGTATCTGTATCTGTTAGATGAAGAAAGATTTATTGTAAAGGACAGCAAGGGTGAATACCTTTATATATATATATATATATATATATATATATATATATATATATATATATATATATATATATATTCTATTGTACATGTGTATGTCACTGAACTCCTCCTAAACGGCTGGACCGATTTGAATGAATTTTTTTCTATGCATTTGGGTGGCGCCCTGGATGGTTTACATTCATAAATCAGATGGCGCTGCAGTCGGTATCTAGGTTAATTATCTATAATGTAACTACACGGCTGGATCGATTTGAATGAATTTTTGTGAATGCATTCAAGTGGGGGCCTGGAAAATTTACATTCTTAAATCAGCACAGTAGGTAGCATTGCATTTTTGTGTGCAATAGTCAGCGTATTATATTCTGATATAAATTAAGTGCATAGGATTTCGTTTATTTTCGACATTTTAATTTCAGTGTATTATACTATGTATGTTTCGTTATTTTCACATTTTAATTTTTTTGCACGGTGTCTTTTGATACTTCAGGTGCCGCACTTAAGTGAATATTAAGTGTACTGTATTATGTTCACATATAAGTTACGTTCATAAAACAATGGCTTGTCTTCGTGGAAGAGGAGGAAATATTGGTCGACGGACTCGGAATTCATAATTAATTCAGAACTGTCGGTTAAATAGATCGTCAGAAGATTGGTTGACAGACAATGAAAGTTTAAGAAACCAGGCTGCAATCAGACGTGCTAATGAAAGTCAAGAGCAACACAACCAACGCCTTCGAGCTAATGCATTGAGACAAAGACTGACCTGTCAACGAGTCACCTACACCTTCAGAACACGTGAACAACAGCGTTTGAATGTGTATCGCGCATTGACACGTGCATCACTTCGTCTCCTTGCGTTTGAATATGAGTCGGACATCAAGTATTCGTCACATTCACAAATTGTAGTCGGTGCTATGAACAAACAATGCCAACACTGTCAAGCACTCAAATACAGAGGTGAATGAGCCGGTTTCTGCTGCGCGTCTATAAAAGTTGTATTGCCACCACTGAATTCGCCGCCAGAACCATTGAAAACACTATTGACTGTAGCTACATTTCAATCTAAATTGTTTTAGCGTAAAATTCGCAAATTCAATTCGTGCTTTCAAATGACATCATTTGGAGCAACAAAAATCGTTCAGAATGAGGATGGTCGCAATTTTCAATCAAAGTTTAAGATTCAGGGCGAAGTGTATTATCAAATTGGTTCTTTGCCGATGCCTGATACCGATACAAAATTTCTGCAAATCTACTTCATGGGTGATGAGGAGCAGCAAATAAACGCACGCTGCCAGTAGAACCATATCGAGCAATAGAGGAGCGAGAAATTGTGGGTATTTTAGAACCGTTTTTACAGAATCACAACCAGTTGGTCCAGTTGTTCAATTCCGTTTCAAACAAACTGCAAAACGACAACTATGCGATCGTCATCAAAGCAGACAAAGTACTACCCGGGCAGCACGCGGGCCGATATAATGCACCGACCACTAATGAAGTTGCAGTTGTTATGGCTGGCGACGGATTTGAACATCGAGATATACGAATCCAACGCAAAGATAACACAGTGCATACGATTGAAGACAGTCATCGCACTTAGATGCTTTGCAATATCCATTGATATTTTGGGAAGGAGAAAATGGATATAATTTAAATATCAAACATAGAAATCCAGCAACAGGTACAATCTACACATGTCATTACCTAATATTTTATTTTTATGCACGATTAATTTCATTTTGTCTTAATTAAATTTTTCCTATGCAGGTCTAGAAACTAGCAAGAAAGTGAGGGCGATGAACTACTATGCATATCGGTTGATGATTCGTGTCAATGAAGACAATAATATTCTCCGATGCTGCCAGCTGTTTCTTCAATATATCGTTGATATGTATGCGAAAATTGAAAGCGAGCGATTACGATACATCAGGTATAATCAAGCGAAACTTCGAGGTGAGGAATACATTCATTTGCATGGTAACGTAATGGAATAACTAATATCAACGACATTGGTACTTCATATATTCCTACATCATAATATATATCACATCATATGCAAGAATATATTCAAGACGCCATGACTTTTGTGCGCGCGTATGGACTACCAGATTTGTTCATTACATTTACGTGTAATCCAAAATGGGATGAAATTAAAATTGCGTTGCTGCCAGGTCAAACTGCAATAGATCGGCACGATATCACTGCAGGTGTTTTCAGACAAAGGTTAAAATCGTTGATGAACTACACTCCTGGAAACTGAAATAAGAACACCGTGAATTCATTTTCCCAGGAAGGGGAAACTTTATTGACACATTCCTGGGGTCAGATACATCACATGATCACACTGACAGAACCACAGGCACATAGACACAGGCAACAGAGCATGCACAATGTCGGCACTAGTACAGTGTATATCCACCTTTCGCAGCAATGCAGGCTGCTATTCTCCCATGGCGACGATCGTAGAGATGCTGGATGTAGTCCTGTGGAACAGCTTGCCATGCCATTTCCACCTGGCGCCTCAGTTGGACCAGCGTTCGTGCTGGACGTGCAGACCGCGTGAGACGACGCTTCATCCAGTCCCAAACATGCTCAATGGGGGACAGGTCCGGAGATCTTGCTGGCCAGGGTAGTGGACTTACACCTTCTAGAGGACGTTGGGTGGCACGGGATACATGCGGACGTGCATTGTCCTGTTGGAATAGCAAGTTCCCTTGCCGGTCTAGGAATAGTAGAACGATGGGTTCGATGACGGTTTGGGTGTACCGTGCACTATTCAGTGTCCCCTCGACGATCACCAGAGGTGTACGGCCAGTGTAGGAGATCGCTCCCCACACCATGATGCCGGGTGTTGGCCCTGTGTGCCTCGGTCGTATGCAGTCCTGATTGTGGCGCTCACCTGCACGGCGCCAAACACGCATACGACCATCATTGGCACCAAGGCAGAAGCGACTTTCATCGCTGAAGACGACACATCTCTCCATTCGTCCCTCCATTCACGCCTGTCGCGACACCACTGGAGGCGGGCTGCACGATGTTGGGGCGTGAGCGGAAGACGGCCTAACGGTGTGCGGGACCGTAGCCCAGCTTCATGGAGACGGTTGCGAATGGTCCTCGCCGATACCCCAGGAGCAACAGTATCCCTAATTTGCTGGGAAGTGGCGGTGCGGTCCCCTACGGCACTGCGTAGGATCCTACGGTCTTGGCGTGCATCCGTGCGTCGCTGCGGTCTGGTCCCAGGTCGACGGGCACGTGCACCTTCCGCCGACCACTGGCGACAACATCGATGTACTGTGGAGACCTCACGCCCCACGTGTTGAGCAATTCGGCGGTACGTCCACCCGGCCTCCCGCATGCCCACTATACGCCCTCGCTCAAAGTCCGTCAACTGCACATACGGTTCACGTCCACGCTGTCGCGACATGCTACCAGTGTTAAAGACTGCGATGGAGCTCCGTATGCTACGCAAACTGGCTGACACTGACGGCGGCGGTGCACAAATGCTGCGCAGCTAGCGCCATTCGACGGCCAACACCTCGGTTCCTGGTGTGTCCGCTGTGACGTGCGTGTGATCATTGCTTGTACAGCCCTCTCGCAGTGTCCGGAGCAAGTATGGTGGGTCTGACACACCGGTGTCAATGTGTTCTTTTTTCCATTTCCAAGAGTGTAGATTATATATTCCAATGTATTTGGAAAGACACATTGCTGGCTGTATTCTGTTGAATGGCAAAAACGAGGTTTTCCACACGCGCATATTTTGATTTGGGTTTCCGAGAAAATACGGTCTGAAGAAATTGATAAAATTATCTCGGCAGAAATTTCGGATCGGAATATCGTTAAGGAATTGTATGAGATTGCTACCGCTAACATTCAGTGTTATAAATATGACGGCTCCGTGCATGAACAATGGAAAATGTACGAAACGTTTTCCAAAAAATTGTATAAATGATACAATCACTAATATCGATGGTTATCCATTGTATCGTCGTAGAGACACTTACCATGGTGGTCAATCACATCAATTACGCATGTCAAACGGTACAACAGTTGACACTGACAACCACTCGGTGGTTACGTATTCACCATTGCTGTGCAAAATCTATAAAGCACACATAAACATTGAGCTTTGCAGTTCGGTGAAGTCCATAAAATATATATGCAAATTTGTCCATAAGTTCAGTGATATGGCTGTATTTGCTGTTCACAATGTTAACGAAAACGATGAAATAACAAGGTATCAAATGGGCCGATACATCAGCAGCAATGAAGCAGTTTGGCGTATTTCGGGTTTTCCGATACACGAAAGAGACTCTGCTATTATACATTTGGCCGTGCACCTTGAAAATGGAGAGCGTGTTTATTTCACGGAAGAGACTGCTCTGCAACGTGCATCAATTGCCCCAAAAACCACATTAACTGAGCTTTTCGAACTATGCAACCGACCAGGTATTCCCAGTCAATTCGCAAAGACATTAATGTATACTGATGCGCCACGATATTTCACATGGAACAAACAGTCAAAAAAGTGGGAACCATGAAAGCGAGGTGTTCCGGTTGAAGGATACGACGACATATTTATGGGAAATACTTTAGGCGGATTATACAAAGTCCATCCACAGCAACGCGACTGTTTCTTCTTGCGTTTATTGTTGGTTAATATTCGTGGACCGACGTCCTTCCAATACTGCGAACATTCAACGGTATTTTGTATGACACATATCATGATGCTTGTCGCGAATTACATTTGCTGGAAGATGACAACCATTGTGATATTACACTTGCAGATGCAGCGTTGAGTTCCTCTCCTCATCAAATTCACCAATTATTTGCCATATTATTGACGCCAACTCATGCTTCTGTCCTCTGGGACAAATATAAAGATTCCATGATCGTTGATCAAGATCCCAATATCGATGTTTCGCAGGAAATATATAAAGAGGCGCTAATAAAGATTGAAGATATTTGCATTATGATTTCGAATATGCCACTCATTCAGTTTAGTATGCCGTCACCTAACCGTCCAGCAACAGACATCATTAACAGCGAGATTCAGCGCGAACAACAGTTCAATACGGTTCGTTGAAAATAATGAGCAACTACTCACTGATGAACAAAAGAATGTATACTATCGAATTAATTTGTCAACTGCAGCAGAACAAGGTGGCACTCGAAAAACGTTTCTCATTTCACTAATACTTGGGCACATTCGATCACAAAATCATATTCCGTTGGCAATTGCTTCATCAGGTATTGCAGCCACTTTGCCTGATTGCGGACGGACTGCACATTCAGCACTCAAGTTGCTGTTGAACATTTACACAAATTCAGATGCAGTGTGCAACATAAAAAAGCACTCCACTATGGATAAAGTTTTGCAAAAATGCGAAATTTTTATGTGGGATGGATGCACTATGGCACACAAGCATTCACTTGAAGCTCTCAAAAGCTTACTGCCGTTGTCTGGTGATTTTAGACAGACATTGCCATTCATTCCACTCGCTACATATGCGGATGAAATTAACGCATGTATATAACAATCTTATCTATGGCGAAATGTCAGTACATTACGTCTTAGCACAAATATATGTGCTCAACTGCAAAACGATTCATTGACACTATCGTTCTCTGAGCAATTGCTCAACATTGGAAATGGAACAATACCATTGCTTGTAGAAACACAATGCATTAAATTACCAGACAATTTCTGCAAAATGGTACATACGAAAGATGCTTTGATTGAAAGCATATTTCCAGATTTCCAAGATAATTGCATTAATCATGCGTGACTTTGTGAACTAGCTATTTCAGCCGCAATAATATCGGTGTTGACGCTATTAACTTCAAAATACAACAGTCATTGCCTGACAATGAGATATTGTTCAAATCGATCGACACTGTTACCGATCCTGACAAAGCGCTCAACTATCCTGTTGAATTTTTGAATTCGCTGGATTTACCAGAAATGCCACCACATAAGTTGCGATTAAAAATTGGCTCACCTATCATTTTGCTTCGGAATTTAAATGCACACAAGCTATGCAAAGTAATAAAAAAATTATGGGCAATGTTCTTGAAGCTACAATTTTTGAATGGCAAATTTGAAGGTGAAGTTGTTCTCCTGCCATGAATCCCAATGATCCCTTCAGACTCACTCATTCCGTTAAGATGTCTGCAATTTCCAATTCGCTTGGCATTTGCCATGAATATTAATAAGCCACAACGTCAAACAATGTCGATTTGTGGGTTGGATCCAGAAAATCCAGTCTTTTCACATGGCCAATTATATGTGGCATGTTCTCGGTTTGGGAAACCGTCAAGTTTATTCATTTATACTCTTCAGGACTTGACTAAAAATATTGTTCATCAACTCGCATTAAGATAAAATTAAACAAACATTACTGATGGTAACGAAATGTTTTTGGAAAAATTTGTGTTATTTGTAATGTGACAACATGACGTCTAGTGAATGCCAGATATAGTCAAGGCACAACGATAAAGTGGATGCTTATGCCATCTGTGGGCCAGAATCGAAGGCAAAGCGGAAGTGCTTATGCCTGGTGGAAGCTAAATTAACGAACGCTACGCGGGAGACAGTGTCTGGCTTGTGCTGCACTCTGACAACGAAATAATAAAAGAATTAAACTAAATAATATTGCTATGTGTAGTAAAAATATACTGTAAATGTAATATTACTTTAATATATGAAAATGTCTGTAACTGAATATTGTAATGCTATGGTATGTTTAATTGTAAATAGAGAACTTGGTGTAATGTAAAATAATGTTTAGGTGTGGGGGGAACCCCCGCGAATGAGAACAGTGTACAGGTTGGCGCATAATATTGGCGATAGAAGTAAGTTGGCGTAGCTCTGAGGCAGAAAAAGTGTTAAGTGGCATAAAAGTGACTGCCGGTGTGTGCTACGGTAGCGTTGCTCATAGACCATTTAGAAGTGAGCTGAAAACAGATATGGACTTCGTTTATCGTAGGGCTACAAGCTAAATGGACACTTAGGCTTGCAAGACGCGGTATTTCGACGGAGATGGGCTTTGAGCGGCAAATTAGTACGGTTTCCCGCTTTGAGGTACATGCACTGCATGGGGCAATGCTGTGTTACTTGCGACGAGTTGCTTGTGCCAACGGCGAGGTGTGAAGGGACTAGTAGCCTCACCCAATGGTGTGTTGTGATCTCAATAACTGATGAGGTACATTGGAGAGCTAACTTCGGTAGCAACGAACTAGAAGTTATCTTACAAGAGTATTATTATGAACAGTAGTTATACGGACGGCATTACCAGTACATTTATGTTTTGTGAATCAGTTTGTGTAACAGTCAAACCAAGTTCTCTACAGTGTGTAAAGTTTGGAGACAATAATTATTTTGTGGTTTACATTGCATTCCCCGAGTGTAATCAATTCTTTATAGGAGATAGCTCATTATTACCCCATATCCAGTGATTTCTATGTGCTGCAACACCAGCGCAAAGTTATGGTGCGTGAGTATCGGCGTAGCTATATTACAAGAGAAAATAGTCGGAATTAACGCCGAAATTGACAGCAGACGCTGCTTCAAAGACAGGTGGAAGATGCTTGGTACTGTGCCACCTGAATTACTATTCAACTCGATGTGGTGGCTTTTCAGTTGATTGCCGTACTCAAAAATTGCTTGGTTCCATCCGAGCAATGTGATTCTCAATTAGTCTTTTCAGTAACTATATTGACAAGCAGCTCTATATTTTTCTTTAATTATGCATTTAAGGAAATTGCTGCCACCACAATACACATTGTTCCTTCAGCACAATGCAAACTCAATAACATTAAATTCAGTAATTGCAGTTTGTGTAGTTTATATTAACCTAAAACAAGTTCAAGTGTATATCATGTGTGTTTATGTATTATGAAACGATTTCAGGCTGTGGTATTGTTTTAAATGAATAATGTCGTCTTGCTAGGCAATATCAAACATACAGAATTAAGTGCTCCATGTTCAGTTGCTTCAAAGAGATTATCAGAGCTAATAATAATCAAATATAGACATAAGCACAATTTTGTTATGAACCATTATCATTATTTATTCCAAAAATTCCGTGTAGTAGTTGGACCATTATAGAGTGTCTATTCAAACCTATTACATGCGAGAGCCGCTTTCCGGAAGTCCGATGCCACATGGTCTAATAATAATACAGTAAATTCAGGTAGTGGCATCGTATATTTTAAAATAAAGAATAATGAAATTATAATATTATTTGTCTTTCATTTCATACTTTGTTTAATATCCTAATCGCTTGAAATATTATGCAGGACAACAGCTGTTGGGTCCGCTAGTACTTTATAAACCTGATGCTCAAATGTGAACATATCACACACCCGGCACTAATACTAAGTATAATATTACCTCCTCAATAATTCGATGCATACAACACCAAATAATACTGACCAAAAATCAACGATGATTGTGCATGTCTCTTACGTTCATCCTGAGAGTCATACCACCATGTCATAGACGCAATCGAGCACATATTAAACAAAAATCCAGACCCCGACAACTACTGCATATTACTCTCACAAGCGCACTTCGTTCTACAGGTGTGCACTAGTGTCCATGTTAAAAGTTATATAGTTGCTTTATTAATCTAGGTACGACGTTACTGCAGAATGAGGTCATTTTTTGTCCCAACAAATACCAAGCTGGTAATCATAGGAATGTGTATTATCAGACCAATACATAGCCCACAATCCAACCTCGTGATAAAATCCTTGAATTTTGAAAGTCCTTCGGCTAAGGAACACGGTATATGACCGGTATTTGCAACTCCCTCACGCCGCTAGATATTTATGCAGTATTTGTAACATATTCTGTCTCAATACCATGTCAGAGGTTCCGTTATATATCCATTGAGTTAAAGGCGATGACTGATTGAGAAGGATCACAGCCACAAGTGAATCATAAGTCGAAACTAGTCATCTTTCTCGAACCTATCTGCTACAGTAAAAATCCAACATTGTCTTAGTTAGTCACTACACATCTTGCAACTGCTTCCATTTCTACTGCTTTGCACATGTTACCATTCCATTTTAAGTTGGAACTGAGCAGAAGTCCGGGAAAGCCATATCCACCACTTTCTGCAACCCGTCTAGAAACAAAGCAAACTGAGTTAGTGGGACAGAACCACGTTTTGGCCATTCGGTGGAAATGCGCGCATTGTGGCATGTTCCCAGACTACATACATGTACTACAGATCCATGTCCATTCAAATCTATCAGCCCAACATTCTATAATTGTTATTCTCTACCGTGCAACAGAGAAAAATTAACAACCATAGAAGATCAAATAATTTCATCTCATATAGAACTCACATATACGCCATTACTCGAGTGATGATTCAAAGCTGCGTTGGGGGTCCAGCGCGGAGAGAGAGAGAGAGAGAGAGAGAGAGATTTGGTAATGCTTCCCAGAATAGCACTGCGTGCAGCCCTCCAAGCATTCTTAACGACATATTTCGTTCCTCACTGAATTTACATGTCAAACTGCTGGTGCTACTACTCCCTGTGTGGATTGAACCTATTAAATACATGCGTATTGATACAGTACAGAGGATTGTTTAAAGTTTCATTCCCTCTACTCTAGGAGAATGACCGTATCCCTTGTACCATACTGTAAATCGCAAGAAACGCTCCCTGTGGTCGTGTTTAGTTGTTTGAAACACTGTTTTCTAACACACATTGTACACTGTCAAAGATTTCGTTTTTCTGCCACGACTTCGTCGCCTGCGCTAGGTTCTAAACTGACATTAAGAAGTTCTGATCCACGGGCTTCCACAGGAAACTAGACATTGCACAGTGTAAATCATATTCTTAGGGCTGATACCATAATATGCCACACATCGAATCATTTTAAATAAAAGACAACTACAACATAAGGAAACCAGAAGAGTTTGCTCGCGTTGTGTAGAGTCTCCAAATTACAGTATGAATGTCATTCACGAGCTCTACCTTTACACTCATGTCTTACACTGACGGTATAGCTGATAACTCTATGTTTCGTTTCGACTCATTCATCATACTGCATTCATGTACATGATCACTGTTCCGGCGCCAACCACCCCAGAAGGTATAGCCCAGCCGCCAAAACTCTCCCTCCAACTCAAACAAGCATTGTCACTCAATCATTATTTCATAACCAACTGCATGTCAACGGATGGGTGGTATGGAAAAGACACCACTGACATACTCAAATTATAAGTATCATAATTGATGGTGTGAACAATTTTAACACTTTTACACTAATTTCAACACAGACCATTGATGTGACAGCATGGCCCCCAGTTTCAGTATCACAGCTAAATCGCCCCTTTTGCATCACTTTGCGAGTATGATTGCAAATGTGGGTACACTACTGGCCATTAAAATTGCTCCACCAAGAAGAAATTAAGATGATAAACAGGTATATTCATTGGACAAATATATTATACTAGAAATGACATGTAATTACATTTTCACGCAATTTGGGTGCATAGATCCTGAGAAATCAGTACCCAGAACAACCACCTCTGACCATAATAACGGCCTTGATATGCCTGGGCATTGAGTCAAACAGAACTTGGATGGCGTGTACAGGTACAGCTGCCCATGCAGCTTCAACACGATTCCACTGTTCATCGAGAGTAGTGACTGGTGTATTGTGATGAGCCAGTTGCTCGGCCAACATTGATCAAACGTTTTCAATTGGTGAGAGGTCTGGAGAATATGCTGGCCAGGGCAGCAGTCGAACATTTTCAGTATCCAGAAAATCCCGTATAGGACCTGCAACCGGTCGTGCATTATCCTGCTGAAATGTAGGGTTTCCCCGGGATCGAATGAAGAATAGAGCCACGGCTCATAACACATCTGAATGTAACGTCCACTGTTCAAAGTGTCGTCTATGCGAACAAGTGGTGACCGAGACGTGTAACCAGTGGCACCCCATACCATCTCACTGAGTGATACGCCACTATGGCGATGACGAATACACGCTTCCAATGTGCGTTCACCGCGATGTCACCAAACACAGATGCTACCATCATGATACTGTAAACAGATCCAGGATTCATCCGAAAAATAACGTTTTGCCATTAGTGCAACCAGCTTCGTCATTGAGTACACCATCTCAGGGGCTCCTGTCTGTGATGCAGCGTCAAGGGTAACCACAGCCATGGTCTCCGACCTGATAGTCCATGCTGCTGCAAACATCATTGAACTGTTCGTGCTGATGGTTGTTGTCTTTCAAACGTCCCCATCTGTTGACTCATGGATTGTGACGTGGCTGCACTATCAGTTACAGCCACGCGGATAAAATGCCTGTCATCACGACTGCTAGTGATACAAGGCTGTTGGGATCCAGCACAGCGTTCCGTATTACCCTCCTGAACCCACTGATTTCATATTCTGCTAACAGTCATTGGATCTCGATTAACGCGAGCAGCAATGTCGCGATACGAGAAACCGCAATCGCGATAGGCTACAATCCGACCTTTACCAAAGTCAGAAACGTGATGGTACGCATTTCTCCACCTTACATGAGACATCACAACAACGTTTCACCAGGCAACACCGGTCAACTGCTGTTTTTGTATGAGAAATCGGTTGGAAACTCTCCTCGTGTCAGCACGTTGTAGGTGTCGCCACCAGCGCCAGCCTTGCGTGAATGTTCTGAAAAGCTAATCATTTGCATATCACAGCATCTTCTGCCTGTCAGTTAAATTTCGCGTCTGTAGCACGTCATCTTCGTGGTGTAGCAATTTTAATGGCCAGTAGTGTAGATTTCTGTGCAATACGTCCATTCATTGTTAATTATTGAACACATACATTGTCAAAGTACATCAGACAGCGCTCTGCATATTTCTACCACTTAGAGCATAGTGTTTAATTTACGATCTACTGCTCAGCGTATGGGAGTCACAGAGCATTCTCCCTGTCTTAAGGTAAAAGACCAACCTCACACAGTCATTGAACACCACACCCTGTAGCACCGTTAGAGAATTAATATCCAAGCAGTCAGAAGAAGTGTGCTACACTCCATGTCTCATGAATGAATATAGCTTCCCAAGTCCCAACCCATCCAAGTGCATGAGATTCTCGAAATGTTACCATGTCTAGGAGCTCAGCACTTCTTACCGATGTATAGTAACAGATTTCAAAGTCCCGTAATGTAGTAGCATACACTTAAGAAGAACAAGAAAAGACTTATTTTTATACATGATGGAGTTCGAGGCGAATTGAGTTGGACACATTTTTACCTAAATCAACGAAGCTATCAACTCTAAATTATTGTTCTAGAGTCTTGGATCTGTACCTGGAAGGTATTAGTAAGATAGAGACCATAAACACACACTCCTAACACTACTGCGTTCTGCTCTTAAAAACGGGTTATAATGTTAGATGGAATACCTTTCCGGCCTATCAGACGTGCAGTCTTCTTTACAGTTTCTCTACGCTGAACTATCTTATCGAATCGTAAAACATTTTCTTTGCATGATACGAGCGCAATATAGCTTTGCAGAGACTTATAGTGTCCACTGTTCCAATCCGATCACGGTTCAGAAATTATACGATGCCTGCATAAGGCCTACATAAAATGATAATTAGTAGCGGGGGATGCATCCTACAAGGAAACAGACAAACGCATAGCAGCAACGTCCGACATGTGAAAATTATAAGTAATTCAGTCACTAACTCTGTAAAAAGTGCATCAGTCGGGCAAATATGTGCACAGGGATTGCAGCGGATAGCAAGCTCTTACTGCTAAGTTAGTTATGACCCTCAAATCTCGATTTTACACCCAATATGCGACTGGAGCGATCGTATAAATCAAAGCTCTTTTAGAGGAGTGTGTCAACTTTCTTCACACATGAGATGGGAGTCCTCTGATGACCGACAGGTTTACCATTAACGATCGCAAGTAGACAGTGCTTTAAAAGACATACGGAACAAGTAGCTGCATACGAGTAGAACGCACGCTATGTCATGTGACTGATGCATCCAGAATCACTGGTACTTCAATAGACGTACAGTATAATGCAGCCTCAATGGGAAAAAATTGACTGCCCCTTATTCCCTTCGTTTCGATGACCACGTTTTACGGGGTTCCTCCTCTTGCAGCATACTTGGTCCCATATACAAATTGTTCGGTGTGAACAAGAAGATAATGAAGAACTTCCTCAATTTCACCGCATTACGCTCTGTATTCATTCAGTATATATACATACTCCCTAGTCACTTCAGATAGCGTTTGCTCTGATTTCTGTATGTCTGTATATATGCACACCTCGTGGACGGTTCCCATAGCCCGCAGTAGACTGGAGTTAGTGTTCGACTGGTAAATTTGATAAGAGCTAATGAGAATTCTCGCTTGATTGTGGTGGGATATAGGAGCAATGAGAACATTTGTGATGTTGCGAGCAGGAAGGCTATCACGTTATGTCCAGGAGGAAGAGTGGATTAGGTGATATTTTGGTAAACAGGTTCTGTTAGGGCACGAATTTTGGCGCGTACGAGCTGAGACAACAAGTAAGTGAGCGTTAACTATTTCTGGTGCACTATAAAAATTACAGAAAGCTGGAATTGGCTGATATTTTTTATTTCACAAAGCCATGTGACGTAAGAATAACACTGAGAATGTTTTAGATGGTGATATATCAGTCAAGCTGGAGTCTGTACATGTGGTTAAATGTGTGTGTCAACATGCTCTGTGGTATTCTGCCTTCAATGGTAAAGACAATTGGCGCAAGGAGATGGCTGGAATATGAGACTGATGTGTACGCGTTTTGGAATGCTATGAATGTATAACAGTGACTGCATAGAGCAGATTTTCACCTGCGATCGGCGGCCGTGACGTGGTGCTGTGACAGAGCGCGGTCCTGGACGGAAGTCTGTGTGTGCTTTGACAGCTGACAGGCGTGTCGACCGCAAATGGGTACGAAAGAGATTGTAGCGTTTGCCCTCTGTAAATATGTCATTGCTCCCTTCTGATAGGCGTCTAGGTGAATAAGTATTGGGATAGGAATTTATCATAAATGAAGCATGAAGAGATGACTCCGCTTGGGGGACGCGGACTGGGGTGGCTTGACAGTTGACTGATGCCTAAGTTATCGCTACCTCCTATGTACTCTAATGGGCGAGGGAGGGGGGAGGGGGGCGGTGGACTATGCTTGTGCATGTTGATGGCATTATTTTTCGAGCAGGTCTGTAGGCTGCGATATGCGCTATTTGTATCGTTTACCAGTACTGAGCGTGTATACACATCAATGTGAAGAATTATTTAGGAGAAGTTTGCTATTGTGTACTGAAGTTACGAGTTAGTTGCGTGTGTGTGGGTTGTACAACATGACCCCCAGGGTGGATCTTTTGTATCAGTGTGATAGATACACACTACAGTTAAATAGGTTGTTTGAAAATAAATAGAGTCACACTATCCTTACTCTCCCCAGCAGCTCGGAGCAGGCTTAGCCTTTTTCCCTCACCATCTTGGTTTATGTCACGAAAGGGGCGATAGCGTCCTCTGCTGGTGTTACTGAGTATAAGACCTAGTGGAGAACACATGGTTTGCCACCATCATGGATAACTGTACTTGCGTCATCAGTTGGTGTCAGTGTGGCGTCCTCTGAGGGCGATGAAATGTACTAAGCCGGTTGGGGTCTGTAGCTCGTGGTAAACCCACTAGGTGGCGCCATATTAGATTACGGTATTTGTGTCATCACCTGACGTCACTACAGCGTCTTCTAGTGCATCGATATGAACTAAGTGAGTTGGGCTATGGACTCAGTACCGAATACACTTGGTGATGGTGCTGCTCTAATTGTTTAAGTAACAGCTGGTGTATGGTTTCGACAGCTGACTATTAGCAACCAGAGTCTTTTAGATGGATTATTATTTTGACTATTTAGGAGTTGTTTGGCTGTCTGGATGTAAATGCTCTGCATTGTTTATGAGTTGTTTGCATGTCTGTAGGTTGTGCAATGTGTTATTTATGACCATTTACAATTAGCAAGAGTGTGTGTAGAGCTTTATACATGAGTTATGTAGAAGTAGTTTGCCGGTCTGTATGCTGTGAGGAAATGCTGAGCGTGTGTTCTGTGATATATATACTCCATCCATAAATAAATTGCTCCCAAATAAATAAAGTACACTCCTTCCTCTCTCCATCAGCGTAGTGCATGCTGAGTCCTTTTACCACCCACCGCTAGGAAGAGATGGCGGTCTGGCGACTTAGGTTAGTGGTGGTGGTGAGCTTCGTTTGCAGCAATTTCTTACGCTGGTAGCGAATATGCAAGAAGCTTTGGTTACTGACAAAATTCAGACTTGACGCCAGTTCCTAGGAGGAAGTGGCAGTTGGGTGGCTGATGTTAGTACAAGTATCCTTTCTTTCGCACCATTGTCTTAGGTTAGTAGAGAAACCGCAAGTGACCTTTCTTTAAAGCCAGAACTCTAACTCAGCGCTGGTTCCTAGGTAGAGGTGGCGGGCTGCACCTTGAAAAGTAGTTGAAATACATAGTTGACCACCTTTTCATACCTACATGAAGTCGAATCATGTGGTCAATAGGAGTGCAGAATTCTAGGGGTAGGGGGTGCTAGGTCATGAATGAACACCGTGCTGATAGTGGGAAAATGTGGAACTTTTCATTCAATCATTGAATATCGGAATTTTAAATTGAATTATTTAACATGAACAAAATTGAAATGCAATTTAGTACTTAGGTAATTGATAGGTTAGATGTGTGATGTGGGTGTTAGAATATTTACAGAAAACTATGTCCGACACGGGTCTGGAGGCGGCGGCCGAGGGTGTGTGACGTAAGGGGTCGGGCGCCCGCAGGCAGGTGGCGCAGTGCATGTCTGGTTATAACGCACACGCACGAGAGAAAGCAGACGATCTTATATCATCACCCAATGACGCGGAGACGTCCTCTGGTGTTGACAATATGAACTAAGTCAGTTGGGCTATGGAACTCGCGGTAAACACAGTGGCTGCCGTCATCTTGAATAACGGTATTTGCGTCATGATCTGACGTCAGGAGAGCGCTCTCTGGTGGCACTGATATGAACTAAGCCAGTTGGAAGCCAGACTCAGTGGCGAACACACCTGCCTGAAATTCGTTAACTAATAAAGACAAGTCAGCTTTTCCCACCATTATCGTAGGTGTACCACAATATCATGTTGGAATTTGAACTTCACAAGATATTTATTGGGGAGGGGAGGTAAATGGAGGTAGGCCAAGTGTTCAATTTTACACCAAGTGGTGGATACACTGGGTGCAGCCACCTTGGATGATCTCACAGTGGCGCTCTCTGGTGGCGACGATATGAACATAGCCAGTTGCAGTCCGGACCTCTTGGCCATTACATGTCCTTGAAACTAGTTAAATAATAAATACAAGTCCATTTTTCCCACCATTGTCATGTTGGAATTTGACCTTCGCGCCATTTCCTGGAGGGATGCTGGTTAGGTTAGTGGAGATTGACCTTCTTCCGGCCAAAATTCAAATTTCCCGCCAAAATCCGCCATCTTGGATGACGTCACTGCCGCCATCTTAGATGACGTCATCGCCGCCATCTTGGATAACGGTACTTTGTTCCAGAACACACTTTGAACCAGTACTAATAATTACTGACATATCCCGCAATATAGACAATACTTAGACAATAAACAGGAACAATTAGCAGGTGTGTTATAAAACCTCAGTAAAGCATATTCTCAAATTCAGTAGATGCAATCCCAAGTAGATGCATTGGTAAAAAATGTGACGAATGCAGTAAGCGAGCTGCAAGACGTGTGCAAAAATTTGCCTACAAAAGTACAAAAGTTAAGCCTAAGAGTGGAGCAGTCAAGTTTAGAGTGAAAATTTGCCAAAAAACAAAGATAAGATATGGGCAGATGTAAAGGAAATTACTGAAAACGCTGAAACTGGGATGTTTGATAAAGGCAGCACCCTTACTGGAAAGGTAGTATCAGAGTGCAAGAATATGTAAATACAGTAGAAGAAACTCTAAAAAAGAAAGAAAGTCGATTTCTAGGTAAAATAGATTCATAAAATTACAACGAAATCCAGAACTGTAGCTGCTTACAGGCGTTGATAAATATCAATAGGGACATTTTTGAAACGTATGTCGTGCCTGGGACTCGAACCCAGGACCTTCTCCTTACATGGTAGAAACTCTATCCAACTGAGCCACCGCGGACACAAAGGACAGGGCTACTGCAGGGACCTATCTCTGGCACTCTCACCATGAGACCCACACTTCCAATTTTCGGTCCACACACTGCATTTGTAGTGTCCCTGCCCACTATACTCATTACTCACTGCAGTCAATCTACCGATTCCCGTGAGAGTTCGGGCAATGTGACTGCATCTGCACTGAAGAAAATCTACATCTACATCTACATCTACATGACTACTCTGCAATTCCCATTTAAGTGCTTGGCAGAGGGTTCTTCGAACCACAATCATACTATCTCTCTACCATTCCACTCCCGAACAGCGCCTGGGAAAAACGAACACCCAAACCATTCTGTTCGAGCTCTGATTTCTCTTATTTTATTTTGATGATTTTGGGCTCAACAAAATATTTTCGCATTCGGAAGAGAAAGTTGGTGACTGAAATTTCGTAAATAGATCTTGCCGCGACGAAAAACGTCTTTGCTTTAATGACTTCCATCCCAACTCTCGTATCATATCTGCCACTCTCTCTCCCCTATTACGTGATAATACAAAACGAGCTGCCCTTTTTTGAACCCTTTCGATGTCCTCCGTCAATCCCACCTGGTAAGGATCCCTCACCGCGCAGCAATATTCTAACAGAAGACGAACGAGTGTAGCGTAAGCTGTCTCTTTAGTGGACTTGTTGCATCTTCTAAGTGTCCTGCCAATGAAACGCAACTTTTGGGTCGCCTTCCCCACAATATTATCTATGTGGTCTTTCCAACTGAAGTTATTCGTAATTTTAACACCCAGGTACTTTGTTGAATTGACAGCCTTGAGAATTGTGCTATTTATCGAGTAATCGAATTCCAACGAATTTCTTTTGGAACTCATCTGGACCACCTCACACTTTTCCTTATTTAGCGTCAACTGCCACTTGCCACACCATACAGCAATCTTTTCTAAATCGCTTTGCAACTGATACTGGTCTTCAGATGACCTTACTAGACGGTAAATTACAGCATCATCTGCAAACAAGCTAAGAGAACTGCTCAGATTGTCACCCAGGTCATTTATATAGATCAGGAACAGTAGAGGTCCCAGGACGCTTCCCTGGGGAACACCTGATATCGCTTCAGTTTTACTCGATGATTTGCCGTCTATTACTACGAACTGCAACCTTCCTGACAGGAAATCACGAGTCCAGTCGCACAACTGAGACG